>NC_092341.1:290512500-290851000 GCF_046630445.1 Rutidosis leptorrhynchoides | reverse complement strand
ATAATAATAATAATAATAATAATAATAATAATAATAATAATAATAATAATAATAATAATAATAATAATAATAACTACCTCATAAATATGAGCTTATTCCAAAAAAATGGCTGTTGCAAGACTCGAACCCAAGATTACTAGTTAACACGCTAACACCCAGCACCACTCATCTGTTCCCATTTATCTGATATATTCCCGTATTATTTATTTATAAACGAACTTTCTGTTTTCCTATTTTGTTCATCATCTTCAATTACACATCGACCATCTCAGAATCAAACATACAAAAATTTAAAGACTTGTTTTATTACTGAAACAGAAGCAGATACGACTCATAAAAGTGTTTGAATTAAATTAGAACACAATTAAATAAATAAAAAAATAAAGCAGCAGCAGGTTCGTTTATGAGTTCAAGAACTCCAACATAAATTTTGAAATTTTGACTGTTATAGCTCACGAATCCTACATGAAATAAGTTCTAAATCTCTCCTAGAAACTTTCTAGATTGTTAATTTGACAAGAATCAATAACAGAAAGTCGAATTTTTGTGAAGAACATAATGTTTGACTTTTTAATTTAAAACTTTGACTCAAAAATTCAATCTCGATATTAAAAATTAGGAGATGAAACTTTGCAGAAAGATTCATTAGAGTAATACTAACACAATTGCATTATTAGTTTCTTAAAATTAATTTGAATTCGAGCTGTTGCGAAAAAGAAACAAGAACAGAGGTAGTCGACATGTTCTTGAATGTTTTCTAATTAAATTCGTTTAAATTAAATGCTGTAATAGTTGTTTGTGATTCAGTTGTTAATATAAAGACGTCTGATCTCAATTACCACTGTATGTGATCGATTATATATTGTATTGATGATTGACAGGATATTCGATTAAATCAGGAAGAAGATAAAATAATTAACAGTGGATTAACAAATCTGTACAAATGAAAGTGATATGTAACAAATTTGAGATTAAAACAAAACTGGATTAAAGTATATTGCAACGTGAATTCCTGATTCCAAATCTTTATGTACGATTTTTGTTGAATTATATAATTAATAAATATATTAAGAAGAAGAAGAAGAATAATAATAATAATAATAATAATAATAATAATAATAATAATAATAATAATAATAATAATAATAATAAATAATATAGATTTCTTAATGTATATATATCTGTATATAACACCTATATTTTTATATATATCTGTACATATATATATTTGTATTTATATATCTCTGTATTTGTATATCTCTTATATATTTATTTATTTATTTATTTATTTTTATTTTTTTTATAATTAATCATAATATTAAGTAATACTCTTAATATTATACATAAGAATAAATAATAATGCAAATTTATAATAATATAATAGTAATAATAATATTACTACTAATGATAATTATTTTAGTTACTATAAAATGTATAACAATAATATTATAAATATCAATATTACTAATTTTAATAAGGCTAATATTATTAATAATAACATTAATATCAATAATAACAATACTAATAATAATGATATTAATATTATTCATGTTTCATGATAATTTAAATGTATTAGCTTTCAGTAATATAACTAATACTGACTTTAATGTTAATATTGTTATTAATAATATTAATAAAAGTACTATTAATATTAGTATTACATTTTTTTAACTTGTAATTACACTTAACATGTTAGGATTATATATTATAATCATACATTATATATATTATATGATAACATGTGTTATATATTTATTATAAATACTTTATATAATATGTGTATGCATATTAAATGTAAAGATGTAATTGTCTTATATATATATATATATATATATATATATATATATATATATATATATATATATATATATATATATATATATATATATATATATATATATATATATATATATATAATATTCTCTCATCATAGAAATAAATTTAAACATATAGTATATCAAATAATAATAACTTTTATTGATTATTTATTATTTCTAAGATATAGACATAATACAATATATTATAAGTCATATATATTTATATATAGATTCACTTTTAATAGTTATTTAATGATTCTGTTTTATTATTTTACATTTTTAACTCAAATAATTAAATTATATTTTTATTAATTCAAAATATTATATATATATATATATATATATATATATATATATATATATATATATATATTAACATTTTTATTTGCACACAACTGTTCGTGAATCGTCGAGGATGGTCATAGGTTTAAGTGTATTCATGTAAACAGTTCAAAGATTTTTAGATTCAATTAAATAGACTTTTGCTTATCTTGTCGAAACCATAAAAAAAATTAAGTTTAAATTTGGTCGGATATTTCCGGGTCATCACAGAGGGGGTTTTACCGCTCATGCCCTCAGATTGGGTCGGGGTTCCTCATGAGCAACAGTTTGGAGGCGGGTTATGAAACTGCGAAATATAAAAACGTGGGTGATTTGGTCCCCTTTGGGTGATCCCGAACTGGTGTTAAAAAAAAAAAAAAAAAAAACTACCTAGTAATTTTTTGCCGAAATAATATTAAACAATAAAATTATGTCTATTTCCATCAAATATAAAAATATAAGGGGTGCAAATGAAACATATACTAATAAGTGAGTAATTCCGATTAAAAACCCCTATTTTTGTGGCTCTGTAATCTGGATGCTGACAGCTAAAGATGTTATACCTCCGTAACCATATCCAGCGACAGCTTCTATCATCAATCCATCATACTTTCAAATCTCAAATCCTGTATTATTCAACAACAAAAACTGCATTTGATGATTCTTCATCTGCTAAAAGAGCCCTTTTTGTAGATTTCCTGACCAGATCTCTCGGATTCACTAAAGAATCAGCAATTTCTTCATGTTCAAAGGTACGTCGTTTAAGAACCACTCGAAATTTCGATTCAGTTGTTGGGGTTCTCAAAAAATACGGTTTTGATGATGCCCAGATCAAAGATTTAGTCTCATGGATTCCTAAAATTTTATTATACCGAGCAAATGAAACCCTAAAACCCAAACTTAGGGTTTTTCTTGAACTTGGGTTATCTGGGTCGGATCTAATTAGCCTTTTGAAAAGAAACCCGAGTTTATTTGAGTTGGGTTTGCAGTCTAGAATCATACCCACTATTGATTACCTTAGGTCATTGTTAGGGAGTAATGAAAAAGTGGTGGAAACTATTAACAGATCAAGATGGCTTTTTTCGACATCCATTGCATTAAGAATGTTTACTGCGAATATTGTTATGTTACGAAGTTATGGTTTTTCAGATGAGCAGATTGGGAAATTTGTTAATAGGAATGCTATGCATTTTACGCAGCCACCTAGTTGGCTAACGAGTAAACTGAATTGGATAGAAAGTAAACTAGGGGTAACACGTGATTCTACTGTGTTTTTTCGGTGTTTTCATGCGATGTGTTCGAATAGTATTGTTTTAATGGAGAAGAAGATGGAGGTTTATAAGAGTTATGGGTTTTCTGATCAGGAATTAACCTTTTTGTTTAAGAATCAGCCTTACTGTTTTGCATTATCAGAAGATACAATTCGTGATAAATTGAGTTTCTTTATGAATGAGCTTGGGTATACACCGGCATACTTGGCTAGTTGCCCGAACCTCTTTTCATTGAGTTTGGAGAAACGAGTGAAACCTAGGTATGAAGTGGTGAAGATTTTGAAAGCAAAAATGTTGCTTGGTAGACATTCACTTATTACTCTGGTTACATATCCAGAGTTGAGATTTCAAGATTATTTACGTCGTTTTGAGAAAGAGATTCCTGATTTGTATGAAACCTATGTTAGTAGCGTGAGGCAAATTTCAAACTGATTGTTTTGTATTGAAGTTATTGTGTTAGTTTTGGGGATATTAGGCATTTGATCAAAGAAATTGTAATGGTTGAGTTAGTTTATAACATAATGTTCCTTCTATGCTTCTAAAGAATGATTTAAGAACCAAATTTTATTTGTATGGCCTTTTTATTAGTTATGATTATGATTGCATTTTATTTCGGATTTAGTTATTGACAGTAATAGCTCCTGTAACTTTTGAAGTAAGTTATGATATCTCGGTTAGCATTACACCTTATAGGATATCAAAATGTGTTTTCTAAAGTCATTTCATTTTGGAAATTTGTCACCAAATTTGGCAGATGGTTCAAGTGCTTTATGTGTATATGGAAACAACTTTACAGGTGAGCTTAAAGCCACTCAAGGATTTTATGGTAAAATACTAAAATGGGTTTGTAGTGTGGTGCTTTGACAACTTCAACATACGTTGCCCAGTCTATATGGTTTGTACAAATTTCAGCCCCTTTGCTGTATAAGCTTGTCAAAGACGAATTGGATGAGTTAACATTAAGCTGATACCTTAACCTTTTGATGTTGTAGGCCCTCATTTACACGAGTCTGATTGCTTCTGGTTTTATCATGGTAGGTCCTGATTTGTATTCATGGTACGCCCTATTTTTTTCCTTCAAAAAAACGATAAACTAGATAACACAGGGAGCACTTCATCATTAAACCCAAAACGGTACAAAGCACAAGGATGGGCAAGAGCACAACTATACCTGGCAAACGGGTCAGGTTGGGTCTGTTTGGGTAACTGGTCAAAATGGTTTTGGGTTGAAATGGGTCATGGGTCAAACGGATAAAAATTTTAAACGGAACCAAACGGGTCAGGTTAGGTTGGTTTGGGTAACAGGTCGAAACGGGTAATGGGTCAAATGGGTCCTAACAGGTCATACACTTTTTACATTTAATATATTGTTTCAGTTATTATAAATATAAATATTATTATATATATGAAAATATTAATATACATAATAATTGGTATAATCATTAATGCTTTCATAAACGATTGTCGGATGAATTTTATTATGCTCGACCTATTTGACCAATTCACAAGACTCATTTGACGTGTCTCTATTTATTGAACTTTAGGATTTGATATTTGTTTGACCCGTTCTTTTATATTTTGTATAAGACCCAATAGGCTGAAGGAAACTCATTGGACCTATTTTATGTTTTTGTTTACATTGTTAGGCCTAATTTTTTCATGACCCAATTGACCCAAATTTTAGAGTATGGGTCTCAATTGTCAGGTACAAGCACAACCAACCAGTGAACCACTGAATCTGCCAACACACGAAGATACAAAGTCACAAAAAGAACAACCAGTAAACCCACGTCAAAACAGTTGTGATCAAGATTATCCCCACCCTTTGTAGACTTTTCGATAATTGGAAACCAACCCTGACCACCTTTCCCTAACGCTTCACGGATAGCATCGAGCCGGTTTGCATACACCTCGGACACAGGTTTCTTAACAACATCCTCCGATCCAAGATTGAAATGAGACCGATTAGCAAAAACAGTCCCCATCCCATCATTGTTCTAACCTCCCTGAATCATCACCCCCATGATTCATGATTCAGATCCGAATCACTTCCGAGTAAAAATCTCCTATTCAATGCAGCAACTGCACTCGTCCTAACAAACCCATATGACTCCGGCTAGATCTGGATTTGCTATTCACATCTAGCCACAAGTCATGCTAGTATTTTGCCACATACGTGGGTTTGGTTCTCCAAGGCTTATTAAAACTCTCTTCAACCTTCTTGTTATTCGGATTTTGACGTGGTTACTTGGCTCACACGCAAGTCCGCTCTAATATTTTATTTGATTACTATTTTATGATGATTCCGAGTCCAAAAAATTTCTATTTTTCCAATATATGCAAAAGAAATTTAAAATTAATGATTGTCTAGACTCATATTAATTCAATATGAAGCATCAAGATAAAATAAGAATGTGGAAACTTAATAAATGAATACTATCATCACATATCGTATATATTTATAATAATTAATTAAATAATAATTAATAATTAATATTAATATTAATAATTCAAATCATACTAGTAGTTAGATTGTATTATTGCCTTTGTAATGAACATTTTAAACTGCGAAATAAATTGACTAGAATATTTAAATTTTTTAATTTTTATTTACAAAATAAAGGAAAATAAAATATATGGATTCGAAGGTCAAATTAAGTACATAAGATGCGGACTTCTCGAGAATGTAGACTCTACGATCTACATGAGTACAACTATTGAAGACACTGCAATCTACATGAGTACAACCTTAACTAAAACAAGTTCAACTAAGTCTACCAATACTTACAAACGAAGAAAACCCGGAGGAATCACCTAAATATCGCCTCATATACGCACAATCTCCAACCGTCGAAATTCGAGAACCAACAAAACACAAGTCAGTTACCGGATACAACTTGGTGTCCCATGCATCATCCACATCCATATCGACAGGAAGAGACAAAAAGCCCAAGTCGCGATGCACGCGACCGGAAAACCAACCCGCGAACAAGGAAAATCGAGATAATAACTAGTTGGCAAAGAAGAACCAAAATAGAAACAAGAACCCAGGCAAAAAGCCATATGAGCCATGAACCAACACTAACAACCAACGATAAGGCAACCTAACACTACCCAACAAAACCACCATGCCTTCAAACTAATTGAGAAACCAAGACAACAAGGAGAGATACCTAAAAGATAGAACGTCGACACCACCGAGAAAATTAAAATCCAACAAACCTACAACTCAAGAACCCGGACTAGCAAAAAAAGAACATATATGAGATCAAAACCAGCACAAAAACAACAACCCAAGACGACAAAACCAAACGTCGCCAAAAACTGAAAATCTCCGACGACCAAATAAGAGATAGTCACACAACCACCAACAACAAGAATCTCACAACGAAACACAGAGTCCCACAGTACTCGTTGCATGTGAAACGAGGATAAACATAGTCGGAGAACAATAATTAAGTTGCAAACCAATAAATAGTTTCGCACAAAACAACATACTATAACAATTAGGTCCCACTGTGAGCAATCGTCGATTTATTAGCGACTTGACTGACTCTTAGAGCCTACATTAAATTTCAGGCAGGATTTAAACCCATGGAAATTTGATTCTACCATTTTAATGACGTCAAATTATTTTTATTTTATTATCTTCATTTTTTTAAAACTTTTTTCTAATAAAGGTTGGAGGTCCTCTCGAAAGTTTATTGTTATTGTTGTCGTCGTCGTCAATAGCAAAGTCAAATTCTAGGAAAATAAATACGGAGTAACATGGAACAAATTTGACCCAAACACTAAGCCGTCTCCCCAACTTGTCATCTTTCGCATGTCACAATTTTGCGATGTTCAAATTATTTCGAACAATCGTAAAACCTCATTTTCAATGTTCAATCAAGTATTCATCTTTATCTTCATCATCATCATCAATAACAAATGCAATAGTGAATAACTACCTAATTAATTCACTTGGATTTCCAGTAAACGACGCCGTTGCCGTTTCTTCAGAGGTACCAACTTATCATCTTAAATCAACTGCTAATTTTGATTTAGTTGTTAATCTCTTTAAAGATTATGGTTTAAACAGTACCCAAATCAAAGAAATCATATCTTATGCACCAAAAATCCTAACTTGCAAAGCCACCAAAACCCTAGCGCCCAAATTAAGGTTTTTTCAAGAATTAGGGTTACCAGGTCCTGATTTAGTGACACTTGTTAGGCGTAATCGTTATATCTTTTGGAAAGGATTAGATACTAAAATCATACCCACTGTTGACTTTTATAGAACTTTATTAGGAGGCTGTGATAAAAAAGTTATTGAATTGATCAACAGATCTAAATGGATGTTGGTAGCAAATACTACTGTTACACGAATATCGCAAAATATCAGTTTGTTAAAAAAATATGCTGTATCTGATGAGATGATATACAAAACCCTTATTAAAGATCCGCAGCGAATGAAACTGGCACCCGAGTTACTTGAAAGTAAGCTGCAATATGTTGAAGAAAAATTAGGTATCTCACGTGATTTACCGATTTTTATTTATGGTTTTTTTGCTATTATGTATCGAAGTGATGAGGAAATCGAGAACATTATACGAGTTTTTAGGACTTTTGGTTGGTCTGATGATCAAATAAATACATTGGTTAAGTCTCAACCTTACTGTTTAGATAGATCAGAAGCTTACATTGTTGATAAATTGAACTTTTTTATGAAGGAGTTAGATTATAGCCCATTGTATTTAATGGGTTGCACGTCTTTTTGGACGTTGAGTTTAGAGAAACGAATGAAACCGAGGAATGAAGTTTTCAAAATATTGAAGGAGAAAGAGTTAGTGAAAGATATACCGTCTTTTGCGACAGTTGTGAAATATACTGAGTCCAAGTTTCTTGATTACTTGAAGAAATTTGAGTGTCATGTTCCAAATTTATGTGAAACTTACTTGAATAGTATCAAGCGTTTGGCACCCGAATAAATTGCTTATGTGTAGCAAGATTTTGTTGTCGTTTAAGAAGTATTGTTTCTGTTTTGGGTCATCAGAGGATACAATTCGCATTGAGTTTCAGAAATCGACAAAGCGTAGGATTGAAGTATTGAAGATTCAAGATTTTTTTGAGGACGAGATCCCTAACTTGTATGAAACTGATGTTAGTAGGTAAGATTCAACCTTTTTGTTTTGAAATACTAAATCTGTTGATTATAGAAACTTTCAATCTTTATGTTATCATGCTTTCTGGTATCAAAAAATTGCATTCATCATATTTGAGGGATCCTTGTAAGTAGTGAATTTTTTGTGCATTTTTAGTACTCCGTATTTGGTAGAAGTAGACCATGTATATAAGCTCTATATTTTTCAAATGCATATAATTTGGTTCACATTGACTTGCTATCGATAAGATAATAATCTTGGATCAGGGATAGCATGTGTCGGTTTTGGTCTAAATCTATATAATTTAAGGACGAATTTTTGGTTATTCAAAGACAAAGTTACATGGAAGGTCCCTGTGGTATGTTTAAAATATCAACCGGAGTCCAAAAGAATTTTTTGAACTTGAGGTGGTCACTATGGTATGCATTTGTTTCACGGGGAATCCATTTTGCTAATAGCCATTAAATTCGTCCGTTAAACTGCTCATGTGCCAAGCACATGAGGGCAGAAATGTCATTTTAACTATTTCTCTTCTTTTTCTTCATCTTTCTTCTGTGTAGAACACGCCCTCTACCCCTACACCAAAACCACCTCCACACCAATTGCTAAATTAAAACCCAATATAATTCACTAAATCAGAAACCAATTGGCTTTGAATCATAAAATGAAAATAAAAAAACAGATTCATAACCCAAATTGAAGATAAACAGCAGAAAACAACCACATCACAAATGTATCTGATCTGAAGATAAATATACAGATTAGAAGATGTTGGCAATGGTAAGTCCCATTAATACCCAGATGGTCTAATTTCAATATCCCACATCACACAATACCCAGATGCTTCATTAATCAATAATCCACGACTCACAAATAGCCGGAAGTTTAATTGTTTCGTGAACGACGGTGGTCCCTGAACGACTGCCGGAAGTTTAATTGTTTCGTGAACAACGGTGGTCCTGAACAACATGAAATCGGAGGTCATTTGGTGATGGCGGTCGTTAGTGGTGGGTTGGAGGTGAGAAACGGTGGTCCTTGAACTAGTTTAATTTTGAAAAGAGAAACATGAAAATGAAAAAAAAACGTTGAATCAAATTCTAGCCCCAATTTAATAAATGATTTTATTGGAAGGTATAATACTAACTTTATCTCAACATTGTGTGTGGTTGGGATTTAATTCAGATTCATGGTGGAAGCAAATCTGTAGCTTAAAATTGGTATTTCTCCATTTCATGTTTATTGAAACAAGTAGATGCAGAGATAGACAAGATGACTTCATGTTTACTGATTTATTATGAATTCATGTTTATCATCAAAGATTTTTTTTTTTTAACGGCAAACTTGCATCAGCGTATCATTTATCATCAAAGATTTATTTATCATAGTGTGTATGAAGTAATAATGAATTGGAGGATAATTGGTAAGTGAGAGATTAAGTATGTGAGGTTGAGATTGAGTTGGGATGGGATTAAAATGGTGTTTGGATTTGATTATGCTGTTTGAAATCACAATAATTAAATAATCGGTTTATTGAGTGTTTGGAAAATCAGATTATTTGATAACTTAATGTGTAAAATTACCAAAAGAGACATTCTTTTAAAATTATAAAATATAGATTTAATATTTTAATGATACATTTTTTATGATTTTAATAATGATAAATTTATCAAATACTACGTATAACTTTAGAATATCAACATATAACTTGAGAACAACATTACGGTATACGGAGTATTACTTTTAAGTAGTGAAAAAATTTACACTTATTTAAACAGTTCTACAGCTATTTGAAATTTGTTTCATGCTTCGGAAAAGTCAATGTCAGTGAGAATAGTCACAATCAAATGACAATATGATGTTAGACATATTGATGGAGTCAGATAAAAATAAAAAGGGAGCTAAAAGAGTTGAAGTCAGACTGATAGATAAATAATGGTAATAGAGGGTATTAGTACAAGGTATTTTATAGGGGTACAACCGTAAAAATAGTGATATTAAGAATTGCATTTTTCGTGCAGTAACTATCTACATACTTCTTGATTTCCACGATTTGGAGCCCAACAAACGCAAAAAATCAATTTTTTCATTTTATTTACCAAACACTAGAACTAAATTATTCCCGCTTTGTAAACGTGATAATCAAAAAATCAAGTTCAAATCGCAAAGACAAACACCCCCTAAGTATTTGAGAGATAAAGATCGCGGAATTACTATTTTACCCTTATGTGCATTGCACATGATGAAATTTAACATAAAAGTTAACCGACGTTAGTAAATGTACTCTCCGTGAAACGAATGCATATCACAGCCCCTCAAGTTAACAGAACGTTTTGTTTGATTTCATTAGAGTTTGATTTGAATGCTTCAATGAATTCACACTTATGAAAGCACAACTAGTGGGTTTGTTGTTTAAAATCTCAAGAATTGTTCAATGACTCAATTTTTATATAACATGTAATGAAACTAATTTGCATTACTTACACATATTTTCGATTTCGTTTTGAAACACATTCTCGTTTCAATCCGAGTTTGCGTTATTTTTGACAAAAAAGAAAAGTACTTTCAGGGCCGTTCCGAAAATTTAAGGGCCTAGAACGAGGTGAAAAAAGGAGCCCTTGGACCCTAACGAATAATATAAACTATTTAAGAAAAAGTCTCTTTCGGCATTGCTAAAATGCTAGTGGACTTGAACTTTTTTCTGGGGCATTTGATTGTTGTTTTTGGGCCTATTATGCTTTGACTTCTGTTAACACCTATTTCCTTATGAGGTAAGGCTTAGTGTATCAACACAATACTAGAAGTATCTAGCTAAAAGTGGGGGAGTGTTGCCGATTGATGTTTACCCTCGGGAAATAATCCCTGCAGACCTGGTTCACAAGTATAGAAACTTGTGGGGTGGCTTAATCAATCTTTTGTCCGCTGAGCGCTAAGCTACTAGCCGGATGACTTCTAGTGAGAGAAAGTACTATGTGAGAGAGAAAGGTGAAGTCTCTGCTCACAAGTTGTCAGAGTGTCTGAATGTGTAAAATGACGACCCAGGAGGTCTATTTATAGTGATAGATCCACCGGATGGTTCGGGGACACGTGTCAGATGATGATACGTTATGTTATTCGTGATCCGAAATTTATGCTGAATGTGACGCTCTCCGGCCAGGACTTAAGCGCTAGGCGGCCTTCAGGGCTTATGCGTGACGGAAGCAACCTGCACAGCGGAGAACGTGTAACGATCCTGGTTTTTCCATCTTTTATTAATAATTCTTATTATTAATACTTGTGATTTAATGAATGTATTTTATTACATTTACTTGTTACCATACATGACTTTTAAATGCCCGACACGTCTTTGTGACACACGAACTTTTCTCAAATAATATTTCGGATATTATTTACATTCATGATTAAGTTTTATTAATCATTTTTAATTAACTAAGGTTACTAGTTAATTACTTGGGCTTTGTTGGATTTATTTGTTAATTACTTGGACTTGGGCTTTTATTAATGTTAATGGACTTAAAAGCCCACCCTACTTATCTTAAAGAATTATTTAGCCCATCTTAATATGCAAGTATCATACTTAGACTTAACTAGATTAAGGATTAACTAGTTCATGGAATCTAGTTACTTACACAATTACACCTTGTTCCCATGCAAACACACTTTATTACCATTTTGAGCTTGTTACATGAAAGGATCTAGTGGGCTTTTCCCTTCCCCCTTTGATCCCTTGACCGTCGGCCATACAAGGAGTAAAGGGAGGCTTTGTTTCAATTTTTTGTATTACTTAGTTGCTAGTTTCCTTTCATTTTCTCACACATACAAAATACTTCACATTTTTCTCTCAAAGTTCTCTCTCAAATTGTGAGTTTCTTTCAAGACTTTTCTTCTCTTTTCCTTGTCTTAAAACCGAAACATAAAGCACTCATCATCATCATCATTCTTTTGCTTGTTTGTTACTTATTCTTGTTTGTGGTTTACTTACTTGTTATTGTAGTTGTTACTTACTAGTTATTAAGAATCAAACTCTCTAGTTTGTTCTTCATTTTATCTTGTTCATACAAGAACATACAAGAACATAAACTTTCTAGTTTATGTTCTACACTTAATAAAGTTTATGTTCTACACTTAATACTTTAAAAGATTGAAAGTTTATGAGTTGTAAATCATTACTTGTGTTCATGTTTGTAAACTTAAAGTTTACTTTCTTAAGGATCAAGCCTTGGCTTGAATCTTTCCAAGTATGAACAACCATAAACTTAGTACTTGTAGATATAATTTATTTCTTCATTTTGTACATGTATCAATTCGTGTTTGTTGGTTAAATGGTCAAGTATTACAAGTTAATCTTGATCTCATACTTTCTTGAACTAAAGTTAACTTTATAATTTCAAGAACATGGAAGTATAACTTTCTAGTTATAACTTTACATACTTATGAAAGATCTAAGTTTCTATAGCTTATGGTCTACTTATTTTGTCATAATCAAGAGCTTATGAGCTTACATACACTTTACAAGATGAAAATCTAAGTTTCATAACTTATGGTTTCATGAAAGTAAAGATTCAAGTGTTATAACTTAGGATTTAACTTAGTAACTTTAGATCTAGACTTTTGGGTCTTGGATCTTCAAGATCTAACTAAGAACTATGTTCTACAACTTAAGATCTTGATTATTTAGTTTACTTTCATGTTAGTGCTAGTACTCGGAATTGTGGAATGTGATAAATCGCGGAAGATGATTTAGTTGTTAAGGGTAACTCTTTGGGAAGAATTGTCTAAGGGATCGTTGTAGACTTCGTGGTCGCGTGTATTGTACATCTCGGGATGCGAGCAAGTGTGTGTTATGTCATTGGATTAACCTTCGGGTTAATGAAATTGTGGTAGAAGTCGGTTTGAAATGCGTGTTCAAGGACCATTGAGTGTGGGTCCGTTTGGGTTCGTGACTAGGATCACGAGGACGTGATCGAGTCTAAGTGGGGGAGAGTTGTAACACCCTGTTTTCCCCGTACATGATTTATAGGTGTATTGGGTATGTACGACAGGCGTATGAAGGATTCGATACATGTTTGGGTGTTAAAGTCTTGTATGCGAGAAAATGTGTCAGGCCACGTTGAGTGTCGCGGCGCGACAAAGGGAGCCGCGGCGAGGCGTTTCGAATAAATCCAGATCAGAAAGCTTGTTAACAAAGTCACCAGTTCGAGGCAAACATCGCGGCGCGACGAATTAGGCCGCGGCGCGGCAGACAGTGCAGACTGGTACCGAATTCTTGTAATTTTAAATGAGGATCAAGGGCAATTTGGTCATTTCGTGTTTGAGCCAGATTTGGGGTTTTAACCTCATCCATTCATTTCATTTCTCATTTTAATTTCCCTTTTCTTTTCATTTTTCCTCTCAAACTCAAACACCCATTTGATTTCAAAAGGATTTTTGGAAAGGAAGGATCGGGAGTTGATCTTTGGCGTAGTTGACAAGTGTGTTCTCCTCGTTCTTAGCTACACGGTGATACTAGTGGTAAGCTCTAACTCCGAATTTCGTTTTGTGTTCATCATTCAAATTTAGGGCTTTTGATTGTATGATTCATAGATAGAACCCATTTAGTTGTTAATTGGAGATTAACACCAATATTCGGGTTATTGTTGTTATTGGCGGGTTTTGGGTTTGGTGTACAAATTCATGCTTGTGAGACTTGCAATTTGGGTGAAATCACTAGCATTTAGTGATTATTGAGATGTTGGAAGCAATTAGGGTTCATGGGGTTGACTAATTTTGACTAGAGCCGAAATTAGGGTTTGATGATGATTTTGACCCGATTGTTGATTTAATAAGGTTTATAAACTTAAAATGGATTAAGTTGAAGTATAAACTCGAGTTAAATGTGTTTTGGTGCCAAGACTTGTAAATGGTGAGATTTTGACTTAATGGGTCAAAATTAGGGTTTTGGTATCAAAATGGGTGAGACACGTGTTTAACACTTGTGTTCGGGTTTAATTGGCATATTAGGACCATTATCACTTGTGTTAGTGATTATTGGTTAGTTTGGGCAAAGTTTGTGCTTGGAAGTGCAATTGGGTCGAAATTGCACTAAGTGTCGAATTAGGTTGGTTTGTAAATCCATCCTAATTGTGTTGTGGTATTTATGATAATGGAATAGGTACATTCCTTCGGCGAGTTGCGGATTATTCGGAAGCGTTCTTCAAGGCGACAAGGTGAGTGTTAATATCCTATATGCATATGTATGTGTAGGATGGGTGCGGGTCGGGTGAAGTGATTCTCGGCTTTAGAGCTCACTTTGTAGTGACCCGAACTTTTCCATGTTTATATATATTAATTGAGATTGATATTTACATGATTAAATGTTTCCAACATGTTAAGCAATCAAACTTGTTAAGACTTGATTAATTGAAATATGTTTCATATAGACAATTGACCACCCAAGTTGACCGGTGATTCACGAACGTTAAAACTTGTAAAAACTATACGATGACATATATATGGTTATATATATAGTTAACATGTTTTTATTATAAGTATGTATCTCATTAGGTATTTTAACAATGAGTTATATACATAAAAATGAGACTATTAATTTAAGAAACTCGAAAACGATATATATAACGATTATCGTTATAACAACATCTTACTAGGTACATATGAATCATATTAAGATATTGATACACTTGGTTAATTATGTTAAATGATAAGTAAATATATTATTAAGTGTATTAATAATGAAATACATATGTAAAAATAAGACTACTAACTTAATGATTTCGAAACGAGACATATATGTAACGATTATCGTTGTAACGACATTTAACTGTATATACATCATACTGAGATATATTATATATCATAATATAATGATAATATAACAATTTAATATCTCATTTGTTATAATAAACAATGGGTTAACAACATTCAACAAGATCGTTAACCTAAAGGTTTCAAAACAACATTTACATGTAACGACTAACGATGACTTAACGACTCAGTTAAAATGTATATACATGTAGTGTTTTAATATGTATTCATACACTTTTGAAAGACTTCAAGACACTTATCAAAATACTTCTACTTAACAAAAATGCTTACAATTACATCCTCGTTCAGTTTCATCAACAATTCTACTCGTATGCACCCGTATTCGTACTCGTACAATACACAGCTTTTAGATGTATGTACTATTGGTATATACACTCAAATTATCAGCTCTTAGCAGCCCATGTGAGTCACCTAACACATGTGGGAACCATCATTTGGCAACTAGCATGAAATATCTCATAAAATTACAAAAATATGAGTAATCATTCATGACTTATTTACATGAAAACAAAATTACATATCCTTTATATCTAATCCATACACCAACGACCAAAAACACCTACAAACACTTTCATTCTTCAATTTTCTTCATCTAATTGATCTCTCTCAAGTTCTATCTTCAAGTTCTAAGTGTTCTTCATAAATTCCAAAAGTTCTAGTTTCATAAAATCAAGAATACTTTCAAGTTTGCTAGCTCACTTCCAATCTTGTAAGGTGATCATCCAACCTCAAGAAATCTTTGTTTCTTACAGTAGGTTATCATTCTAATACAAGGTAATAATCATATTCAAACTTTGGTTCAATTTCTATAACTATAACAATCTTATTTCAAGTGATGATCTTACTTGAACTTGTTTTCGTGTCATGATTCTGCTTCAAGAACTTCGAGCCATCCAAGGATCCATTGAAGCTCGATCCACTTTTCTCTTTTCCAGTAGGTTTATCCAAGGAACCTAAGGTAGTAATGATGTTCATAACATCATTCGATTCATACATATAAAGCTATCTTATTCGAAGGTTTAAACTTGTAATCACTAGAACATAGTTTAGTTAATTCTAAACTTGTTCGCAAATAAAAGTTAATCCTTCTAACTTGACTTTTAAAATCAACTAAACACATGTTCTATATCTATATGATATGCTAACTTAATGATTTAAAACCTGGAAACACGAAAAACACCGTAAAACCGGATTTACGCTGTCGTAGTAACACCGCGGGCTGTTTTGGGTTAGTTAATTAAAAACTATGATAAACTTTGATTTAAAAGTTGTTATTCTGGGAAAATGATTTTTATTATGAACATGAAACTATATCCAAAAATTATGGTTAAACTCAAAGTGGAAGTATGTTTTCTAAAATGGTCATCTAGACGTCGTTCTTTCGACTGAAATGACTACCTTTACAAAAACGACTTGTAACTTATTTTTCCGACTATAAACCTATACTTTTCTGTTTAGATTCATAAAATAGAGTTCAATATGAAACCATAGCAATTTGATTCACTCAAAACGGATTTAAAATGAAGAAGTTATGGGTAAAACAAGATTGGATAATTTTTCTCATTTTAGCTACGTGAAAATTGATAACAAATCTATTCCAACCATATCTTAATCAACTTGTATTGTATATTATGTAATCTTGAGATACCATAGACACGTATACAATGTTTCGACCTATCATGTCGACACATCTATATATATTTCGGAACAACCATAGACACTCTATATGTGAATGTTGGAGTTAGCTATACAGGGTTGAGGTTGATTCCAAAATATATATAGTTTGAGTTGTGATCAATACTGAGATACGTATACACTGGGTCGTGGATTGATTCAAGATAATATTTATCGATTTATTTCTGTACATCTAACTGTGGACAACTAGTTGTAGGTTACTAACGAGGACAGCTGACTTAATAAACTTAAAACATCAAAATATATTAAAAGTGTTGTAAATATATTTTGAACATACTTTGATATATATGTATATATTGTTATAGGTTCGTGAATCAACCAGTGGCCAAGTCTTACTTCCCGACGAAGTAAAAATCTGTGAAAGTGAGTTATAGTCCCACTTTTAAAATCTAATATTTTTGGGATGAGAATACATGCAGGTTTTATAAATGATTTACAAAATAGACACAAGTACGTGAAACTACATTCTATGGTTGAATTATCGAAATCGAATATGCCCCTTTTTATTAAGTCTGGTAATCTATTAATTAGGGAACAGACACCCTAATTGACGCGAATCCTAGAGATAGATCTATTGGGCCTAACAAACCCCATCCAAAGTACTGGATGCTTTAGTACTTCGAAATTTATATCATATCCGAAGGGTGTCCCGGAATGATGGGGATATTCTTATATATGCATCTTGTTAATGTCGGTTACCAGGTGTTCACCATATGAATGATTTTTATCTCTATGTATGGGATGTGTATTGAAATATGAAATCTTGTGGTCTATTATTATGATTTGATATATATAGGTTAAACCTATAACTCACCAACATTTTTGTTGACGTTTTAAGCATGTTTATTCTCAGGTGATTATTAAGAGCTTCTGCTGTCGCATACTTAAATAAGGACGAGATTTGGAGTCCATGCTTGTATGATATTGTGTAAAAACTGCATTCAAGAAACTTATTTTGTTGTAACATATTTGTATTGTAAACCATTATGTAATGGTCGTGTGTAAACAGGATATTTTAGATTATCATTATTTGATAATCTACGTAAAGCTTTTTAAAACCTTTATCTATGAAATAAAGGTTATGGTTCGTTTTAAAAATGAATGCAGTCTTTGAAAAACGTCTCATATAGAGGTCAAAACCTCGCAACGAAATCAATTAATATGGAACGTTTTTAGTCAATAAGAACGGGACATTTCAGTTGGTATCCGAGCGTTGGTCTTAGAGAACCAGAATTTTGCATTAGTGTGTCTTATCGAGTTTGTTAGGATGCATTAGTGAGTCTGGACTTCGACCGTGTTTACTTGAAAAATGATTGCTTAACAAATTTTGTTGGAAACTATATATTTTTAACATGTGAATATTATGTGATATATTAATCTCTTAACGCGTTTGATATTATGTGATAGATGTCTACCTCTAGAACAAGTCCCATTGACTCACCTAATAATAATGAAGAGTCAAATGTAAATTGGAATGATTTGTGGACTGATTCACAAGTTCCCGAAGAGGAACCGGAAGAAGAGTCGGAACCGGAAGAAGAATCGGAACCGGAAGAAGAATCGGAACCGGATGAAGAAATAGAACCGGTGGGGGAAATAATAAAACGGTTAAGTAAAAGAAAATCCTCAACCAACCGACCAAGGTTAATTATGGTCAATGGTGTTTCCGCCAAGGAAGCAAAATATTGGGAGGATTACCAATTCTCCGATGAATCGGATTCCGACGAGAATTCCGATGATGTTATAGAAATTACCCCAACTGAATTTAAAAAGGCAAAAGAAAATAATAAGGGAAAGGGCATAAAAATAGAGAAATCTAATTCCAACCCCGATGAACTTTATATGTATCGTCAACCCCCGAAGTCCTTAAGTTGTAACAATGACCCGGGAACCTCTAAACCACCAGGTTTTTCTAAACCAATGTGGATCACGACGGCTCGTATTAGGGGAACATCATATATCCCTAGAAACTTAGCAAAACGAACCAAAACCGAAGAAGAAGAAACGAGCGAGTCGGAATAAGATAGTTGTATTCGTGTGGTGTAATATATGTAATATAGTGTTCGTATGCTTTATGATATATGTAAAAATTGCTTGTATTAATAAGTATTTTTTTATGAATCTAACTCTTGTCTATTTTACAGTTTAAAAACACAAAATGGATAGACAACCCAATATTTTAAGAGACCTACCCGGAGACATGATTGATGAAATCTTGTCTAGAGTCGGCCAGAATTCCTCGCCACAACTATTTAAGGCGAGATCAGTTTGTAAGACATTCGAAGAACGTTCCAAGAATGTCTTGGTTTATAAGAGACTTTCGTTTGAAAGATGGGGAATATCACATTGGGAAACCCATAAGTTACGATGTGTTTACTTTGACGCATATATTGCGGGGAACCCAAATGCTATTTTACGCAACGGGTTAAGAAATTATTTTGACTCAATATATCCGAATATTGGACTTCGTGATTTAGAAAAAGCGGCTAACATGCAACATAAAGAAGCATGTTATGCTTACGGATTAGTAATGTTCGCTTCTCACCAAAGTGAGAACAAGAACATCGGGCTACAACTATTAAACAAAACGTTTCCACAAGTGACGGAGTCGGTAATTGGGGTAAGAAATGAGGTTTTTAGATTATTACGGGACTGTTGGACATTACGTAACCCTCGTCCCTTTGACGACGCTACAACACGCTGTCTTATCAACGGCCATAACGGTTATGTTGCACAAGACCAAGGATGGGAAGTAGTCCTAGTAAAACCAGAATGCATGACTTGTTTCTGGACGTATGAATTACGTGTCTTTATTGCCTTTGCTGAACGACTTGTGTACTAGCTAGAATTATCTTCAAAACTATCTTGTATCAAAGTTATTGTGTGCTATATTTCATGCTTTATGTAAAATAAGCGGTATTGTAAGTTTGTAAAATATTGTATAAAAGTTTGAACGCGAAATATTATTATAATCAGTTTTTCATATAGAATTGTAGTAGTTGAATTGTATATTAGCTACTAAGTATGAACTTAACGGGTAGGTACTACCCGAATTTAAACTTATAAAACGCTAATATGAAGAAAAAGCTTTTATAAATGAGTTCATATTATGCTACGAAATACTATTAACTACTCTTAATATTCTGTATGATTAACTTGTTCCATTTAACTATTTTGAAGGAAATGGCACCGACTACTCGACACACCGTGAATATGAATGAAGAGGAATTCCGTACTTTTCTAGCTTCAAACATAGCCGCAGTACAGGCTGCGCTACATACCAACAATAACCTTGGATCTAGCAGTACAGGAAATCGTGTAGGATGCACCTACAAAGAATTCACTGCCTGCAAACCTTTGGAATTTGATGGAACCGAAGGACCAATCGGATTGAAACGGTGGACCGAGAAGGTCGAATCGGTGTTTGCCATAAGTAAGTGTACTGAAGAGAACAAAGTAAAGTACGCTACGCATACCTTCACAGGTTCTGCGTTAACATGGTGGAATACCTATCTAGAGCAAGTGGGACAAGACGATGCGTACGCACTACCGTGGTCAGCATTCAAGCACTTGATGAACGAGAAGTACCGTCCCAGAACCGAGGTCAATAAGCTCAAGACAGAACTTAGAGGGTTACGAACCCAAGGATTTGATATTACCACGTACGAAAGACGATTCACAGAATTGTGCCTATTGTGTCCGGGAGCATTCGAAGATGAGGAAGAGAAGATCGACGCGTTTGTGAAAGGATTACCGGAAAGAATCCAAGAAGATATAAGTTCACATGAGCCCGCCTCCATACAACAGGCATGTAGAATGGCTCACAAACTCGTGAACCAAATTGAAGAAAGAATTAAAGAACAGACTGCTGAAGAGGCCAAGGTGAAGCAAGTCAAAAGAAAGTGGGAGGAAAACGGTGATAAGAATCACCAATACAACAGCAACAGCAATTACAACAATAATCGCAACAATTATCTCAACAATCGCAACATCAATCGCAACTACAACAAACAGCCCAACAACAACAACAACAACAACAACAACAGCAACTACAACAATCATCCCAACAACAATAATAACCGCAACAACAACAACAATCAGAAGCAGCTATGCCAAAGGTGTGAAAAGAATCACTCGGGGTTCTGCACCAAATTTTGCAACAAGTGTAAAAGAAATGGTCATAGCGCGGCGAAGTGTGAGGTCTACGGACCAGGGGTTAATAGAACGAAAGGAACAAATGGTGTCGGAACGAGTAATGGCGGAGCAAGTAGTGTCGGAGCAAGTTATGCCAATGTAGTTTGTTATAAATGTGGAAAACCGGGCCACATTATTAGAAATTGCCCGAACCAGGAGAACACGAATGGACAAGGCCGTGGAAGAGTTTTCAATATTAATGCGGCAGAGGCACAGGAAGACCCGGAGCTTGTTACGGGTACGTTTCTTATTGACAATAAATCTGCTTACGTTTTATTTGATTCGGGTGCGGATAGAAGCTATATGAGTAGAGATTTTTGTGCTAAATTAAGTTGTCCATTGACGCCTTTGGATAGTAAATTTTTACTCGAATTAGCAAATGGTAAATTAATTTCAGCAGATAATATATGTCGGAATCGAGAAATTAAACTGGTTAGCGAAACATTTAAGATTGATTTGATACCAGTAGAGTTAGGGAGTTTTGATGTGATAATCGGTATGGACTGGTTGAAAGAAGTGAAAGCGGAGATCGTTTGTTACAAAAATGCAATTCGCATTATACGAGAAAAAGGAAAACCCTTAATGGTGTACGGAGAAAAGGGCAACACGAAGCTACATCTTATTAGTAATTTGAAAGCACAAAAACTAATAAGAAAAGGTTGCTATGCTGTTCTAGCACACGTCGAGAAAGTACAAACTGAAGAAAAGAGCATCAATGATGTTCCCGTCGCAAAAGAATTTCCTGATGTATTTCTGAAAGAATTACCGGGATTACCCCCACATCGATCCGTTGAATTTCAAATAGATCTTGTACCAGGAGCTGCACCAATAGCTCGTGCTCCTTACAGACTCGCACCCAGCGAGATGAAAGAACTACAAAACCAATTACAAGAACTTTTAGAGCGTGGTTTCATTCGACCAAGCACATCACCGTGGGGAGCTCCTGTTTTGTTTGTCAAGAAGAAAGATGGTACATTCAGGTTGTGTATCGACTACCGAGAGTTGAACAAACTTACCATCAAGAACCGCTACCCACTACCGAGAATCGATGACTTATTTGATCAACTACAATGCTCGTCTGTTTATTCAAAGATTGACTTACGTTCCGGGTATCATCAAATGCGGGTGAAAGAAGATGATATTCCAAAGACTGCTTTCAGAACACGTTACGGTCATTACGAGTTTATGGTCATGCCGTTTGGTTTAACTAATGCACCAGCTGTGTTCATGGACCTTATGAACCGAGTGTGTGGACCATACCTTGACAAGTTTGTCATTGTTTTCATTGATGACATACTTATTTACTCAAAGAATGCCAAGAACACGGTGAACATTTGAGAAAGGTGTTAGAAGTATTGAGGAAGGAAGAATTGTACGCTAAGTTTTCAAAGTGTGCATTTTGGTTGGAAGAAGTTCAATTCCTCGGTCACATAGTGAACAAAGAAGGTATTAAGGTGGATCCGGCAAAGATAGAAACTGTTGAAAAGTGGGAAACCCCGAAAACTCCGAAACACATACGCCAGTTTTTAGGACTAGCTGGTTACTACAGAAGGTTCATCCAAGACTTTTCCAGAATAGCAAAACCCTTGACTGCATTAACGCATAAAGGGAAGAAATTTGAATGGAATGATGAACAAGAGAAAGCGTTTCAGTTATTGAAGAAAAAGCTAACTACGGCACCTATATTGTCATTGCCTGAAGGGAATGATGATTTTGTGATTTATTGTGATGCATCAAAGCAAGGTCTCGGTTGTGTATTAATGCAACGAACGAAGGTGATTGCTTATGCGTCTAGACAATTGAAGATTCACGAACAAAATTATACGACGCATGATTTGGAATTAGGCGCGGTTGTTTTTGCATTAAAGACTTGGAGGCACTACTTATATGGGGTCAAAAGTATTATATATACCGACCACAAAAGTCTTCAACACATATTTAATCAGAAACAACTGAATATGAGGCAGCGTAGGTGGATTGAATTATTGAATGATTACGACTTTGAGATTCGTTACCACCCGGGGAAGGCAAATGTGGTAGCCGATGCCTTGAGCAGGAAGGACAGAGAACCCATTCGAGTAAAATCTATGAATATAATGATTCATAATAACCTTACTACTCAAATAAAGGAGGCGCAACAAGGAGTTTTAAAAGAGGGAAATTTAAAGGATGAAATACCCAAAGGATCGGAGAAGCATCTTAATATTCGGGAAGACGGAACCCGGTATAGGGCTGAAAGGATTTGGGTACCAAAATTTGGAGATATGAGAGAAATGGTACTTAGAGAAGCTCATAAAACCAGATACTCAATACATCCTGGAACGGGGAAGATGTACAAGGATCTCAAGAAACATTTTTGGTGGCCGGGTATGAAAGCCGATGTTGCTAAATACGTAGGAGAATGTTTGACGTGTTCTAAGGTCAAAGCTGAGCATCAGAAACCATCAGGTCTACTTCAACAACCCGAAATCCCGGAATGGAAATGGGAAAACATTACCATGGATTTCATCACTAAATTGCCAAGGACTGCAAGTGGTTTTGATACTATTTGGGTAATAGTTGATCGTCTCACCAAATCAGCACACTTCCTGCCAATAAGAGAAGATGACAAGATGGAGAAGTTAGCACGACTGTATTTGAAGGAAGTCGTCTCCAGACATGGAATACCAATCTCTATTATCTCTGATAGGGATGGCAGATTTATTTCAAGATTCTGGCAGACATTACAGCAAGCATTAGGAACTCGTCTAGACATGAGTACTGCCTATCATCCACAAACTGATGGGCAGAGCGAAAGGACGATACAAACGCTTGAAGACATGCTACGAGCATGTGTTATTGATTTCGGAAACAGTTGGGATCGACATCTACCGTTAACAGAATTTTCCTACAACAACAGCTACCATTCAAGCATTAAGATGGCGCCGTTTGAAGCACTTTATGGTAGAAAGTGCAGGTCTCCGATTTGTTGGAGTGAAGTGGGGAATAGACAGATTACGGGTCCGGAGATTATACAAGAAACTACCGAGAAGATCATCCAAATTCAACAACGGTTGAAAACCGCCCAAAGTCGACAAAAGAGCTACGCTGACATTAAAAGAAAAGATATAGAATTTGAAATTGGAGAGATGGTCATGCTTAAAGTTGCACCTTGGAAAGGCGTTGTTCGATTTGGTAAACGAGGGAAATTAAATCCAAGGTATATTGGACCATTCAAGATTATTGATCGTGTCGGACCAGTAGCTTACAGACTTGAGTTACCTCAACAACTCGCGGCTGTACATAACACTTTCTACGTCTCGAATTTGAAGAAATGTTTTGCTAAAGAAGATCTCACTATTCCTTTAGATGAAATCCAAATCAACGAAAAACTTCAATTCATCGAAGAACCCGTCGAAATAATGGATCGTGAGGTTAAAAGACTTAAGCAAAACAAGATACCAATTGTTAAGGTTTGATGGAATGCTCGTAGAGGACCTGAGTTCACCTGGGAGCGTGAAGATCAGATGAAGAAGAAATACCCGCATCTATTTCCAGAAGATTCGTCAACACCTTCAACAGCTTAAAATTTCGGGACGAAATTTATTTAACGGGTAGGTACTGTAGTGACCCGAACTTTTCCATGTTTATATATATTAATTGAGATTGATATTTACATGATTAAATGTTTCCAACATGTTAAGCAATCAAACTTGTTAAGACTTGATTAATTGAAATATGTTTCATATAGACAATTGACCACCCAAGTTGACCGGTGATTCACGAACGTTAAAACTTGTAAAAACTATACGATGACATATATATGGTTATATATATAGTTAACATGTTTTTATTATAAGTATGTATCTCATTAGGTATTTTAACAATGAGTTATATACATAAAAATGAGACTATTAATTTAAGAAACTCGAAAACGATATATATAACGATTATCGTTATAACAACGTCTTACTAGGTACATATGAATCATATTAAGATATTGATACACTTGGTTAATTATGTTAAATGATAAGTAAATATATTATTAAGTGTATTAATAATGAAATACATATGTAAAAATAAGACTACTAACTTAATGATTTCGAAACGAGACATATATGTAACGATTATCGTTGTAACGACATTTAACTGTATATACATCATACTGAGATATATTATATATCATAATATAATGATAATATAACAATTTAATATCTCATTTGTTATAATAAACAATGGGTTAACAACATTCAACAAGATCGTTAACCTAAAGGTTTCAAAACAACATTTACATGTAACGACTAACGATGACTTAACGACTCAGTTAAAATGTATATACATGTAGTGTTTTAATATGTATTCATACACTTTTGAAAGACTTCAAGACACTTATCAAAATACTTCTACTTAACAAAAATGCTTACAATTACATCCTCGTTCAGTTTCATCAACAATTCTACTCGTATGCACCCGTATTCGTACTCGTACAATACACAGCTTTTAGATGTATGTACTATTGGTATATACACTCCAATGATCAGCTCTTATCAGCCCATGTGAGTCACCTAACACATGTGGGAACCATCATTTGGCAACTAGCATGAAATATCTCATAAAATTACAAAAATATGAGTAATCATTCATGACTTATTTACATGAAAACAAAATTACATATCCTTTATATCTAATCCATACACCAACGACCAAAAACACCTACAAACACTTTCATTCTTCAATTTTCTTCATCTAATTGATCTCTCTCAAGTTCTATCTTCAAGTTCTAAGTGTTCTTCATAAATTCCAAAAGTTCTAGTTTCATAAAATCAAGAATACTTTCAAGTTTGCTAGCTCACTTCCAATCTTGTAAGGTGATCATCCAACCTCAAGAAATCTTTGTTTCTTACAGTAGGTTATCATTCTAATACAAGGTAATAATCATATTCAAACTTTGGTTCAATTTCTATAACTATAACAATCTTATTTCAAGTGATGATCTTACTTGAACTTGTTTTCGTGTCATGATTCTGCTTCAAGAACTTCGAGCCATCCAAGGATCCATTGAAGCTCGATCCACTTTTCTCTTTTCCAGTAGGTTTATCCAAGGAACCTAAGGTAGTAATGATGTTCATAACATCATTCGATTCATACATATAAAGCTATCTTATTCGAAGGTTTAAACTTGTAATCACTAGAACATAGTTTAGTTAATTCTAAACTTGTTCGCAAATAAAAGTTAATCCTTCTAACTTGACTTTTAAAATCAACTAAACACATGTTCTATATCTATATGATATGCTAACTTAATGATTTAAAACCTGGAAACACGAAAAACACCGTAAAACCGGATTTACGCCGTCGTAGTAACACCGCGGGCTGTTTTGGGTTAGTTAATTAAAAACTATGATAAACTTTGATTTAAAAGTTGTTATTCTGGGAAAATGATTTTTATTATGAACATAAAACTATATCCAAAAATTATGGTTAAACTCAAAGTGGAAGTATGTTTTCTAAAATGGTCATCTAGACGTCGTTCTTTCGACTGAAATGACTACCTTTACAAAAACGACTTGTAACTTATTTTTCCGACTATAAACCTATACTTTTCTGTTTAGATTCATAAAATAGAGTTCAATATGAAACCATAGCAATTTGATTCACTCAAAACGGATTTAAAATGAAGAAGTTATGGGTAAAACAAGATTGGATAATTTTTCTCATTTTAGCTACGTGAAAATTGATAACAAATCTATTCCAACCATATCTTAATCAACTTGTATTGTATATTATGTAATCTTGAGATACCATAGACACGTATACAATGTTTCGACCTATCATGTCGACACATCTATATATATTTCGGAACAACCATAGACACTCTATATGTGAATGTTGGAGTTAGCTATACAGGGTTGAGGTTGATTCCAAAATATATATAGTTTGAGTTGTGATCAATACTGAGATATGTATACACTAGGTCGTGGATTGATTCAAGATAATATTTATCGATTTATTTCTGTACATCTAACTGTGGACAACTAGTTGTAGGTTACTAACGAGGACAGCTGACTTAATAAACTTAAAACATCAAAATATATTAAAAGTGTTGTAAATATATTTTGAACATACTTTGATATATATGTATATATTGTTATAGGTTCGTGAATCAACCAGTGGCCAAGTCTTACTTTCCGACGAAGTAAAAATCTGTGAAAGTGAGTTATAGTCCCACTTTTAAAATCTAATATTTTTGGGATGAGAATACATGCAGGTTTTATAAATGATTTACAAAATAGACACAAGTACGTGAAACTACATTCTATGGTTGAATTATCGAAATCGAATATGCCCCTTTTTATTAAGTCTGGTAATCTATGAATTAGGGAACAGTCACCCTAATTGACGCGAATCCTAGAGATAGATCTATTGGGCCTAACAAACCCCATCCAAAGTACTGGATGCTTTAGTACTTCGAAATTTATATCATATCCGAAGGGTGTCCCGGAATGATGGGGATATTCTTATATATGCATCTTGTTAATGTCGGTTACCAGGTGTTCACCATATGAATGATTTTTATCTCTATGTATGGGATGTGTATTGAAATATGAAATCTTGTGGTCTATTATTATGATTTGATATATATAGGTTAAACCTATAACTCACCAACATTTTTGTTGACGTTTTAAGCATGTTTATTCTCAGGTGATTATTAAGAGCTTCCGCTGTCGCATACTTAAATAAGGACAAGATTTGGAGTCCATGCTTGTATGATATTGTGTAAAAACTGCATTCAAGAAACTTATTTTGTTGTAACATATTTGTATTGTAAACCATTATGTAATGGTCGTGTGTAAACAGGATATTTTAGATTATCATTATTTGATAATCTACGTAAAGCTTTTTAAAACCTTTATCTATGAAATAAAGGTTATGGTTCGTTTTAAAAATGAATGCAGTCTTTGAAAAACGTCTCATATAGAGGTCAAAACCTCGCAACGAAATCAATTAATATGGAACGTTTTTAGTCAATAAGAACGGGACATTTCACACTTCATATATAGGTGGATTTGATGGACTTTTGTATGAGTCCAATTGGCACGGTAGTGCGTTTTGGTTGACCACCTTTGGCGAGGTACACGTTTGTGTGTACGTTATCACACGTGGTTGTGATTTGGATGTTGTAACCCCAAATGGCGAAGGGTTGATATTGTCGTGATGTGGATAACCCCGATGTAGTGGATTTTATAATCCCGTGACCGTGGGTTTGAGTTGGTGAAGTGAATCGCGTGTAGTTCGGATTCACGATGACGCGTGTAGTTCGGTCATCTTATCAAAAATGAATCTCGTGTAGTTCGGATTCATGGTGACTCGTGTAGTTCGGTCATCTTATTGAGGTAGTAATCTCGTGTGGTTTCGGATTACTAAGGCTCGTGTTGTTCGGCCAACCTCGATGTTGTGAAGATAGTAATCTCGTGTGGTTTCGGATTACTAAGGCTCGTGTAGTTCGGCCAATCTTCATTGTGGTGTTTGATATTCGGTAATGGGTTAAGGGGTTAACCTTATTCGTTATATTGTTCTATATATATTGTTGAATTGTTGTGATGTAGCTAACCCTCCGGGTGTAGCTTATTGGCGTTGTTCACATCGTCGTTGGTGAACTTATATTTGTTGGTGTATCTTTAGCTTGTTGCTTAGAGATCGTACGGTATGCTTAGGGTAGTTGCCTTCTACATGGATGTTTCGGTATGCGGTATTTGATATTTGTGTGGCGTGTCCATTTTATACATATATATGTATGTAGTATATTATCATTCACTAAGCATTAGCTTACCCTCTCGTTGTTGATATTTTTATAGGTTCGCATGCTTGGCGGCTCGGGTAAGCTTGGGGATTAGAGATCTTGGCTAGGTTGCTTAAAAGATCTTGCTTTTGTATTCGATTAGGATTTTGGTAGCGTAGTCCCAAATCACCATGCTCGGTTTTGGTTGGAAAATTAACCAATGTATTAAATGTTTTAAGGTTTATTAAACCTTCTATTGTATTAAAGATGTTTATGGAAACACAATTGGGACATAAAGTATTATTTAACGCGTATTAAAAGGAAAAATTTTTATGGGCCGATTTTAACACGGGTTGGGTCGTTACAAAGCTCTTCGTATACCACACGGAGACGGTGAACCACTGATTATTTACGGAGAGAGATGTACCTCGAAGCTGAACCTCATTAGTTGCGTGAAAGCGCAAAAGATCGTGAAGAAAGTACGTCTTGCTGTGCTAGCACATGTGAAAACATTAGAAACCGAGTTGAAGAGTGTGAACGATGTTCGAATTGTGAACGAGTTTTCCGATGTCTTTCCGGAGGAATTGCCTGGATTGCCGCCACCAAGAGCAGTAGAGTTTCAGATCGACTTAGTGCCAGGAGCTGCACCTGTAGCTCGCGCACCTTATCGACTCGCACCTTCTGAAATGTAAGAGTTGCAGAGCCAATTACAAGAACTGCTAGACCGTGGATTCATCCAACCAAGTTTCTCGCCTTGGGGCGCACCTGTTTTGTTTGTGAAGAAGAAGGACGGATCCTTCCGCATGTGTATTGACTACCGTGAACTCAACAAATTGACGATCAAGAATCGGTATCCTCTTCCCCGTATTGACGATCTGTTTGATCAACTACAAGGATCGAGCGTTTACTCTAAGATCGATTTGCGACCCGGTTATCACCAGTTGAGGGTGAAAGAGAGCGACGTGATGAAGACTATATTCAGAACCCGTTATGGTCATTATGAGTTTCTCGTGATGCCATTCGGTCTAACCAACGCACCTGCCGTGTTTATGGATTTTATGAACCGTGTCTGCAAGCCATACTTGGATAAGTTCGTCACCGTCTTCATAGATGATATCCTCATCTACTCCAAGAGCGAAGAAGAGCATGAACAACATCTTAGACTAGTACTTGAACTCTTGAGACAAGAGCAACTTTATGCGAAATTCTCCAAGTGTGAATTTTGGTTGAAGGAAGTCCAATTTCTGGGTCATGTTGTGAGCGACCAGGGTATCAAAGTTGATCCCGCCAAGATTGAAGCTATCAGCAAGTGGGAGACCCCCACTACTCCAACTCATATTCGCCAATTTTTAGGCCTCGCCGGTTATTACCGAAGATTTATTGAAGGTTTCTCTCTGATTGCGCGTCCTTTGACCGCGCTGACTCACAAAGGGAAGAAGTTCATTTGGGAACCTGAACAGGAATCTGCATTTCAAACCTTGAAGAAGAAGTTAACCACCGCACCTATCTTATCACTTCCTAAAGGCAGTGACGATTTCGTCGTTTATTGCGATGCTTCGAAGAGTGGTTTTGGTTGTGTTGAAACAACCCAACCCGTATTCCATACGATAATTTTTTTTTTTAATATACAATACACATTTACGCGCCAATTAAATATGTAAACCATTTCCACGAGTTCCATTTAAACGTTCAACAATTTAAACGTTTACAAAAGGCACGAAGGCCATTAATTAAGTTCAATACAAGTTGGACCCACTACAATGATAGTTTATAATCCAAACGACACCCGAGCATGGTTTGGGGCTAAACTACCCAAAACGTCAGGCCAACTTCAAAAGCTACCCCAAAGCTCCCCCTGTCAACATAAACGGGTGACAACTAATCCAACCGTATGCCCTTACCCTTGTCCAAGCCGGAACCTATAAAATGGTAAACAACGAGAGGGTAAGCAATGCTTAGTGAGTGCAACAATTATACATACATATATATAACCTATCCATTTGCAATCCCAATACCAAATACCTCATACGAACTTGTAACTCAAATAGCATGTCAACATACCCGTAACACTAACAAGTCGTACATTATCACACCACTTCATTAGCATATACTCAACTCAATATATATTATATGCTAAACAAAACAACAATCTCAATATGGTTAACCAATAACGCTATGGTGCTACCGGCTCGTGGTTCACACCATACGCTTTTTGAGTCATACTCTTTTATAATGCTACCGGCTCGTGGTTCACACTCGATGCTACCGGCTCGTGGTTCACATCTTAGTTTATAGTTCTACCGGCTCGTGGTTCACACTCGATGCTACCAGCTCGTGGTTCACATCCCATCCCACACATGTTATGGCACTACCGGCACGTGGTTCATACCATAACATTCACAAATAAACACGCCATATACATGAACGCATAATTATTCCACTCACCTTGTCACAAGGATGATGATTTAGCACTTCCGAGCTTCAACGCAATGTACCTAAATCATTAAGTGCACATTCAATTTCACAACTAGTGGGATTAACCACAATACTCCCACTTGAGCATTTAATGACCCAATTTGCATTAAAAGACTCAACTACACACAACCGCCCATAAATGGCCAAGACTCGACTTTTATCACTAAGACTAGTGAATTAAAGTCTATTAACTTCAATTAACACAAAACTTAGGGTAATCCATACCCATTTCATCTAATTAGGTCAACTAGTACCTTTTGACCCATTTTATATTACTTAGACTCACAATCAAGTCAAACTTACCCATTTACACTTCTTTCATAAATCTTAAAGTGCATTAGTGGCTAACAACACCAATTGACACTTACCACCTCAAATCACAAGGCCAAAACCCTAAATAGTGGCTATTAGGGTTTCATTACAACAACATAACCCAAACTCACCCATTTTACCACCAAATGGGTCTTACAAAACTCTAGTAACCCAAACCCTAGCCATTAACCAATTAAAACTTAAAGCATAGAGTTAGAACTTACCAAGGCTATCTTCTTGTAGCTAGTAACAAGGAGAACAACTTTAAATCTCGCTCCTAGGTTTAATTCACAAATCTCCAACTCCAAATCTCAAGATTAAACTAAGTAGGTTTTGTGTTTTGGGAGAGAAATAGGAAAGAAAAAGGAAATGAAATAAATGAATATGTGGTGGAGAGTTAATGCTCCCATCAGATTCACATGTCAATTTACCATTTTGCCCCTTAAAATCCCTTAAATTGAGCTAAGTTCGGAATCTGTCCAGCAGAATTGCCGCGGCGCGGCCAGTTCGTCGCGGTGCGACATATAACATAAAAGTTGACCCTTCTTAACTCAACTTCTGTTCCTGGTTTGCTTGCTTTGCCGCGGCGCGGACCCATTTGTCGCGGCGCGGCCTAAGGCACGATCTGGTCAGCTCGACCATCTTAAACACAAAAATCATTTTACACAACATTAAATTCGTTCAAGCTTCCAATACGCGTCTAACTCTCATATTTAAGTCTCACAAGACTTAACACTAACTGAAACTCCTTTAAGACTTATTTACGCACACATTAACAAGTATATATGTATATATATATATATATATATATATATATATATATATATATATATATATATATATATATATATATATCTACATAATTACGCATAAACAACGAGTTACATACGTACAAATGATTAAGTATGTACCTTTCGATACGTACGGGAAAACGGGATGTTACAACTCTCCCCCACTTGAATCGGAGCGCGTCCTCGCGATCCAAGCCGCATGACAAGAAGGAAGATAAACCAACACAAACTCTTCGGGCTCCCAAGTAAACTCGGAACCCTTACTACGACGCCATTGAACTTTAAAAGTCCTAACCTCTTTATGTCTCAACCTTTTGACCTTCTCGTCTAGTATGGAAATCGGTTCCTCGATATACTCTAACTTATTGTTTAGCTCGATCTCGTCTAATGGCTCCCAAGATGAATCATCCGCAAGACACTTACGGAGATGGGAAACATGAAATGTATTATGGATCCCCGCAAGCTCTTCGGGTAATTCCAAACGATACGCGACTTCACCAATACGAGCTAAAACCTTAAATGGTCCAATAAACCGAGGAGCTAACTTTCCTCATTTCCGGAATCGAATAATACCTTTCCATGGCGAAACCTTAAGCATCACCATGTCACCTTCTTGAAATTCGATCGTTCGTCTACGCTTGTCGGCATACGACTTTTGCCTATCTTGAGCCTTCTTCAAATGCTCTCGAATCACATCGATCTTGCTATTCGTCTCTAAAACCAAATCGGTACTCCCGATTTCCTTTTGTCCCACTTCACCCCAACAAATTGGGGTTCGACATCTACGCCCATAAAGCATCTCATAAGGTGGCATCCCAATACTAGTATGATAACTATTATTGTACGAGAATTCCACCAAAGGCAAATGCTCATCCCAACTACCACCGAAATCAATAATGCACGCTCGCAACATATCTTCCAAAGTTTGATTCGTACGTTCGGTTTGACCGTCCGTTTGAGGATGATATGCCGTGCTCAACTTCAATTGCGTACCCATATCTTCATGAAACTTTTCCCAAAACCGAGATGTAAAACGAGTATCTCGATCCGAAATAATAGATACAGGGACACCGTGTCGAGAGATGACTTCCTTGATAAACAACTTAGCCAAGGTCTCCGACGATATCGCTTCCTTAATGGGAAGAAACAAAGCACTCTTCGTCAGCCGATCAACTATAACCCAAATCGAATCAAACTGGGTTCTCGCCGTTTTAGGCAACTTTGTGATGAAATCCATGGTAATGTGCTCCCATTTCCATTTCGGGATTTCTAACGGTTGTAACTTACCATACGGCTTTTGGTGCTCGACCTTAACTTGCAAACACGTGACACATTTCTCAACATACTTCACAACATCACGTTTCATGCCCGGCCACCAATAATCTTTCCTTAAATCAAGATACATTTTTGTTGCGCCCGGATGAATGGAATACTTTGACTTATGTGCTTCATCAAGTAGCACTTGTCGATAATCCCCCATCTTAGGCACCCACACTCTTTCTTGAAAAGACAACAAACCCCGCGAGCCCATAGTAATGAACTCCGATTGTCCCACAATTTGCTCCGCATGCTTGTTGTGAACGTAAGCCTCTATTTGAATCACGCCAAGTTTTTCAAGAAAATCGTTAGTAATAATCATACGTAACAATCCCAATCGTAACGCCGGGTGATGACTCTTTCGACTTAACGCATCCGCGACCACATTCGCCTTGCCCGGATGGTAAAGTATCTCACAATCATAGTCTTTTACCACATCCATCCACCTACGTTGACGATAATTCAAATCTCGTTGATTAAAGAGATGTTTCAAACTCTTATGATCCGAATAAATCGTACACTTGACACCATACAAGTAATGGCGCCAAATTTTCAACGCATGCACAACCGCCGCCAACTAAAGATCATGAGTCGGATATCTCGTCTCGTGTTCCTTTAATTGTCGAGAGGCATAAGCTATGACTTTACCTCCTTGCATTAGAACACACCCGAGTCCATTTAACGAGGCATCACAATAAACCGTCATGTCTTCCACCCCTTCCGGCAAAACTAACACCGGAGCTTGACATAACTTTTCCTTCAACAATTGAAAAGCAATTTCTTACTCGTTCTCCCAAACAAACCTCACGTTCTTCCTCGTCAATTTCGTCAATGAAGAAGCGATCTTAGAAAAGTCTTGGATAAACCGACGATAATAACCGGCCAATCCGAGAAAACTTCGGACCTCCGTAGGCGTAGTCGGTTGTCCCCAACTCTTCACCGTCTCTATCTTCCCCGGATCTACTTGAATGCCATCTTTGTTCACAATGTGACCAAGGAATTGAACCTCCCTTAGCCAAAATTCACATTTGGAGAACTTAGCATACAACCTCTCCTTTCGTAACGTCCTCAATACTTCACGCAAATGACGTTCATGCTCGTTCATACTTTTCGAGTAGACTAATATGTCGTCAATGAACACAATCACCGACTTGTCCAACATGGGTTGGCACACTCGGTTCATAAGATCCATGAATGCCGCCGGTGCATTCGTAAGACCAAAAGGCATAACTACGAACTCAAAATGCCCATAACGCGTTCGAAAAGCCGTTTTCTCGATATTTGTGACGACCCGAAAATTTCCGACCAAATTTAAACTTAACCTTTATATGTTTCCGACACGATAAGCAGAATTTGTAATGTTGAATCTCAAAAAGTTTAGAACTACATTCATGTAATCAATTATCCTTTGACCGTGTTCGACGATTCACGAACAATTATGTGTATATAGATATGTATATATAATATATAATATTAACTGAAAACATTAACAAAGTATTAGATATATGATACTTTACATGAACGTATTTGTTTCGATATATTTATTGACAGAATTAAGAGATAATATCAAATGATTGAATTATCAGATACATTATGATATGATTACGGGCCTATGTTATAAGGTCCACTGTGATTTAAGAAATCTATTCTTTTTGACCACTCATTACTTAACTAGTATGATAAAATAACGATATTTATATTTTATTTTATCAAATATATATAACGATTTAAATTAATATTATATATATTTATACGCGTATTATACGTACATAGTTTTATACTTTTACTATACTTTAACTTTACCTTTACTTTACTTTTACTTTACTTTAACTTTAATAATTCATACTTTAATAATTTACTTTAATAATTCATACTTTAATAATTCACTTTAATAATTCATACTTTAATAATTCACTTTAATAATTCATACTTTAATAATTCATTTTAATAATTCAAAAATCTATTATAAATAGAATTCAATAGGTTTTATTATTTCATAGAAACTTGAAAATATATTTCTCTAAACTCTCTCAATCGAATTACACATATATATTTTCTTTGTATTATTTCAAGATATTATTAGTATACATAAAATACTACGACGGAGTTATATTCAGACGATTTTAAAATAAGTTTTCAAACGGAATAGAGCTAAGGAAATTATGGGTTATAGCTATGGAGGTTATGGGTATTGATCGAGGGTATTGCTCGTGAGGTCAACCTAACGTTTATCATTTTCGTTTCGTCTACGTACTTTCCTGCAATATTGAATCTCAATATTGATACGTGAGCACTCATAACTTAACTTTTATATTTCAATAGTGTATCCCTGACTAGTGCTCGAGTATATAGGATTATGCATGCTTGTACATTCGATATTATACTTAGATAGGTTTGTTGAATCCTAAATTAGATACATATGCTACTGAGATAGGGTATATGATATGCATGTCATTGGAAAGCTAGCGAAAAATTAAGAACTTTTCATTTAGATATGGAATGGTTTCGATGAATGGATTAGAAGTTATAGTCAACTGAATTTTAGTATTATTGTTAAAATGATTATTATTACTATCGTCATTATTATTTTAATAGAAATATCATTGTTATTATAAAATATCATTATTACTATTATGTTAGTATTATCATTTTATCATAATAACATTTTTAGTAAATATAAATATTGTTATTTTTTTATAGAATAATAATAATTATTATTACAAAATAATACAACTTTTACTTATTATTATTATGATCAATATTATTTTATCAAATAAATAGGGGATACAAAGATATTTTTCACCACGTGTAATATAATTACATTAATAATACTTACCACTATAGTTTTACGATATTAAGTGAACTTTATAAATTTTACTACTTAAGATATATAAAAGTATATTTTATCATATATAAACGTTAATATAAATTTTTATTAATAAATGACTTTTATTATTATAAAATCTAATAAATATATTTAAATATATAAAATGACTATAGTTAAGTTATATAATAAACACGTATAAATTTTAGAAGTCATTTTGGGTTAAGTTGACTTTTGTTGACTTTTGCATATTAGTCTCGAGCATTAGGATTGTGGTACACTATGACTTGACCAAAAATTGTTAGACAAATATTGACCAATATATAAATATATATAATTAATATAGGTTCGTGAATCCGAGGCCAACCTTGCACTTGTTAAATGACGTTATATGTATTTTTACTACGAAATACAGTATGGTGAGTTTCATTACTCCCTTTTTATATATATTTTTGGGCTGAGAATACATGCGCTGTTTTATAAATGTTTTACGAAATAGGCACAAGTACTAAAACTAATTCTATGTGGGTTTAAACCAGAAATATACCCTTAGCTTGGTAACATTAAACTACTTGTCTATGTACGGTAGGCGCGAATCCTAAAGATAGATCTATTGGGCCTGACAAACCCCATCCTGACTATGGGATGCTTTAGTACTTCGAGGTTATTTTAAACACACCTGATCTGGTGTACTTCAGAGGGTAAAACATGAACGTTAAGGCTTGTTACCGGGTGCCTACAACTTATAGAATACTTTTATACACTTGCGAGTGTACGGATATTTATAGAAACTGAAATCTTGTGGTCTATTACTATTACGGAAATGATTGATTATGATAAACTAATGAACTCACCAACCTTTTGGTTGACACTTTAAAGCATGTTTATTCTCAGGTATTAAAGAAATCTTCCGCTGTGCATTAGCTCATTTTAAGGATATTACTTGGAGTCATTCATGACATACTTTGAAAGAGGTTGCATTCGAGTCGTTGAGTTCATCAAGATTAATATTAAGTCAATTATAGTTGGATGTAATATGAAATGGTATGCATGCCGTCAATTTTTTATGTGAAGAAAGTTTGTCTTTTAAAAATGAATGCAATGTTTGTAAAACGTATCATATAGAGGTCAAATACCTCGCGATGTAATCAACTATTGTGAATCGTTTATAATGTATATGAACGGATCCTTTCAGTTGGTATCAGAGCGGTGGTCTTAGCGAACCAGGTCTTGCATAAGTGTGTCTAACTGATAGTTGTTAAGATGCATCAGTGAGTCTGGACTTCGACCGTGTCTGCATGTCAAAAGTTTTGCTTATCATTTTTAGTCTGAAATCATCTACTTACCACCCTTAGGAAATTACCTGCTTATCATTCTTAAGTCTAGACGCGTTTTCCTACATTTATTGCATAATAGTGTATAGACGAATTCTTATCTTAGCATATCTGTTACTGTGAACTTTGACTGACATCTTTCAAATATTCCTCCGTAATTTATGGGATTTTGGTATTATATATACATATGTAAATTATGTATTGAAGAATACCAAATCTAAATTCTACAATCTATTTCATACAAAAAAATTCTTTCCCTGATCATACAAGATGGATCCTTCAACCAGTTTGAGTTCCTCGGATTCCGACAGCTATGCCGATATGGATTTCCACATGAGCTCCGAAAGCAGCATGACCGGAATGGATCAACCAATTAGCCATCATCTATTCTGGATGAATTGGGGATGGGTTCGTAATCTACTTAACCATTGGAGACAAGAAGAAGGTGATCCCTTTCATCCACCACATTGCCCTCTTGGCAATGAACCTGAAGCACTTATTGGCGAACCTGTCCGAAACACCATTTTCTCTCTCATTTCCAGAGTATCTCGTCATGATTATATACTACACCAAATTCTAGATCTTATTTATCCGCTCGTCCGAACCGACAATCACCCCGGTGTAATAGAAGAAGTCAACGAGCTTCGCGCTCGGGTAGTGGCTTTAGAGAATATGGTGCAAAGGTTACAAACACCAGCAGCAGCACCAGCAGCATAACCAGTACCACCATCAACAACATCAACAGTAGCATTACCACCACCAACAACAACCGCATCGCAAACCTCAACTTCACAATCTGTCCCACGAGCATCGACGTCATACGCCATGTAGATACCAAGGAATACCACAATGATTAAGTATTGATTCATAACTTCATTGGGGAAACATTCTACGGCGATTATGTAATTTCTATAGTTTAGAAATTATCTATCCTAGCCTTAACCATAAATCAAATGAGTTTAATTTAATATTAACTCATTAAATCTATATTACATCTGAAGAAATATACACATATATATTTCCATAAAGACTGTAATAAAATTCTTTTGTACAAAATATTAATTGTGAATTTTTTTTTAACGGGTAGGTAATACCCGAGAGATATATAAATTCACAATTAATATGTTACATTCTTCGAATCTGATTCAGCAAGTCATCCATTATACTCCCTACTTTCACAACAATATACATTCTTTTATAGAAATCAAAACAACCATACTCATTCAAAATCTAATTACATATTCTGATTTTAAAATCTCAGAATTCGATTCAAGATATAACCGAAATCATTACTCTTAGATTCCTACATCTTTCAAAACTATACTTTGACTTCAAAACTGTCCTAGAACCTCATTTCTATTCATGGAACTCATAAAAATATTTGTATCATTCAAAATCTTAGAACATCATATGTATATTAACAATTACAATATGTGTTCAAACACTTCGAAATTCCTAAAGACATGCGAGATGATTATCCAACCACACATTACCCACTGTCATGCACCTGAAAAGCTCTCGAAACCAAAGTTATAGTTTAACACGTATCCATGTCAAATCCTTTGATATTTATTACCAAATATAATTTTTCAATCTCTTTCCAAAATAGACAGTTTTGTCACAGCTCCAGCAAATCACCTTCATTTGTTTATACGAATAAACCCTTCATCATGGTTACCGGGGAACCTTTAATATCTCGTCACATTAGCAGTAAACTTATCAACAACTTCATTAACCTTCGACTTAAGCCTCTCCGAAAATCCACTATACTTATTCATTAAAACCCCATCATGTACTCACCTACATCCTGTAACAATAATTGTCACACCAACTACTGAGAATTAGCAATCAGTATTTTGAATTTCGCGACAATTTTACGTTAAAAGTTATATGTATACATATAACGTCTATCTCCTAAACTTACGTACTTCGAATGTGAATTTTCTGAAAAACATCCCAAACTATGAACTAGTTCTCCGAAATTAGAAAAATGCTGATGAAGCAGCAAAAACTGTAAATGACTTAAACAGTCAAAAGTTTGATGATAAAGAATAGTATGGTGGTAAAGCTGAGAAAAATAGAAGGTTTGAAACTGGAAAATGGATTGAGCTGACCATGAAGGAGGCTGTGGACAAATCACAAAGACTAAACCTGCCTTCAAAGGATCCAAATGTTTCAGTGTCTACTGAAATCGTTAGCAAACACCTTACTTCTTATTCTAAACCTTCATAGACAAATCTTCTTCATCATCCATCTATGTTAAGAATTCTAAGATATTATCGTATCTTTTATTATAAATATCTTCGATATTCCTGAAGATATTTTCACAACTATTCTTATCCGAAATCTTTTATCTCTTCGCAATATCTGCGTTACAACATAAAAAGAAACTGTGTTAGTTTCTAAATTCTGAAGAAGAAAAAAATTCGAATTTAAAATAGGAATGTTTTTAAAGCAGTGTTAGGAACTGAAACATGAGTTAGTATAATATAATGACACTTGATCAACGTGATTATATTACAGTAAGTCATGCTGAGTTTCTAATGGAACGTGATGATTCATAGAACATACCGACATCATGTATTATTTACACGACTCTTACATTCTACCCAATTTCCAAACATATTAAGAACATATCATCTTGATAGCTCTATATTTTCAGATATTCTGGTAAGTTGCCAAATTAAGATCGTGCCATTACGAATTTCTTCTTGGAACATTAACTATGTTCATCCAAAAATTCATATCTACGAATTCTGGACAATTATCCGCTTGACTTAAGGCTGGGAAGAGAAAATGAAAGCATGAAGCTCCGAAATATAATGGAGAATATAAAGCCCGATAATAACCTCGAAATTACAAATCGTGTATATCAATGCGTATAGCAATATAAAGACACGGGAGAATGAAAAACACAATAACCCCAAGGTAATGGTAGAAGAAAATAACTTCCTCCGATGGTAGATGAAAAAGAAGAATGACAGATATGAAAGTTAAGAGTATATCAAGAATCAATACTGGATGAAGCATATTAACGAATGCTTTAAAGTATGAATTGGGGAGAAAGACTAGAAGGTGTGAGCTGTGAAAATAAAGAAACGAAGGGGGTGGATTTATAGTAAAATATCAGACAGAGAAATCGAGACAGATTATCGCATTTAATCAAAGAAGGTCATGATTTTCTTAATCGCCGAAGAACCAAATCTTATTGCAAAGATTTTCTTTAAATCCAATGAATTCTGGAAATCAATCATAACTACGTCATCGGTTAAAATAAATATACGTTTACTCATTTCACTCTCTTGCGATAGCTTCACTTATACTCTTCGCGAAATCAAATTGTTTTATCTATATTACTCAATGATGATAAAACTCTATTTATCAACTCATATTCGTCATGAAAACATTTTTATAGTTAGCCATGACGACCTCGATCAAATTTCGGGACGAAATTTCTTTAACGGGTAGGTACTGTGACGACCCGAAAATTTCCGACCAAATTTAAACTTAACCTTTATATGTTTCCGACACGATAAGCAGAATTTGTAATGTTGAATCTCAAAAAGTTTAGAACTACATTCATGTAATCAATTATCCTTTGACCGTGTTCGACGATTCACGAACAATTATGTGTATATAGATATGTATATATAATATATAATATTAACTGAAAACATTAACAAAGTATTAGATATATGATACTTTACATGAACGTATTTGTTTCGATATATTTATTGACAGAATTAAGAGATAATATCAAATGATTGAATTATCAGATACATTATGATATGATTACGGGCCTATGTTATAAGGTCCACTGTGATTTAAGAAATCTATTCTTTTTGACCACTCATTACTTAACTAGTATGATAAAATAACGATATTTATATTTTATTTTATCAAATATATATAACGATTTAAATTAATATTATATATATTTATACGCGTATTATACGTACATAGTTTTATACTTTTACTATACTTTAACTTTACCTTTACTTTACTTTTACTTTACTTTAACTTTAATAATTCATACTTTAATAATTTACTTTAATAATTCATACTTTAATAATTCACTTTAATAATTCATACTTTAATAATTCACTTTAATAATTCATACTTTAATAATTCACTTTAATAATTCAAAAATCTATTATAAATAGAATTCAATAGGTTTTATTATTTCATAGAAACTTGAAAATATATTTCTCTAAACTCTCTCAATCGAATTACACATATATATTTTCTTTGTATTATTTCAAGATATTATTAGTATACATAAAATACTATGACGGAGTTATATTCAGACGATTTTAAAATAAGTTTTCAAACGGAATAGAGCTAAGGAAATTATGGGTTATAGCTATGGAGGTTATGGGTATTGATCGAGGGTATTGCTCGTGAGGTCAACCTAACGTTTATCATTTTCGTTTCATCTACGTACTTTCCTGCAATATTGAATCTCAATATTGATACGTGAGCACTCATAACTTAACTTTTATATTTCAATAGTGTATCCCTGACTAGTGCTCGAGTATATAGGATTATGCATGCTTGTACATTCGATATTATACTTAGATAGGTTTGTTGAATCCTAAATTAGATACATATGCTACTGAGATAGGGTATATGATATGCATGTCATTGGAAAGCTAGCGAAAAATTAAGAACTTTTCATTTAGATATGGAATGGTTTCGATGAACGGATTAGAAGTTATAGTCAACTGAATTTTAGTATTATTGTTAAAATGATTATTATTACTATCGTCGTTATTATTTTAATAGAAATATCATTGTTATTATAAAATATCATTATTACTATTATGTTAGTATTATCATTTTATCATAATAACATTTTTAGTAAATATAAATATTGTTATTTTTTTATAGAATAATAATAATTATTATTACAAAATAATACAACTTTTACTTATTATTATTATGATCAATATTATTTTATCAAATAAATAGGGGATACAAAGATATTTTTCACCACGCGTAATATAATTACATTAATAATACTTACCACTATAGTTTTACGATATTAAGTGAACTTTATAAATTTTACTACTTAAGATATATAAAAGTATATTTTATCATATATAAACGTTAATATAAATTTTTATTAATAAATGACTTTTATTATTATAAAATCTAATAAATATATTTAAATATATAAAATGACTATAGTTAAGTTATATAATAAACACGTATAAATTTTAGAAGTCATTTTGAGTTAAGTTGACTTTTGTTGACTTTTGCATATTAGTCTCGAGCATTAGGATTGTGGTACACTATGACTTGACCAAAAATTATTAGACAAATATTGACCAATATATAAATATATATAATTAATATAGGTTCGTGAATCCGAGGCCAACCTTGCACTTGTTAAATGACGTTATATGTATTTTTACTACGAAATACAGTATGGTGAGTTTCATTACTCCCTTTTTATATATATTTTTGGGCTGAGAATACATGCGCTGTTTTATAAATGTTTTACGAAATAGGCACAAGTACTAAAACTAATTCTATGTGGGTTTAAACCAGAAATATACCCTTAGCTTGGTAACATTAAACTACTTGTCTATGTACGGTAGGCGCGAATCCTAAAGATAGATCTATTGGGCCTGACAAACCTCATCCTGACTATGGGATGCTTTAGTACTTCGAGGTTATTTTAAACACACCTGATCTGGTGTACTTCAGAGGGTAAAACATGAACGTTAAGGCTTGTTACCGGGTGCCTACAACTTATAGAATACTTTTATACACTTGCGAGTGTACGGATATTTATAGAAACTGAAATCTTGTGGTCTATTACTATTACGGAAATGATTGATTATGATAAACTAATGAACTCACCAACCTTTTGGTTGACACTTTAAAGCATGTTTATTCTCAGGTATTAAAGAAATCTTCCGCTGTGCATTAGCTCATTTTAAGGATATTACTTGGAGTCATTCATGACATACTTTGAAAGAGGTTGCATTCGAGTCGTTGAGTTCATCAAGATTAATATTAAGTCAATTATAGTTGGATGTAATATGAAATGGTATGCATGCCGTCAATTTTTTATGTGAAGAAAGTTTGTCTTTTAAAAACGAATGCAATGTTTGTAAAACGTATCATATAGAGGTCAAATACCTCGCGATGTAATCAACTATTGTGAATCGTTTATAATGTATATGAACGGATCCTTTCAATATCTTCCTCACGGACCCGCATTTGGTGATAGCCGGACCGTAGGTCGATCTTAAAGAAATACGTTGCACCTTGGAGTTGGTCAAAAAAATCGTCAATCCGAGGTAATGGATAACGATTCTTGATCGTCACTTTATTTAACTCCCGGTAATCGATGCACATCCGCATGCTACCATCCTTCTTTTTTCACGAATAAAACCGGAACGCCCCACGGCGAAGCACTCGGTCGTATAAAACCCTTCTCGAGCAACTCTTGGGTTTGATTTAACAACTCTTGCATTTCCGTCGGTGCTAAACGATAAGGAGTTTTAGCAATGGGAGTAGCTCCCGGAACCAACTCAATGCGAAATTCAACTTGTCTTTCCGCCGGAACACCCGGTAACTCGTCCGAAAAAACGTCTTCGAATTCACTAACCACCGGAATTTCACGAATGGGTGGTGGCTCATCACGAGTATCAACAACATGGGCAAGAAAAGCCATGCCACCACTAACAAGAAAACGACGTGCCCGTGCAAAAGAACATATCGGCACAAGTCTTCTTCGTTTATCGCCGTGAATAATTAACTCTCCCCCACTTGGGGTCTTCACGCGGATAAATTTCTCATGGCATGCAATATCGGCTCTATTTCGATCGAGCCAATCCACACCAACAACGATATCAAAATCGACCAAAGTCATAGGGATGAGATCAATTTTAAAGTTTTCGGCACCAAAAACAACGTCACAATTCTTACACACATCAACCACTAGCACCGTCTTGCCGTCCGCTATTTCGAATTCTACCGGACGACTTAACTTAGCTAACGGTCTATCAAGTTTAGGCACAAATTTTGGAGACACAAACGACAAGTTTGCACCGCTATCAAATAAAATCCTTGCCGGATTAGAATTAACCAAGAAAGTACCTGAGACTACTTCGTTTGATCGTTTGGCTTCGTCATTGGTCATCAAATAGTTGCGACTCCTAGCCGTACCCGCCGCTTTCTCTAACCGTTTAACGTTATCATTATTCAAATCGGGGCATTCCTGCCTCTTGTGCCCCTCTTTACCACAATTAAAGCAAGTGACTTTGGTCGACGCCTTGGTGCAATCACGGGCCATGTGTCCTCTTTGATTACAATTATAACACGTGGGCCCGAAACCCCCGGAAGCACCCTTCTTCACACTATTAACGCTTTCGAAGCCTTTCTTGTTCTTTTTATTGGAAAAGTTCGAATGACTCGACCCTTCAAACTTTCTCTTTGAAAAAGTGAAATCGCTTTTCCTTGGAACCTCCGGCTCAAAACCCCGAGCCAACTCAAACAACTCCTCAAAAGACTTAGCCATACCCCGACTAATTTTACCCTTCAACTCATCGTTTAAGGTACGGTAGAAATCTTTCATTAGCTTGTGATCGTCACCAACGTATTCCGGGCAAAAATGAGTTTTTGCCAAAAAGGTAGACTTGAGAGTAACCAAGTCCATTGAACCTTGTTGCAAATGATGCAACTCGTCCCAGATTCTATCAAGGTCGGAAGAAGTTCGGTATTCTTCGAAAAATTCCTTATTAAACTCCTCCCATGTCAAGCTCATACATTGCTCTTCACCATATAAATTGATTTTATCGTCCCACCACAACTTTCCTTCTTCACGTAACATGCTAGACCCATATCTCGTATTCTTCTCGGGAGGACACTCCGCGGTACGGAACGCTCCCTCGATATCGGAAATCCAACAAGTGCTTTTCAATGGATCCCTCACCCCATTAAACATCGGAGGTTGAGTATCCTTGAAATTTTCGTAGTGGAAGTCCCGCCTTCCTTCACCTCCTTCACCGCGAGGATAAATGTTTCTAGCATCAAGGGCCTCTTCGATAGTGGCCTTCATTCGTTCATTTATCAAGTCGGTCACTTGCCCATCTACCGAATCTTGAAAGACCTTTCGGACGTCCGTAAGAAAATCCGCTTTTAACTTTTTAAAGACGGCCTCAATCTTAGCCGAAAACTCGGCGTCCTCGCTCGTACTTCCGTTATCATGATCGGGACCGTTTCTCGTCTTCATTCTATAAAACGAAGTACATTAAGCAACAAAACGAAAGGACTTAACACATATGTATATACATATACACCACACTACCCATCTTGCTCAACAATCGTCGTACATCGTTTGTTTGATACGATTTGAACCCGTAACAATGGTAGCTAATCATTGTTACGCGAGCACGTTGCATTAACTCGCTAGTACAACGTCCGTCTCGCTTGATGATTGCTAAACACAATACAAAAACAATTAGCACAAGGTTAGTTCACACAAACCAAAGCACTAACAATTCCCGATTAGACCCAAAGTCCTACAAGTCCCGCATAAAGCGCACACAATAAAGTCTAAGTCTAGGAACCTATCTCAAGTCGCCTAAATCCCTCAGACCATGCTCTGATACCACTTGAAACAACCCAACCCGTATTCCATACGATAAATTTTTTTTTATATACAATACACATTTACGCGCCAATTAAATATGTAAACCATTTCCACGAGTTCCATTTAAACGTTCAACAATTTAAACGTTTACAAAAGGCACGAAGGCCATTAATTAAGTTCAATACAAGTTGGACCTACTACAACGATAGTTTATAATCCAAACGACACCCGAGCATGGTTTGGGGCTAAACTACCCAAAACGTCAGGCCAACTTCAAAAGCTACCCCAAAGCTCCCCCTGTCAACATAAACGGGAGACAACTAATCCAACTGTATGCCCTTACCCTTGTCCAAGCTGGAACCTATAAAATGGTAAACAACGAGAGGGTAAGCAATGCTTAGTGAGTGCAACAATTATACATACATATATATAACCTATCCATTTGCAATCATAATACCAAATACCTCATACGAACTTGTAACTCAAATAGCATGTCAACATACCCGTAACACTAACAAGTCGTACATTATCACATCACTTCATTAGCATATACTCAACTCAATATATATTATATGCTAAACAAAACAACAATCTCAATATGGTTAACCAATAACGCTATGGTGCTACCGGCTCGTGGTTCACACCATACACTTTTTGAGTCATACTCTTTTATAGTGCTACCGGCTCGTAGTTCACACTCGATGCTACCGGCTCGTGGTTCACATCTTAGTTTATAGTGCTACCGGCTCGTGGTTCACACTCGATGCTACCGGCTCGTGGTTCACATCCCATCCCACACATGTTATGTGAAACGATCCGTCCTAATCCATCCGGACGAAGTCTATATCGATTATAAACGATTCACAACAGTTGATTACATCGCGAGGTATTTGACCTCTATATGATACATTTTACAAACATTGCATTCATTTTTGAAAAGACAATCTTTCATTACATCGAAAGTTGACAACATGCATACCATTTCGTAATATATCTTACTATAATAGACTTAACAATAATCTTGATGAACTCAACGACTCGAATGCAACGTCTTTTGAAATATGTCATGAATGACTCCAAGTAATATCTCTAAGATGAGCAAATGCACAGCGGAAGATTTCTTTCACACCTGAGAATAAACATGCTTTAAAGTGTCAACCAAAAGGTTGGTGAATTCATAGGTTTATCTTAAAACAATAAAATTCATCATTTTGATAGACCACAAAATTTAAATGTTGCATGGTACAAATGGGCCCGAATCCTATACTCACCTGTAATGTACATGCTATATCTTTTAAATACAGTACATCTTTCTCGTGTACGAAACCATTTTCATAAATCATAATAATTGTACCCATATCTTGGGCACAAAAATAACATACACATAACTTGTGTATAAAATCATTCTCTCGATATATAACATTCTCATCAACTGGTGGCAATTATCATGTCCACATAATTCAATGGTGGCAATTATCATGTCCACATAATTCAATGGTGGCAATTATCATGTCCATATAATTCAATAATAATCCGCAGAACTTGTCTGCATAATAATTCATTCGAGGAATGTTTTGCTTGTGTCTATCTCGTAAAACATTTATAAAAGCATTTCATGTATTCGCAGTTCTAAATATATTTCAAAAGCATTTAATAAAGCAGTTATAAAACAGCTCATGTATTCTCTGTCCCAAAAATGTAAAGAGTAAAAGGGAGTAAATGAACTCACAATACGATATTTTGTAGTAAAAATATTCATACGACGATACTGAACAATGCATGGTCGACCTTGGATTCACGAACCTATATCAAGTATGCATATTAACACATATAATAATATTCAAATAAATATATATTTTTATATTAGTAATATACTTGTGATATTAAATGTAATATTTATAGTTACTTAAATATTTCTATTTTATATATTTCATTAGATTATGATAATAATATATTATGTACTTTATTAATATATTTAGAATAAATACTTAGTATCAATATTTTTAAATACTCATAATTTTTAATATGATAATATTTTTAATAAATTCGAGTTATATTAAAACGTAAATGAACAAAAAGTATTTAAAGTTTGTATCTAATTTATAATATCTATCTTTTTAGTTTAATATCATAAAAATATAGTTATATTTTATATACGAAATATATTTAAAACTAAAGTTATAGTTAGTAATATTAATTATTAATTATAATAATAATAATGATAAAAATAATACTAACTTTAATAAAAAGATAAATTTGAAAATAGTGATACTTTTAGTAATAATGATTATAATAATAATAATAATACTGATAATAATAATAACTATAATAATAATTTTTACTACTAATGATAATAATGATAATAATTTTTAAAATAATAATACTAATAATGATAATCCTACTAATAATAAGGATAATGCTAATAATGATATTGTTAGTAATAATAATACATATAATGTTTAATTATAATAATAATAATAATAATAATAATAATAATAATAATAATAATAATAATAATAATAATAATAATAATAATAATAATAAGTATATACTACCTTAAAGAATAGCTTCCTAAAAAAAATGTCGCAGCCCGGGCTCGAACCCAAGACCTCTCGTTCAACACCCAACACGCCTAACCACTCGTCCGTCCCTTACATTTCTGATTTGTTCCCCAACATAAATATATATCCCGTAATTATATGTGGCTCCCCCTTCTTCATTTAAATCGGCCCAACAGGTAGTCCTTGGCCCAACAAGATGATCACGGTCCAAAGTAAAAAGGCAGCCCACTCGATTTAGTTTATTTATTTATGTTTTAATTTATCACCGCATGCATGATGATGTATCTAGGATTCGATCATGAAAGCAAAAGTCTACATCCCAGTATTATTATCCGTTTTAAAAAAAACGCATGGCATAAATTTAGTGGAGCTTTAATCAATATGTTTCCTCTTTGGTCGACCATATTTCTTTTGTTCCACTTGCTTCTTTTTTTTTATCAAGCACCGCATAAATATTCCACATCTCTTCCAGGTTTGACGTCAAAAAAACTCAAAGATATATGGTTGTTGTAGCCATGATATATTCCCACACATAGTTCGCTCTATTAATACGTATTCCTTTTTCCTTATATAACAATAATACTTATGTTTGTTACCTTGCTTTTCTTCAGTTCATTTATTTATGACTTGGCGATCTAGTGGCGGTTGTGGTGGGTTTACTAACCGAAGAAGAAGGTGACGGGTTTAGGTGGTAGGTTAAAGGTGGTGGTTTGTTTTCAAGATTGTTTCTGTTGTAACAGAAAAGAGAGAGAGAAGTGAGAAGGAAGATGGCGGTTTGTCTATTGTTTTAAAAAAAACATAAAATGGTTGCAGCAGGACCTGTTCAATAGCTGTCTGTAACGATTGAGAATGAACGGAAATAACAGAAAACAAAGTACGAGCAGGTGATTAGCAGTAGAGGTTGTTTTGCAGTTCATTGGATCACGGTTTAACAAAAATTAACTTGCAGCAATTAACCACATGGCGTTGGATTTTAAGAGTGGTGGGTTTGTGGTGTAATTGGTTTGATTCACAAAAAGAAAATAAGAGTAACAAGGTAGATGGTGAAGTGACGATTAAATGGTATTTAATGATGGTGGTCTGTTTGGTTTGATCGTTGTATAAATGAGGTTCACGAAGGAGAATAGGTTTGGTGATTAAAGGCTAATTCCTTAAATACAAATGTATATATAAGTATATATATATCTGATATTATTGATGGAAATCGTATGATTGATTGTATCATATATGAAAATATCAATTTGTGTTTTGTAGTGTGAATTGAAATTGACGTCTAACGGATTACAGACAAAGAATCGACAGGAACAAAATGAAGAAGAAAAGAAAGAAGATGAAAGAAAAATGTAATGCTCGACTGTGATTACTAACAGATTCTTGGAGTGTTCTGTTGATTGAATTGTGATTTGTACGAATTTTTGTAAATCAAATACAGTGTGATAGTTACATGAAACAGATTCGTACGTTTTATAACTTTAATAATTAACACATTTTGTTTTGTAGCAGAATGAGATCGACAAGAATTTATTTACTCGTACAGAAAATGAATAATTAAATGAAAAGAAATAAAGTAATGACATCGATTGTTAGCAGAGTTGACATCCTTCAACTGTTATAGATTGAAATCAGTTCCATACAATCCAAAATTAAATAAAGGTTGAAAGAACGTGCACTGAATCTGATTCTAAACCCATTTTGATTACAGCAATTTATATTAGAAATAAATAATTATTAATATATCATAATAATACTATTTATATTAAATAATAATAATAATACTAATTACTAATAATTATATTAATAATAATATTATTATTATTATTATCAAGATACAAAATATAATAACTTAAAAATAATGGTAATAATAATATGATGATATTAATAATACCAAAAGTGATAATTTTAGTAAATTTAATGATGATGATAATATTAATATAGCAATTATACCTTATCGTATAATTACATATAGTATATTACCATTTATTATATCATATTCATCAATTATATAATGTATTGAATCTTTAATATTTATATATTACAGTATATATAATACTACTTATATATAGAGTTCATATATATATTTATATTTTTATTTACACACAATGTTCGTGAATCGTCGAACACAGTCAAAAGGTTTAAATAATTACATGAACAAAGTTCAAAAGTTTTTGAGACTCAACATTACAGACTTTGCTTATCGTGTCGAAACCATATAAGATTCAAGTTTAAATTTGCTGAAGCTGGTACATTTTGCACCATATTTTCCAAATTGATTACTCGAGCGCGAAGTTCGTTGACTTCTTGTATTACTCCGGGATGTCGGAACGAGCGAAGAATAAGATCTAGGATTTGAGATAGTATATAGTCGTGACGAGATACTCTGGAAATGAGGCTGAAAATGGTGTTTCGAATAGCTTCGTCGATAAGTGCTTCAGTTTCTTCGCCAAGAGGTGAATTCGGTTGGTGGAAAGGATCTCCTTCTTCTATTCTTCATTGATTAAGTCGATTACGAACCCATCAGATGAATTGGGGATGGATGATTAATTGATTCATTCTGGTGACGCTGCTTTCGGAGCTTAGGTGAACATCCATATCGGAATAGCTGTCGGAATCCGAAGAATTCGAAATGGTTGAGGGATTCATCTCGTACGATCAGATGAAGGATTTTCGATAAGAAATAGATTATAGGATGTAGATTAGTACCCTGCAATACATAATTTACATATGCATATATAATACTAAAATCCCATAAGTTACGGAGGAATCTACAGAAAATGTCAGGCAAAGTTTACAATAACAGATACACTAAGATATGAATTAGCAGATATGCTAAGATATGAATTTTGTCTATACACTAATCATGCAATCAATGCAATAAGATGTGTCTAGACTAAGCATGATAAGCAAGTGATTCTCTAAGAATGATAAGCAGGTAATTTTCGACACGAAATGATAAGCAAAACTTTTGACATGCAGACACAGTCGAAGTCCAGACTCACTAATGCATTCTAACGACTTATCAGTTAGACACACTAATGCAGACTTGGTTCGCTAAGACCACCGCTCTGATACCAACTGAAACGACCCGTCCTAATCCATCCGGACGAAGTCTATATCGATTATAAACGATTCACAACAGTTGATTACATCGCTAGGTATTTGACCTCTATATGATACATTTTACAAACATTGCATTCGTTTTTGAAAAGACAATCTTTCATTACATCGAAAGTTGACAACATGCATACCATTTCATAATATATCTTACTATAATAGACTTAATAATAATCTTGATGAACTCAACGACTCGAATGCAACGTCTTTTGAAATATGTCATGAATGACTCCAAGTAATATCTCTAAGATGAGCAAATACACAGCTGAAGATTTCTTTCACACCTGAGAATAAACATGCTTTAAAGTGTCAACCAAAAGGTTGGTGAATTCATAGGTTTATCTTAAAACAATAAAATTCATCATTTTGATAGACCACAAAATTTAAATGCTGCATGGTACAAATGGGCCTGAATCCTATACTCACCTGTAATGTACATGCTATATCTTTTAAATACAGTACATCTTTCTCGTGTACGAAACCATTTTCATAAATCATAATAATTGTACCCATATCTTGGGCACAAAAATAACATACACATAACTTGTGTATAAAATCATTCTCTCAATATATAACATTCTCATCAATTGGTGGCAATTATCATGTCCACATAATTCAATGGTGGCAATTATCATGTCCACATAATTCAATGGTGGCAATTATCATGTCCACATAATTCAATAATAATCCGCAGAACTTGTCTGCATAATAATTCATTCGAGGAATGTTTTGCTTGTGTCTATCTCGTAAAACATTTATAAAAGCATTTCATGTATTCGCAGTTCTAAATATATTTCAAAAAAATTTAATAAAGCAGTTATAAAACAGCGCATGTATTCTCAGTCCCAAAAATGTAAAGAGTAAAAGGGAGTAAATGAACTCACAATACGATATTTTGTAGTAAAAATATTCATACGACGATACTGAACAATGCATGGTCGACCTTGGATTCACGAACCTATATCAAGTATGCATATTAACACATATAATAATATTCAAATAAATATATATTTTTATATTAGTAATATACTTGTGATATTAAATGTAATATTTATAGTTACTTAAATATTTTTATTTTATATATTTCATTAGATTATGATAATAATATATTATGTACTTTATTAATATATTTAGAATAAATACTTAGTATCAATATTTTTAAATACTCATAATTTTTAATATGATAATATTTTTAATAAATTCGAGTTATATTAAAACGTAAATGAACAAAAAGTATTTAAAGTTTGTATCTAATTTATAATATCTATCTTTTTAGTTTAATATCATAAAAATATAGTTATATTTTATATACGAAATATATTTAAAACTAAAGTTATAGTTAGTAATATTAATTATTAATTATAATAATAATAATGATAAAAATAATACTAACTTTAATAAAAAGATAAATTTGAAAATAGTGATACTTTTAGTAATAATGATTATAATAATAATAATACTGATAATAATAATAACTATAATAATAATTTTTACTACTAATGATAATAATGATAATAATTTTTAAAATAATAATACTAATAATGATAATCCTACTAATAATAAGGATAATGCTAATAATGATATTGTTAGTAATAATAATACATATAATGTTTAATAATAATAATAATAATAATAATAATAATAATAATAATAATAATAATAATAATAATAATAATAATAATAAGTATATACTACCTTAAAGAATAGCTTCCTAAAAAAAAATTTCGCAGCCCGGGCTCGAACCCAAGACCTCTCGTTCAACACCCAACACGCCTAACCACTCGTCCATCCCTTACATTTCTGATTTGTTCCCCAACATAAATATATATCCCGTAATTATATGTGGCTCCCCCTTCTTCATTTAAATCGGCCCAACAGGTAGTCCTTGGCCCAACAAGATGATCACGGTCCAAAGTAAAAAGGCAGCCCACTCGATTTAGTTTATTTATTTATGTTTTAATTTATCACAGCATGCATGATGATGTATCTAGGATTCGATCATGAAAGCAAAAGTCTACATCCCAGTATTATTATCCGTTTTAAAAAAAACGCATGGCATAAATTTAGTGGAGCTTTAATCAATATGTTTCCTCTTTGGTCGACCATATTTCTTTTGTTCCACTTGCTTCTTCTTTTTTTTTTTTTTTTATCAAGCACCGCATAAATATTCCACATCTCTTCCAGGTTTGAAGTCAAAAAAACTCAAAGATATATGGTTGTTGTAGCCATGATATATTCCCACACATAGTTCGCTCTATTAATACGCATTCCTTTTTCCTTATATAACAATAATACTTATGTTTGTTACCTTGCTTTTCTTCAGTTCATTTATTTATGACTTGGTGATCTAGTGGCGGTTGTGGTGGGTTTACTAACCGAAGAAGAAGGTGACGGGTTTAGGTGGTAGGTTAAAGGTGGTGGTTTGTTTTCAAGATTGTTTCTGTTGTAACAGAAAAGAGAGAGAGAAGTGAGAAGGAAGATGGCGGTTTGTCTATTGTTTTAAAAAAAACATAAAATGGTTGCAGCAGGACCTGTTCAATAGCTGTCTGTAACGATTGAGAATGAACAGAAATAACAGAAAACAAAGTACGAGCAGGTGATTAGCAGTAGAGGTTGTTTTGCAGTTCATTGGATCACGGTTTAACAAAAATTAACTTGCAGCAATTAACCACATGGCGTTGGATTTTAAGAGTGGTGGGTTTGTGGTGTAATTGGTTTGATTCACAAAAAGAAAATAAGAGTAACAAGGTAGATGGTGAAGTGACGATTAAATGGTATTTAGTGATGGTGGTCTGTTTGGTTTGATCGTTGTATAAATGAGGTTCACGAAGGAGAATAGGTTTGGTGATTAAAGGCTAATTCCTTAAATACAAATGTATATATAAGTATATATATATATATCTGATATTATTGATGGAAATCGTATGATTGATTGTATCATATATGAAAATATCAATTTATGTTTTGTAGTGTGAATTGAAATTGACGTCTAACGGATTACAGACAAAGAATCGACAGGAACAAAATGAAGAAGAAAAGAAAGAAGATGAAAGAAAAATGTAATGCTCGACTGTGATTACTAACAGATTCTTGGAGTGTTCTGTTGATTGAATTGTGATTTGTACGAATTTTTGCAAATCAAATACAGTGTGATAGTTACATGAAACAGATTCGTACGTTTTATAACTTTAATAATTAACACATTTTGTTTTGTAGCAGAATGAGATCGACAAGAATTTATTTACTCATACAGAAAATGAATAATTAAATGAAAAGAAATAAAGGAATGACATCGATTGTTAGCAGAGTTGACATCCTTTAACTGTTATAGATTGAAATCAGTTCCATACAATCCAAAATTAAATAAAGGTTGAAAGAACATGCACTGAATCTGATTCTAAACCCATTTTGATTACAGCAATTTATATTAGAAATAAATAATTATTAATATATCATAATAATACTATTTATATTAAATAATAATAATAATACTAATTACTAATAATTATATTAATAATAATATTATTATTATTATTATCAAGATACAAAATATAATAACTTAAAAATAATGGTAATAATAATATGATGATATTAATAATACCAAAAGTGATAATTTTAGTAAATTTAATGATGATAATAATATTAATATAGCAATTATACCTTATCGTATAATTACATATAGTATATTACCATTTATTATATCATATTCATCAATTATATAATTTATTGAATCTTTAATATTTATATATTACAGTATATATAATACTACTTATATATAGAGTTCACATATATATATATATATATATATATATATATATATATATATATATATATATATATATATATATATATATATATATATATATATATATATATATATATATATATTACACACAATGTTCGTGAATCGTCGGACACAGTCAAAAGGTTTAAATAATTACATGAACAAAGTTCAAAAGTTTTTGAGACTCAACATTACAGACTTTGCTTATCGTGTCGAAACCATATAAGATTCAAGTTTAAATTTTAGTCGGAAATTCCCGGGTCATCACATTATGGCACTACCGGCACGTGGTTCATACATTAACATTCACAAATAAACACGCCATATACATGAACGCATAATTATTCCACTCACCTTGTCACAAGGATGATGATTTAGCACTTCCGAGCTTTAACGCAATGTACCTAAATCATTAAGTGCACATTCAATTTCACAACTAGTGGGATTAACCACAATACTCCCACTTGAGCATTTAATGACCCAATTTGCATTAAAAGACTCAACTACACACAACCGCCCATAAATGGCCAAGACTCGACTTTTATCACTAAGACTAGTGAATTAAAGTCTATTAACTTCAATTAACACAAAACTTAGGATAATCCATACCCATTTCATCTAATTAGGTCAACTAGTACCTTTTGACCCATTTTATATTACTTAGACTCACAATCAAGTCAAACTTACTCATTTACACTTCTTTCATAAATCTTAAAGTGCATTAGTGGCTAACAACACCAATTGACACTTACCACCTCAAATCACAAGGCCAAAACCCTAAATAGTGGCTATTAGGGTTTAATTACAACAACATAACCCAAACTCACCCATTTTACCACCAAATGGGTCTTACAAAACTCTAGTAACCCAAACCCTAGCCATTAACCAATTAAAACTTAAAGCATAGAGTTAGAACTTACCAAGACTATCTTCTTGTAGCTAGTAACAAGGAGAACAACTTTAAATCTCGCTCCTAGGTTTAATTCACAAATCTCCAACTCCAAATCTCAAGATTAAACTAAGTAGGTTTTGTATTTTGGGAGAGAAATAGGAAAGAAAAAGGAAAATGAAATGAAATAAATGAATATGTGGTGGAGAGTTAATGCTCCCATCAGATCCACATGTCAATTTACCATTTTGCCCCTTAATGTAGTGACCCGAACTTTTCCATGTTTATATATATTAATTGAGATTGATATTTACATGATTAAATGTTTCCAACATGTTAAGCAATCAAACTTGTTAAGACTTGATTAATTGAAATATGTTTCATATAGACAATTGACCACCCAAGTTGACCGGCGATTCACGAACGTTAAAACTTGTAAAAACGACATGACGATATATATATGGATATACATATGGTTAACATGAGATTATGATAAGTAAGTATCTCCATAAGTATATTAACAATGAGTTATATACATATAAACAAGACTACTAACTTAAGGATTTCGAAACGAGACATATATGTAACGATTATCGTTGTAACGACATTTAAATGTATATATATCATATTAAGATATATTAATATATCATAATATCATGATAATATAATAATTTAACATCTCATTAGATATAATAAACAATGGGTTAACAACATTAATTGAGATCGTTAACTTAAAGGTTTCAAAACAACACTTACATGTAACGACTAACGATGACTTAACGACTCAGTTAAAATGTATATACATGTAGTGTATTTAGATGTATTAAAATACTTTTGGAAGACTTCAAGACATATATCAAAACACTCATACTTAACGAAAATGGTTACAGTTACTTTCCCATTCTTTTCTTTCATCAAGAATTCTAGTCGTATTCTTACCCGTATTATACACAGCTTCAAAACGTACTTACTATGGGTGTATACCAATAGGAAATAGCATGGGATTCCACTCTTGATTATGTCATGTATGACTAATCAATTTTAACTTCTACCATGAGCTAGTCAACTAACTAGAACTCCTTTTAACCCCACTCACCACTCACCAATTACCACTCATCATTCACTCCATTTCACTTCCAATTCTCTTTCTAATTCTCTCTCAACACACACACACTATTATGAACGTATTTTTCCAGTAGTTAATCATCATATTCATCAAAAATCACTTCAAGAATCAAGCTATAATCATCATAGGAAGAACACTTCAAAAATCCCTTCAAGTTTACTAATTTACTTCCAAGCTTTCTAATCCATTGCAAGTAATCATCTAAGATCAAGAAACCTTTGTTATATACAGTAGGTTATCTTTCTTATTCAAGGTAATATTCATATTCAAACTTTGATTCAATTTCTATAACTATAAACTATCTTAATTAGAGTTAAAATCTTACTTGAACTTGTTTTTGTGTCATGATCCTACTTCACGAACTTTCAAGCCATCCAAGATCCTTTGAAGCTAGATCATTTCTTGTCACTTCTAGTAGGTTTACCTACTAAACTTGATGTAGTAATGATGTTCATAACATCATTCGATTCATATATATAAAACGATCTTATTCGAAGGTTTAAACTCGTAATCACTAGAACATAGTTTAGTTAATTCTAAACTTGTTCGCAAACAAAAGTTAATCCTTCTAACTTGACTTTTAAAATTAACTACACACATGTTCTATATCTATATAATATGCTAACTTAATGATTTAAAACCTGAAAACACGAAAAACACCGTAAAACCGGATTTACGCCGTCGTAGTAACACCGCGGGCTGTTTTGGGTTAGTTAATTAAAAACTATGATAAACTTTGATTTAAAAGTTGTTATTCTGAGAAAATGATTTTTATTATGAACGTGAAACTATATCCAAAAATTATGGGTAAACTCAAAGTGGAAGTATGTTTTCTAAAATGGTCATCTAGACGTCGTTCTTTCGACTGAAATGACTACCTTTACAAAAACGACTTGTAACTTATTTTTCTGACTATAAACCTATACTTTTTCTGTTTAGATTCATAAAATAGAGTTCAATATGAAACCATAGCAATTTGATTCACTCAAAACGGATTTAAAATGAAGAAGTTATGGGTAAAACAAGATTGGATAATTTTTCTCATTTTAGCTACGTGAAAATTGATAACAAATCTATTCCAACCATAACTTAATCAACTTGTATTGTATATTATGTAATCTTGAGATACCATAGACACGTATACAATGTTTCGACCTATCATGTCGACACATCTATATATATTTCAGAACAACCATAGACACTCTATATGTGAATGTTGGAGTTAGCTATACAGGGTTGAGGTTGATTCCAAAATATATATAGTTTGAGTTGTGATCAATACTGAGATACGTATACACTGGGTCGTGGATTGATTCAAGATAATATTTATCGATTTATTTCTGTACATCTAACTGTGGACAACTAGTTGTAGGTTACTAACGAGGACAGCTGACTTAATAAACTTAAAACATCAAAATATATTAAAAGTGTTGTAAATATATTTTGAAAATACTTTAATATATATGTATATATTGTTATAGGTTCGTGAATCAACAGTGGCCAAGTCTTACTTCTCGACGAAGTAAAAATCTGTGAAAGTGAGTTATAGTCCCACTTTTAAAATCTAATATTTTTGGGATGAGAATACATGCAGGTTTTATAAATGATTTACAAAATAGACACAAGTACGTGAAACTACATTCTATGGTTGAATTATCGAAATCGAATATGCCCCTTTTTATTAAGTCTGGTAATCTAAGAATTAGGGAACAGACACCCTAATTGACGCGAATCCTAAAGATAGATCTATTGGGCCTAACAAACCCCATCCAAAGTACCGGATGCTTTAGTACTTCAAAATTTATATCATATCCGAAGGGTGTCCCGGAATGATGGGGATATTCTTATATATGCATCTTGTTAATGTCGGTTACCAGGTGTTCACCATATGAATGATTTTTATCTCTATGTATGGGATGTGTATTGAAATATGAAATCTTGTGGTCTATTGTTACGATTTGATATATATAGGTTAAACCTATAACTCACCAACATTTTTGTTGACGTTTAAAGCATGTTTATTCTCAGGTGAATATTAAGAGCTTCCGTTGTTGCATACTAAAATAAGGACAAGATTTGGAGTCCATGTTTGTATGATATTGTGTAAAAACTGCATTCAAGAAACTGATTTCGATGTAACATATTTGTATTGTAAACCATTATGTAATGGTCGTGTGTAAACAGGATATTTTAGATTATCATTATTTGATAATCTACGTAAAGCTTTTTAAACCTTTATTTATGAAATAAAGGTTATGGTTTGTTTTAAAAATGAATGCAGTCTTTGAAAAACGTCTCATATAGAGGTCAAAACCTCGCAACGAAATCAATTAATATGGAATGTTTTTAATCAATAAGAACGGGACATTTCAGTTGGTATCCGAGCGTTGGTCTTAGAGAACCAGAAAATTTGCATTAGTGTGTCTTATCGAGTTTGTTAGGATGCATTAGTGAGTCTGGACTTCGACCGTGTTTTCTTTAAAAATGATTGCTTAACATTTTTGTTGGAAACTATATATTTTTAACATATGAATATTATGTGATATATTAATCTCTTAACGTGTTTGATATTATGTGATAGATGTCTACCTCTAGAACAAGTCCCATTGACTCACCTAATAATAATGAAGAGTCAAATGTAAATTGGAATGATTCGTGGACTGATTCACAAGTTCCCGAAGAGGAACCGGAAGAAGAGTCGGAACCGGAAGAAGAATCGGAACCGGAAGAAGAATCGGAACCGGAAGAAGAAATAGAACCGGTGGGGGAAATAATAAAACGGTTAAGTAAAAGAGAATCCTCAACCAACCGACCAAGGTTAATTATGGTCAATGGTGTTTCCGCCAAAGAAGCAAAATATTGGGAGGATTACCAATTCTCCGATGAATCGGATTTCGACGAGAATTCCGATGATGTTATAGAAATTACCCCAACTGAATTTAAAAAGGCAAAAGAAAATAATAAGGGAAAGGGCATAAAAATAGAGAAATCTAATTCCAACCCCGATGAACTTTATATGTATCGTCAACTCCCGAAGTCCTTAAGTTGTAACAATGACCTGGGAACCTCTAAACCACCAGGTTTTTCTAAACCAATGTGGACAACGACGGCTCGTATTAGGGGAACATCATATATCCCTAGAAACTTGGCAAAACGAACCAAAACCGAACAAGAAGAAACGAGCGAGTCGGAATAAGATAGTTATATTCGTGTGGTGTAATATATGTAATATAGGGTGCTTATGCTTTATGATATATGTAAAAATTGCTTGTATTAATAAGTATTTTTTTATGAATCTAACTCTTGTCTATTTTACAGTATAAAAACACAAAATGGATAGACAACCCAATATTTTAAGAGACCTACCCGGAGACATGATTGATGAAATCTTGTCTAGAGTCGGTCAGAATTCCTCGGCACAACTATTTAAGGCGAGATCAGTTTGTAAGACATTCAAAGAACGTTCCAAGAATGCCTTGGTTTATAAAAGGCTTTCTTTCGAAAGATGGGGGATATCACATTGGGAAATCCATAAGTTACGATGTGTTTACTTTGACGCATATATTGCGGGGAACCCAAATGCTATTTTACGCAACGGGTTAAGAAATTATTTTGACTCAGTATATCCGAATACAGGACTTCGTGATTTAGAAAAAGCGGCTAACATGCAACATAAAGAAGCATGTTATGCTTACGAGTTAGTAATGTTCGCTTCTCACCAAAGTGAGAACAAGAACATCGGGCTACAACTATTAAACAAAACGTTCCCACAAGTGACGGAGTCGCTAATTGGGGTAAGAAATGAGGTTTTTAGGTTATTACGAGACTGTTGGTCATTACGTAACCCTCATCCCTTTGACGACGTTACAACACGCTGTCTTATCAACGGCCATAACGGTTATGTTCCACAAGACCAAGGATGGGAAGTAGTCCTAGTAAAACCAGAATGCATGACTTGTTTCTGGACGTATGAATTACGTGTCTTTATTGCCTTTGCTGAACGACTTGTGTACTAGCTAGAATTATCTTCACAACTATCTTGTATCAAAGTTATTGTGTGCTATATTTCATGCTTTATGTAAAATAAGCGGTATTGTAAGTTTGTAAAATATTGTATAAAAGTTTGAACGCGAAATATTATTACAATCAGTTTTTCATATAGAATTGTAGTAGTTGAATTGTATATTAGCTACTAAGTATGAACTTAACGGGTAGGTACTACCCGAATTTAAACTTATAAAACGCTAATATGAAGAAAAAGCTTTTATAAATGAGTTCATATTATGCTACGAAATACTATTAACTACTCTTAATATTCTGTATGATTAACTTGTTCCATTTGACTATTTTGAAGGAAATGGCACCGACTACTCGACACACCGTGAATATGAATGAAGAGGAATTCCGTACTTTTCTAGCTTCAAACATAGCCGCAGTACAGGCTGCACTACATACCAACAATAACTTTGGATCTGGCAGTACAGGAAATCGTGTAGGATGCACCTACAAAGAATTCACTGCCTGCAAACCTTTGGAATTTGATGGAACCGAAGGACCGATCGGATTGAAACGGTGGACCGAGAAGGTCGAATCGGTGTTTGCGATAAGTAAGTGTACTGAAGAGGACAAAGTGAAGTACGCTACGCATACCTTCACAGGTTCTGCGTTAACATGGTGGAATACCTATCTAGAGCAAGTGGGACAAGATGATGCGTACGCACTACCATGGTCAGCATTCAAGCATTTGATGAACGAGAAGTACAGTCCCAGAACCGAGGTTAATAAGCTCAAGACAGAACTTAGAGGGTTACGAACCCAAGGATTTGATATTACCACGTACGAAAGACGATTCACATAATTGTGCCTATTGTGTCCGGGAGCATTCGAAGATGAGGAAGAGAAGATCGACGCGTTTGTGAAAGGATTACCGGAAAGAATCCAAGAAGATATAAGTTCACACGAGCCCGCCTCCATACAACAGGCATGTAGAATGGCTCACAAACTAGTGAACCAGATTGAAGAAAGATTTAAAGAACAGACTGCTGAAGAGGCCAATGTGAAGCAAGTCAAAAGAAAGTGGGAGGAAAACGGTGATAAGAATCACCAATACAATAACAACAGCAATTACAACAATAATCGCAACAATTATCCCAACAATCGCAACATCAATTGCAACTACAACAAACGGCCCAACAACAACAACAACAACAACAACAACAACAGCAACTACAACAATCATCCCAACAACAATAATAACCGCAACAACAACAACAATCAGAAGCAGCTATGCCAAAGGTGTGAAAAGTATCACTCGGGGTTCTGCACCAAATTTTGCAACAAGTGTAAAAGAAATGGTCATAGCACGGCGAAGTGTGAGGTCTACGGACCAGGGGTTAATAGAACGAAAGGAACAAATGGTGTCGGAACGAGTAATGGCGGAGCAAGTAGTGTCGGAGCAAGTTATGCCAATGTAGTTTGTTATAAATGTGGAAAACCGGGCCACATTATTAGAAATTGCCCGAACCAGGAGAACACGAATGGACAAGGCCGCGGAAGAGTTTTCAATATTAATGCGGCAGAGGCACAGGAAGACCCGGAGCTTGTTACGGGTACGTTTCTTATTGACAATAAATCTGCTTACGTTTTATTTGATTCGGGTGCGGATAGAAGCTATATGAGTAGAGATTTTTGTGCTAAATTAAGTTGTCCATTAACGCCTTTGGATAGTAAATTTTTACTCGAATTAGCAAATGGTAAATTAATTTCAGCAGATAATATATGTCGGAATCGAGAAATTAAACTGGTTAGCGAAACATTTAAGATTGATTTGATACCAGTAGAGTTAGGGAGTTTTGATGTGATAATCGGTATGGACTGGTTGAAAGAAGTGAAAGCAGAGATTGTTTGTTACAAAAATACAATTCGCATTATACGAGAAAAAGGAAAACCCTTAATGGTGTACGGAGAAAAGGGCAACACGAAGCTACATATTATTAGTAATTTGAAGGCACAAAAACTAATAAGAAAAGGTTGCTATGCTATTCTAGCACACGTCGAGAAAATACAAACTGAAGAAAAGAGCATCAATGATGTTCCCATTGCAAAAGAATTTCCCGATGTATTTCCGAAAGAATTACCGGGATTACCCCCACAGCGATCCGTTGAATTTCAAATAGATCTTGTACCAGGAGCTGCACCAATAGCTCGTGCTCCTTACAGACTCGCACCCAGCGAGATGAAAGAACTGCAAAGCCAATTACAAGAACTTTTAGAGTGTGGTTTCATTCGACCAAGCATATCACCGTGGGGAGCTCCTGTTTTGTTTGTCAAGAAGAAAGATGGTACATTCAGGTTGTGTATCGACTACCGAGAGTTGAACAAACTTACCATTAAGAACCGCTACCCACTACCGAGAATCGACGACTTATTTGATCAACTACAAGGCTCGTCTGTTTATTCAAAGATTGACTTACGTTCCGGGTATCATCAAATGCGGGTGAAAGAAGATGATATTCCAAAGACTGCTTTCAGAACACGTTACGGTCATTACGAGTTTATGGTCATGCCGTTTGGTTTAACTAATGCACCAGCTGTGTTCATGGACCTTATGAACCGAGTGTGTGGACCATACCTTGACAAATTTGTCATTGTTTTCATTGATGACATACTTATTTACTCAAAGAATGACCAAGAACACGGTGAACATTTGAGAAAGGTGTTAGAAGTATTGAGGAAGGAAGAATTGTACGCTAAGTTTTCAAAGTGTGCATTTTGGTTGGAAGAAATTCAATTCCTCGGTCACATAGTGAACAAAGAAGGTATTAAGGTGGATCCGGCAAAGATAGAAACTGTTGAAAAGTGGGAAACCCCGAAAACTCCGAAACACATACGCCAGTTTTTAGGACTAGCTGGTTACTACAGAAGGTTCATCCAAGACTTTTCCAGAATAGCAAAACCCTTGACTGCATTAACGCATAAAGGGAAGAAATTTGAATGGAATGATGAACAAGAGAAAGCATTTCAGTTATTGAAGAAAAAGCTAACTACGGCACCTATATTGTCATTGCCTAAAGGGAATGATGATTTTGTGATTTATTGTGACGCATCAAAGCAAGGTCTCGGTTGTGTATTAATGCAACGAACGAAGGTGATTGCTTATACGTCTAGACAATTGAAGATTCACGAACAAAATTATACAACGCATGATTTGGAATTAGGCGCGGTTGTTTTTGCATTAAAGACTTGGAGACACTACTTATATGGGGTCAAAAGTATTATATATACCGACCACAAAAGTCTTCAACACATATTTAATCAGAAACAACTGAATATGAGGCAGCGTAGGTGGATTGAATTATTGAATGATTACGACTTTGAGATTCGTTACCACCCGGGGAAGGCAAATGTGGTAGCCGATGCCTTGAGCAGGAAGGACAGAGAACCCATTCGAGTAAAATCTATGAATATAATGATTCATAATAACCTTACTACTCAAATAAAGGAGGCGCAACAAGGAGTTTTAAAAAAGGGAAATTTAAAGGATGAAATACCCAAAGGATTAGAGAAGCATCTTAATATTCGGGAAGACGGAATCCGGTATAGGGCTGAAAGGATTTGGGTACTAAAATTTGGAGATATGAGAGAAATGGTACTTAGAGAAGCTCATAAAACCAGATACTCAATACATCCTGGAACGGGGAAGATGTACAAGGATCTCAAGAAACATTTTTGGTGGCCGGGTATGAAAGCTGATGTTGCTAAATACGTAGGAGAATGTTTAACGTGTTCTAAGGTCAAAGCTAAGCATCAGAAACCATCAGGTCTACTTCAACAACCCGAAATCCCGGAATGGAAATGGGAAAACATTACCATGGATTTCATCACTAAATTGCCAAGGACTGCAAGTGGTTTTGATACTATTTGGGTAATAGTTGATCGTCTCACCAAATCAGCACACTTCCTGCCAATAAGAGAAGATGACAAGATGGAGAAGTTAGCACGACTGTATTTGAAGGAAGTCGTCTCCAGATATGGAATACCAATCTCTATTATCTCTGATAGGGATGGCAGATTTATTTCAAGATTCTGGCAGACATTACAGCAAGCATTAGGAACTCGTCTAGACATGAGTACTGCCTATCATCCACAAACTGATGGGCAGAGCGAAAGGACAATACAAACGCTTGAAGACATGCTACGAGCATGTGTTATTGATTTCAGAAATAGTTGGGATCGACATCTACCGTTAGCAGAATTTTCCTACAACAACAGCTACCATTCAAGCATTGAGATGGCGCCGTTTGAAGCACTTTATGGTAGAAAGTGCAGGTCTCCAATTTGTTGGAGTGAAGTGGGGGATAGACAGATTACGGGTCCGGAGATTATACAAGAAACTACCGAGAAGATCATCCAAATTCAACAACGGTTGAAAACCGCCCAAAGTCGACAAAAGAGCTACGCTGACATTAAAAGAAAAGATATAGAATTTGAAATTGGAGAGATGGTCATGCTTAAAGTTGCACCTTGGAAAGGCGTTGTTCGATTTGGTAAACGAGGGAAATTAAATCCAAGGTATATTGGACCATTCAAGATTATTGATCGTGTCGGACCAGTAGCTTACCGACTTGAGTTACCTCAACAACTCGCGGCTGTACATAACACTTTCCACGTCTCGAATTTGAAGAAATGTTTTGCTAAAGAAGATCTCACTATTCCGTTAGATGAAATCCAAATCAACGAAAAACTTCAATTCATCGAAGAACCCGTCGAAATAATGGATCGTGAGGTTAAAAGACTTAAGCAAAACAAGATACCAATTGTTAAGGTTCGATGGAATGCTCGTAGAGGACCCGAGTTCACCTGGGAGCGTGAAGATCAGATGAAGAAGAAATACCCGCATCTATTTCCAGAAGATTCATCAACACCTTCAACAGCTTAAAATTTCGGGACGAAATTTATTTAACGGGTAGGTACTGTAGTGACCCGAACTTTTCCATGTTTATATATATTAATTGAGATTGATATTTACATGATTAAATGTTTCCAACATGTTAAGCAATCAAACTTGTTAAGACTTGATTAATTGAAATATGTTTCATATAGACAATTGACCACCCAAGTTGACCGGCGATTCACGAACGTTAAAACTTGTAAAAATGACATGACGATATATATATGGATATACATATGGTTAACATGAGATTATGATAAGTAAGTATCTCCATAAATATATTAACAATGAGTTATATACATATAAACAAGACTACTAACTTAAGGATTTCGAAACGAGACATATATGTAACGATTATCGTTGTAACGACATTTAAATGTATATATATCATATTAAGATATATTAATATATCATAATATCATGATAATATAATAATTTTACATCTCATTAGATATAATAAACAATGGGTTAACAACATTAATTGAGATCGTTAACTTAAAGGTTTCAAAACAACACTTACATGTAACGACTAACGATGACTTAACGACTCAGTTAAAATGTATATACATGTAGTGTATTTAGATGTATTAAAATACTTGTGGAAGACTTCAAGACATATATCAAAACACTCATACTTAACGAAAATGGTTACAGTTACTTTCCCATTCTTTTCTTTCATCAAGAATTCTAGTCGTATTCTTACCCGTATTATACACAGCTTCAAAACGTACTTACTATGGGTGTATACCAATAGGAACTAGCATGGGATTCCACTCTTGATTATGTCATGTATGACTAATCAATTTTAACTTCTACCATGAGCTAGTCAACTAACTAGAACTCCTTTTAACCCCACTCACCACTCACCAATTACCACTCATCATTCACTCCATTTCACTTCTAATTCTCTTTCTAATTCTCTCTCAACACACACACACTATTATGAACATATTTTTCCAGTAGTTAATCATCATCTTCATCAAAAATCACTTCAAGAATCAAGCTATAATCATCATAGGAAGAACACTTCAAGAACACTTCAAAAATCCCTTCAAGTTTACTAATTTACTTCCAAGCTTTCTAATCCATTGTAAGTAATCATCTAAGATCAAGAAACCTTTGTTATATACAGTAGGTTATCTTTCTTATTCAAGGTAATATTTATATTTAAACTTTGATTCAATTTCTATAACTATAAACTATCTTAATTCGAGTAAAAATCTTACTTGAACTTGTTTTTGTGTCATGATCCTACTTCACGAACTTTCAAGCCATCCAAGATCCTTTGAAGCTAGATCATTTCTTGTCACTTCTAGTAGGTTTACCTACTAAACTTGAGGTAGTAATGATGTTTATAACATCATTCGATTCATATATATAAAACGATCTTATTCGAAGTTTTAAACTCGTAATCACTAGAACATAGTTTAGTTAATTCTAAACTTGTTCGCAAACAAAAGTTAATCCTTCTAACTTGACTTTTAAAATTAACTACACACATGTTCTATATCTATATGATATGCTAACTTAATGATTTAAAACCTGAAAACACGAAAAACACCGTAAAACCGGATTTACGCCGTCGTAGTAACACCGCGGGCTGTTTTGGGTTAGTTAATTAAAAACTATGATAAACTTTGATTTAAAAGTTGTTATTCTGAGAAAATGATTTTTATTATGAACGTGAAAATATATCCAAAAATTATGGGTAAACTCAAAGTGGAAGTATGTTTTCTAAAATGGTCATCTAGACGTCGTTCTTTCGACTGAAATGACTACCTTTACAAAAACGACTTGTAACTTATTTTTCCGACTATAAACCTATACTTTTTCTGTTTAGATTCATAAAATAGAGTTCAATATGAAACCATAGCAATTTGATTCACTCAAAACGGATTTAAAATGAAGAAGTTATGGGTAAAACAAGATTGGATAATTTTTCTCATTTTAGCTACGTGAAAATTGGTAACAAATCTATTCCAACCATAACTTAATCAACTTGTATTGTATATTATGTAATCTTGAGATACCATAGACACGTATACAATGTTTCGACCTATCATGTCGACACATCTATATATATTTCGGAACAACCATAGACACTCTATATGTGAATGTTGGAGTTAGCTATACAGGGTTGAGGTTGATTCCAAAATATATATAGTTTGAGTTGTGATCAATACTGAGATACGTATACACTGGGTCGTGGATTGATTCAAGATAATATTTATCGATTTATTTCTGTACATCTAACTGTGGACAACTAGTTGTAGGTTACTAACGAGGACAGCTGACTTAATAAACTTAAAACATCAAAATATATTAAAAGTGTTGTAAATATATTTTGAACATACTTTAATATATATGTATATATTGTTATAGGTTCGTGAATCAACAGTGGCCAATTCTTACTTCTCGACGAAGTAAAAATCTGTGAAAGTGAGTTATAGTCCCACTTTTAAAATCTAATATTTTTGGGATGAGAATACATGCAGGTTTTATAAATGATTTACAAAATAGACACAAGTACGTGAAACTACATTCTATGGTTGAATTATCGAAATCGAATATGCCCCTTTTTATTAAGTCTGGTAATCTAAGAATTAGGGAACAGACACCCTAATTGACGCGAATCCTAAAGATAGATCTATTGGGCCTAACAAACCCCATCCAAAGTACCGAATGCTTTAGTACTTCGAAATTTATATCATATCCGAAGGGTGTCCCGAAATGATGGGGATATTCTTATATATGCATCTTGTTAATGTCGGTTACCAGGTGTTCACCATATGAATGATTTTTATCTCTATGTATGGGATGTGTATTGAAATATGAAATCTTGTGGTCTATTGTTACGATTTGATATATATAGGTTAAACCTATAACTCACCAACATTTTTGTTGACGTTTAAAGCATGTTTATTCTCAGGTGAATATTAAGAGCTTCCGCTGTTGCATACTAAAATAAGGACAAGATTTGGAGTCCATGTTTGTATGATATTGTGTAAAAACTGCATTCAAGAAACTGATTTCGATGTAACATATTTGTATTGTAAACCATTATGTAATGGTCGTGTGTAAACAGGATATTTTAGATTATCATTATTTGATAATCTACGTAAAGCTTTTTAAACCTTTATTTATGAAATAAAGGTTATGGTTTGTTTTAAAAATGAATGCAGTCTTTGAAAAACGTCTCATATAGAGGTCAAAACCTCGCAACGAAATCAATTAATATGGAACGTTTTTAATCAATAAGAACGGGACATTTCACTTAAAATCCCTTAAATTGAGCTAAGTTCAGAATCTGTCCAGCAGAATTGCCGCGGCGCGGCCAGTTCGTCGCGGCGCGACATATAACATAAAAGTTAACCCTTCTTAACTCAACTTCTGTTCCTGGTTTGCTTGCCTTGCCGCAGCGCGGACCCATTTGTCGCGACGCGGCCTAAGGCACGATCTGGTCAGCTCGACCATCTTAAACACAAAAATCGTTTTACACAACATTAAATTCATTCAAGCTTCCAATACGCGTCTAACTCTCATATCTAAGTCTCACAAGACTTAACACTAACCGAAACTCCTTTAAGACTTATTTACGCACACATTAACAAGTACATATATATATATATATATATATATATATATATATATATATATACACACAATTACGCATAAACAATGAGTTACATACGTACAAATGATTAAGTATGTACCTTTCGATACGTACGGGAAAACGGGATGTTACATGTGTACTGATGCAACGCACAAAGGTTGTCGCTTACGCCTCTCGCCAACTGAAGATTCACGAGCAAAATTACACTACTTACGATCTCGAACTTGGAGCCGTTGTCTTTGCGCTCAAATTATGGAGACACTATTTGTATGGAACTAAGAGTACTATCTTCACCGACCACAAAAGACTCCAGCACATCTTCGATCAGAAGCAACTGAATATGAGACAGCGTCGATGGATCGAGACACTGAACGACTATGATTGTGAACTTCGTTATCATCCTGGTAAGGCAAATGTTGTAGCGGATGCCTTGAGCCGAAAGGAGAGGATGGCACCTCTTCGTGTCCGAGCTCTGAAAATCACCATTCATTCGAATCTCAACAGCCAGATCAGAGTAGCCCAAGATGAGGCTCTCAAGGAGGAGAATATATCTCATGAACATTTGAACATTCTCGTCTCTCGATTCGGGGTTAAGGAGACTGGACTCCGATGCTATGCCGGAAGAATTTGGGTACCTCTTTATGGATATCTACGGAACCTTATACTAGATGAAGCCCACAAGTCGAGATATTCGATTCATCCTGGAGCGGGAAAAATGTACCACGATCTTAAGGAACAGTACTGGTGGCCTAATCTTAAGAAGGACGTTGCAACTTACGTTGGTAAGTGTTTTTGCTCGAAAGTTAAGGCCGAGCATCAGAGGCCCTCTGGATTACTTCAGCAACCGAAAATCCCGCAATGGAAGTGGGAAAGGATAACGATGGACTTCATTACTAAACTACCAAAAACAGTGAACGGATACGATACCATTTGGGTTATCGTTGACCGTCTTACCAAATCTGCACACTTCTTAGCGATGAAGGAAACGGATACGATGGAGAGACTTACTCAACTATACATCAAAGAGGTTGTATCTCGGCATGGTGTACCTTTGTCGATCATCTCAGATCGCGATCCCCGTTTTGCTTCTAGATTTTGGCGTTCTTTGCAAGAAGCCATGAGAACTCGCCTCGACATGAGTACTGCTTATCACCCACAGACCGACGGGCAAAGTGAACGAACGATTCAGACCTTGGAAGACATGTTGCGTGCATATGTTATTGATTTCAGAAAGGCCTGAGAAAGGCATTTGCCACTCGCCGAATTTTCTTACAACAACAGTTATCACTCGAGTATTAATGCCGCACCTTTTGAAGCGTTGTATGGCCGCAAGTGCCGATCTCCTATTTGTTGGGCCGAGGTAGGCAAAAAGCAAATCACCGGACCCGAGGTAGTCCATGAAACAATAGAGAAGATTGCCCAGATTCAAGATAGACTTAAGACGGCCCCTGATCGTCAGAAGAGTTATGCCGATCTTAAACGTAAAGACTTTGAATTCAACGTGGGCGACCGTGTAATGTTGAAGGTTGCACCTTGGAAAGGTGTGATTCGTTTTGGAAAGCGCGGAAAGTTAAACCCGCGATACATTGGTCCTTTTGAAATCTTGGAGCGTGTTGGACCCGTTGCTTACCGTCTGGATCTTCCAACTCAATTGAGCTCCGTTCATCCTACCTTTCATGTATCGAATTTTAAGAAGTGTCTTGCTGAACTGGAACAAGTCATACCTTTGGAGGAACTTACGATTGATGACAAACTCCACTTCGTGGAAGAGCCTGTTGAAATTATGGACCGTGGGGTCAAAACTTTGAAACGCAACAACATTCCGATCGTCCGAGTGCGATGGAATGTCAAATGAGGACCTGAGTTTACCTGGGAACGAGAGGATCAAATGATGCAGAAGTATCCTCACCTTTTCCCGACTCCTCCATCTACCTCAGCTTAAAATTTCGGGACGAAATTTTCTTTAACATGTGGGTAATGTAACGACCCTGGTTTTTCCATCTTTTATTAATAATTCTTATTATTAATACTTGTGATTTAATGAATGTATTTTATTACATTTACTTGTTACCATACATGACTTTTAAATGCCCGACACGTCTTTGTGACACACGAACTTTTCACGAATAATATTTCGGATATTATTTACATTCATGATTAAGTTTTATTAATTATTTTTAATTAACTAAGGTTACTAGTTAATTACTTGGGCTTTGTTGGATTTATTTGTTAATTACTTGGACTTGGGCTTTTATTAATGTTAATGGACTTAGAAGCCCACCCTACTTATCTTAAAGGATTATTTAGCCCATCTTAATATGCAAGTATCATACTTAGACTTAACTAGATTAAGGATTAACTAGTTCATGGAATCTAGTTACTTACACAATTACACCTTGTTCCCATGCAAACACACTTTATTACCATTTTGAGCTTGTTACATGAAAGGATCTAGTGGGCTTTTCCCTTCCCCCTTTCATCCCTTGACCGTTGGCCATACAAGGAGTAAAGGGAGGCTTTGTTTCAATTTTTTGTATTACTTAGTTGCTAGTTTCCTTTCATTTTCTCACACATACAAAATACTTCACATTTTTCTCTCAAAGTTCTCTCTCAAATTGTGAGTTTCTTTCAAGACTTTTCTTCTCTTTTCCTTGTCTTAAAACCGAAACATAAAGCACTCATCATCATCATCATTCTTTTGCTTGTTTGTTACTTGTTCTTGTTTGTGGTTTACTTACTTGTTATTGTAGTTGTTACTTACTAGTTATTAAGAATCAAACTCTCTAGTTTGTTCTTCATTTTATCTTGTTCATACAAGAACATACAAGAACATAAACTTTCTAGTTTATGTTCTACACTTAATGCTTTAAAAGATTGAAAGTTTATGAGTTGTAAATCATTACTTGTGTTCATGTTTGTAAACTTAAAGTTTACTTTCTTAAGGATCAAGCCTTGGCTTGAATCTTTCCAAGTATGAACAACCATAAACTTAGTACTTGTAGATATAATTTATTTCTTCATTTTGTACATGTATCAATTCGTGTTTGTTGGTTAAATGGTCAAGTATTACAAGTTAATCTTGATCTCATACTTTCTTGAACTAAAGTTAACTTTATAATTTCAAGAACATGGAAGTATAACTTTCTAGTTATAACTTTACATACTTATGAAAGATCTAAGTTTCTATAGCTTATGGTCTACTTATTTTGTCATAATCAAGAGCTTATGAGCTTACATACACTTTACAAGATGAAAATCTAAGTTTCATAACTTATGGTTTCATGAAAGTAAAGATTCAAGTGTTATAACTTAGGATTTAACTTAGTAACTTTAGATATAGACTTTTGGGTCTTGGATCTTCAAGATCTAACTAAAAACTATGTTCTACAACTTAAGATCTTGATTATTTAGTTTACTTTCAAGTTTGTAGCTTAATATTACTTTTAGAGTTCATGTATGTGTCGGATCTAAGATCTTGATGTAACTTTGGTTCATCAAACTACTTGCAACACTTAATTGAGTTGTGCTACTTATCTTAGACTTACACTTGTGTTATGATGGTCAAAACTTGGTAAAGATGATGTAAACACATCAACGAGCTGTACACTTGAAGCTATATGCATCAAGGATGAGAACCGTGATGAACGTCAAGCACCAAGAACCCACCGGAACACACTGTTTACTGTTTTCTGGAACTGATCAGAATACCTGGGCTACTTTAAAGTTGATTTTCAGTTAGCTCTGTTCGAGTAGATAATTTTTCGTTCAAGACTCGTCTTAATCCGAGTTACGGTTTAGGATCTATGGCCCTCCGAACGTCACTATGTCCTTTTAACGTTGTGCTGAAAATTCTGACCTACTCGCACTTAAACCGTCGCCACGGTCAAAAAAAGACGAGTTTGCTTCTGGAATTTTTACCACAACTAAAGGACTCATATACGGAGCCATTTCCACTGGTCTCACCTTATTTCAGTAGGTATAGAGGCCGTGGTGACTGATCGAAGTCAGCCTTTGTTTTAAACTCTTTACTTGATTGAAAACTTACTTTACCCTTTTGACTTAATGATGAATGATGATAATACTTAAGACCTAATTTACATACATTTAAACCTATTGGAACGATTTACTGACTTAGTATTATTTGACTTAGGTTGAGGACTTTCCGGACCTACATACTTGCTTACTTTCCGAACCAACTTTACTACTACTTTACCACTGTGAGATATAGCATCCCCTTTTTACTTTAACTATTTTGGGAACTGAGAATACATGCGCATTTTACGTTTTACATACTAGGCACGAGTACTTAAACTATATATATGTGTGGGTTATACAACGGCATAAACTTTCCCCTTAGCTCGGTAACGTTTAGTCATTGGTCTTTGAACTGGTGAACGCGAATCTTAGATATGGATCCATAGGGTTTGACATCCCCACTCGGGTTAGTAGCGCTAGCATTTAACGGGTGTTTAATACTTCGTAAAAATACGCACTCACCAAGTGTACTTTCAGGGGGTTATAAACGTTAAGTTAGTTACCAAGTGCCCACGGTTAAACATATACTTTATCATACTGTTTTGAAACGCTCTTTGTAGCACTGAAATCTCATGGCCTACCTTACATTACTGTTATACTTAAACTATAGCTCACCAACCTTTGTGTTGACGTTTTTAAGCATGTTTTTCTCAGGTGCTTAAGGTTGCTTCCGATGTTGTACTAGTCATGCCTCGTAGACTTCCGCTGTGCTTTACTAGAGATGTCACCGCATGAAACACTTTATCTTGCATTCAAACTTTAATACTTTTGAAATAATGATTTGTAACGACCTAAGGGTCACGCACTATTATCTTTGCTTCTATTCATAGAAGCATACTTTTGATGTAAAACATTCGACGTTAGTTATGACGTCACCTTTTATCATGAATGCAAACTTGTTTTGAAAATGCATATAGTGTTTGACCTTGTAATGATCCTGTTGTTGATGGTCCGTACATGTTGATTTAGTACGGGGCGTCACAGAATGCTGGACGGACAGTTTCACAAAACTGTTGTTCCCAGTGTTCCTGATGTTATTTTCATGCAAATATTGTGTCTTTATGCGTGTATACGATATGTTACACCATTAAGTCCCCCCAGTTTAATGACTTAAGCATTTGAAAAAGGGTTAAGTTGTTAAACTTCTGCTAACGCATGCCGAACAAGTCTTCACATTTGCCATTTGCATCGGGGAAAACATTATTGATAATGATGACAGACGAATTTTACTGACATTGTGATGATTATTTTTACATGGTTGAAACACTCCACGCGCCTCCAGCTGTAAAAAGCGTTTCGATGTACCCAACTATTGAACTTGTCCATACACGTGTCACGATCGTGTCCATGAAAAATGCATCGATGAATTCCTATGTAAACCGCCATAACCTTTTACCTTCACTTTTTTACCTTTGTTCAAGAGCAAAAAGTACATACATTTCTGCACAAATCTTCATCACTTTCTTCAAGCTTTATTCTCAACTTTTAAGGTTTTTCCATCTTTCAAGGTTAGTTTTATTTCATCTCATTGTTATTTCTTATTCACTTTACCTTTTTCACTTTATTACCATGGCTTCTGCGTCGAGTACTGGCCAAGAAAACGTTGAGCTTTCTACTTCAGATACCACTGATCTTCCAGAGGTTAGCACGATAACGTCATCCTTATCGGAGAGTCATTTTGACAGTTTGAAGATTGCTTTCCATCATTTAAACCAATACAATCCTATACTTCCTACTGGCAATCAAAGGCCCAACAAACCCCCTGCTGGTAAACTTGCTTTATACGCTTTACAACTGACTCACAGTAATCTCCGCGTTCCTCTTACACGATTTCTTCTACGCATCCTTAGATATTTTAGAGCCTGTTTGAGCCAAATCCATCCCCATGGACTTCAGAAAATCATTCTTTTTGAAATTACTTCAATGCCTTCAATATAAAGCCACACCTTAAAGTTTTTATCTCTATTTTTAGAATTCGAACAATTAGCCGTTGCTGGCTTACCATTGATAATAAACGAAATACATATTTTGTTGGGAAAAATAAAGTTTCAAACTTGAAAGGCTGGAAGAGTCCATTTTTCTTTGTTGACGAAGGAGTTATTCTGGAAGAGTATTCCGTTGTCCGAAAATGGAAGTCTATAGATGCTGGCGTAGAAAAGGCTGTTAAGGTAACCACCGCAGAGAGGCGAATAATGAATCATCTTAAAGATCTCCGCCTTCCGCCCAGATCATATGAGAAGTATGAGGGGATTCTTGTTCTGTGTAAAGTGAGCCAGGAATGGCCAAGTACTTCTGTGCCAGTACTCTGCCAGAGGAACCAGGGTAGGATGTGCTACGATCATCCTAATATATACATGTGTGTCTATGTTATGTCATTATTGCTTATATTGCTATATTTGCCTTTGTTTAATTTTTTACAGAACAAACCGAGATGCTTGTCCGTTCTGCCATCATTTCCCTCGATCTTGAGGATGATGTTGAGATCATTGCTCGTGACAAAACTCCTGCCGAGCTAGAGGCAGAAAGAACTGAAGCTGAGGCTAAGGCTGCTGCTGCTGCCAATGCTGAAAAAGAGGGTGAAAGCAGCGGTAGTAGCTCAGACAGCGAGTCTGAGCAGACTGATACTGAACGGACGGCGGAGGACACAACCGAGCAGGAAACAACAGGCTCGGTTGACATTACTGGTGAGACGATCCCCAGCCCTCCTGCAATCACAAAGATACCCAAGAAGGGTAGAAAGCTCTAAGAGATCAAAAGATGCTGAGGGAAGCCCTAAGCAAAAACGTCGAAGAAGTATGCCAATATTGCATTTTCTTGATATTTCATGCATCTTTATTCATAACTGTTATATCTGTTTATAATATTAACTTATTTGATATGGTAGTTCGTTTAACAGAGTCTGATGATAGCCAAGGAAAGGCTGCTGAAGGTGGTGAGCAGAGGACGGTGGAGATCCTTGAAAGTCAAGAGGAGGAAATTTTGAAAACTCCTGATTGGAACTTTACTCCTTTTGATGAGAATAATTTTCAGGAGTTGAGGCCGGAAGACTCCTCCTATCATTCTCCACCCCCCACTATCATCATCCCTGCTATCACATCGTCAAATGCTCCAGAGCCTCCAATTCCTGCTCATGTGAGCGCTTTGCAGGCGTTTATCGATAACCCTGCCACTAAGTGTAATGATTTCTTGACTCTTCTTCAGGTACTAATGATAAAACAATTTGTATGTATGTGTTTGCAATTTATTTTTGTAAATTGTTAATATTAATCATAACATTCTTCTTTTGTAGGGTTGTACTATCCCTGAACTAAATCCCCACTTCGCCGCTCTCCTTTCTGAATAACTCAGGCAGTCAACTGCAGCATCTGTTATGTTGTTTATGAACCACCTACGTTCATCCCTGCAATTGCAAAAGCACCAAGAGTCTATTCTTGAAATAGCCCGTACTGAAAGGGCTGAAGGTTCAAACGCTCGCAAAAGAGCTACTGAAGCTGAACGTGCTTTGGCCAAGGCTCAAGAAGCGTTGAAGGCGAAAGAAGCTGAGCTAAAAGGTGCTCAAGATGTTACTGCTATCCTGCGGGAGGAAAAGGAGAGAGTGGTAGAAGCTGAGAGGAAAAAGGTTGAGGAGGAGCAGTTGAAGGTTGGTGATCTGGAGAGTCAGCTGGAAGCTTTAAAATTAAACTTGAATGCTGAAAAAGAAAAGGCTGTTGAATTTCTCCGCAGGGTGGAGGCCGGTGAGGCTAATTTTGATGAGCTAAATTCGCCTAGGAATGGAGTATTGAAGATTTAGCGGTAGTTGCAAGCGATTTAGATTTCAAGATTTTATGAAGACGAGATGATTAACTTGTATGAAACTGATGTTAGTAGGTAAGATTTTAACCCTTTTGTTTTGAAAGCCAGTGATAGTTTTGGCCTTTGGGCTACTAAATTTGTTGATTGTAGAAACTTTCTATCTTTATGTTATCTTGCTTTCTGGTATTAAAAAACTGCATTCATCATATTTAAGGGTTTCTTGCAAGTTGTGAATCTTGTGTTTTTTTTTACTATTTATTTACTAGAAATAGACTATGTATAAAAGCTCTATATTTCTCAAAACGCTTATAATTTGGCAATTCACATTGACTTGTCATAGACAAGATGGCAATAAGCTTGGATAGGGGTAAAATGGGGCGGTTAGACCACTCCCAGCGGCCCGCCCTCCACCCCTCCCTCCTTGCCTCCATCCGAGAGCGCCGATGGCATTTCAGCCGCCCTCCACCGCCATCATGTCTGTCACCCTCCTCCTTTTCTTCCACAAGGACAAAGCAGGACGTATGGTGCAGGTGATTTGCAGAGTCATTTGAAAGAAATTAGAAATTTGAGGAAAAATTAGGTCAGAGATTGTGTTCTTTTGAAGTATTGATTGTGTAATTGATGAATAATGATGAAGATGATGAAGATTATGAGTTGGATCTGCGAAAAAGTGGTTGTAAATTGAAGTGTGTTTATAGGATGAATGTAATAGTGGCCGAAAAAGTGGTCGGAATATTCATCGAAGATTGATTTGGATCATCCAATCACGTGGTTGATTAGCTCTGCTACCATGAGATTAAACTGAATTGGATCAAATTTCATTAATGGAAAACTTGAAGCTACAATGTATGCACTATTACATATATATACACCTACAAGCCCTAACTGCACTTGCAGCAACTAACTAACAGAATGCTAACAAACTCCAACAGCTCTAACAGTTACATAAGTTACCTAAATACAGTCTAATTAAACAAGGTATCTTCTTCGTCTTGTATGTTGCATTGAGATAGCGTTGACTGAATGTTGGACCTGCACATTTGGTGCAGTGTTGATTGTCATTGACCCTGTAGTTTCATTACCATTTGATGCAGTGCAGGTTATACCATTAGTTACTATCATTTGAGTTTGATTTTTTGGTAAAGAAGTTAACGGAGTTGCTAGCATTCTAGTTTTATTTTTACTAACGAACTTAACAAAGACATGAAATAAACTGAATGCATCAATGAATTTTCACTTTTGAAAGCAAAACTAGTGGGTTTGTTGTTTGATATCTCAAGTATTGTTCAATGACTCAATTTTTATATAACATGTAATGAAAGTAAATTGCATTACTTACACATATTTTCGATTTCTTAATTCTATTAACGCCATAACGTACTTTTTATTAGAGAGATTCTAAGCTTCACCTAAACGAAATAGCTTGAAATTGGCAAATATCATCAACTACCCTATTTGAGTGAAATTTGAATGAACATAGAATTACTCGAAGATCTTAATTTTCAAAGTTACTCATTATTACTTTCTAAATGTTACTCATCTTTACTCTTCTTTTAACTTGACAGTCGAAGTAAAGGTGTGTTGTTAACCCCACTAACAATTTTGCCTCATGTTATAATTGTATATATATATATATATTATAATTGTATATATATATATATATATATATATATATATATTTTTTTTTTGAAAAGCAAAAATTTTTATATATGAATACGATAGATACAACGATTGGATCCTTGTAAAGGATTACATACTTATGAGACCCGAAAGGGTTTACAAAGAAAGCAAACCCGAACACGAATAGAAACAACAAACAAATTTACAATTTAAGATAAACCTTAGGATTGTTTATCCAATCTAGCCAATCAATTTTGTACTTCGACATTGCTCGATGGGAGATTCACTCGAATGATTTCGATTGAATCTCGTTTAGAGCCACCGGGACGTTCCACATTTTGTCACGAAATACCTTGTTATTCCTATTTTTCCAAATGTAGTATGCGGTTACCAATTCCACCGCTTGCCATACCATTTTTCCATATCTTGTCGGTTGAGTCGGACCATTACCACGAAGAATTTCATTACAAGTTAGATTTGAGAAGTTACCAAGCCCCAACCATCTAAAGATACGATTCCATAATTCCATGGAGTCTTAACAAAAGATTAAAGCATGATCAATTGTTTCCAAGCTATCATCACATGTAGGACATCTAACACTATATAGGTCGATACACCGTTTATCAAGCTCGGTTTTGACCGGTAATCTTTTTTTGCACACCTGACACAAATATTTCAAGCTTCTTGGGAACTAACCTGTTTCGAATTGTTTCTTCAGCGATGTTGTTTGTCTCGAGCACCTGTTCATCAATAAGGGTCGCTAAGGATTTGACAGTAAACTGGTTGTCTCCAGCAAGCTTCCAGGCCCATTTGTCGCCAACACTTGGATCAAAATTGAAAGCTGTAATTAACTCCATAATGGACTCTAATTCGACATCAATTCTACCCCTAAGTTCACGCATCCAGCTCCAGGAACAAATAGTAGCAGCACCTCGAGGTTGAATACGGTCAGAAACAGTAGCATGCTTGGAGTTTTCTAGTCGATACAGTCTCTGAAACTGTCGCAAAATCTTTTTTCGCCAACCCATTCATCATGCCAAAACGATGTTGAGGATCCGTCACCTATTATCTTCCTGAACGATTTGCTGAATTGGATGTTGAGTTCATCTATTTTTTTTACCTACCAAAACAATGTTAGACCAAGTGCCAAGCAGAAGGGATTGACAAGAGTCGTGCCCCACCTCAAGGCCACCACACAAACCATTAGATACTATGTATGACTTTAACCCAGAGTGAATTGGTTTCAGTTTTAAACCTCCATCACCACTTTTCAAGTAACGCGAGATTTTTTTCAAAAAGAGAACCAATATTTAATCCCCCCTCCCTATAGGACGAAATGACATTGTCCCATTTAACCCAATTTATTTTAAACCCGAAATCCTTCCCGCCTCAAAAAAAATTTCTCGTCACACTCTCAAGAATTTTTAGTACACAACGCGGAGCACGAAAGAGCGAGAAGCAATACAATAGGAGACTAGTAAGCACCGATTTTATTAGAGTTAAACGTCCTCTAAACGACATCGTTCGCATTTTCCAACAATCGAAATATTTATATTATTAGACTACATTTTTAGGCTAAGCTAAAACTACAGTCTAATGTTTTTGCTAGGTAACTTATGCTTGATACTTTTGCTAGGTGAATTTCAAACTAGTTTTTATATGTATGTAGGATAGAAGATAGATTTATAAACATATAGTCATATACGGAGTATTAAGTTTTAGAAAATCACACTTTACAAAAACAAAAATAAATCGAACAACATAATACTACTGCCGTATATACGTTTTTATATAGTAGTTATGACTAAAAATTAATCATTGGTATAAAGCTATAGGTAATAGGTAATAGGTAATAGGTAATATATGTAATCCGTAAATTGCTAAATAAACAAGTTCAAATCTTTTGCTCACATGAAAGTCCGCCTCCACAGTCTCCACACCATGTTTAGGAATTCCGGCTTCATTTTCCGATTCCGGCCTGATGGTTTTGCTCGTTACTCCACTTTATCCGGCAACCCTCATTCAGTGGTTGATTACCTCACTCATTCCCTCCATTTTTCCAAACAAGATGCCATCTTTCTCTCCAAAAAAGGTAACCTTACCCATCTCAAATCCACCATTAATTCCAATTTAGTTGTTACTATCTTAAAGAATTACGGATTAAACAATACCCAGATCAAACAAATCATTTCTTATGCTCCAAGAATCCTAACTTCCAATCCAACAAAAACCGTAGAACCCAAAGTTAGGGTTTTTAAGGAACTTGGGTTACGCGGGTCGGATCTTGTCAGTCTCATCAAGAAAGACCCGAAAATTTTATGGCGTGGGTTACATTCCCGGATAATTCCGTCTATTGATTCTGTTAAGAAATTAGTTGGCAGTGATGAAAATGTGATTAAAGTTGTTAATAACTCAAGATGGTTTTCTTTCCAGCATCAAAAAATGAAAAAACTGTCAACAAATATTTCATTAATGCAGAATTATGGTTTATCAAATGAGAGGATTATAAAGTTTATGTCAAATTACCCTGACCGGCTTTTAGTAAACCCGAATCTATTCAAAAGGAGTTTGAGTTATGTGGAAGATAAATTGGGGATTTCGCGTGATTTGGGGAGTTTTATACATGCTGTTCGTGCTGTTTTGTTTCGCACCGATTCACAAATTAAGAAGAAGATGCAAATTTTTTCAAGTTTTGGTTGGTCTGATTATGAAATAGCTACTTTGCTTAGGGCTCAGCCAAACTGTTTGAATTTAACAGAAAGTTACCTTAGCGATAAATTGAAGTATTTCATGAAGGAGCTAAATTATACGCCTTCAATATTAATCGGTAATGCGCATTTCTGGACATATAGTTTAGAAAAACGGATAAAGCCAAGGAACCAAGTTTTCAATATCTTGAAAGAAAAGGAGCTCTTAAAAGACAAACCGTCTCTTGCTACGATAATTAAAATTTCTGAACCAAAGTTTCTTTGTTTTTTGAAGCGTTTTGAGAATCATGTACCAAGATTATGTGACACTTACATGAATAGCATCCCGAGTTTGAAAGGCGAATGATTTAGCCGTACAAGCTCCCTGGATTCTTTGTCAATAGTAATACTAACATTTTGTGGCTGGAGTCGGACATTGAGTGTAGATCGAGAATGGAATATATCTGACAACAAAGACAGAAAGATTTGGTATTGTTAGTTGGTCATTGTTTTGAACTTTAGTACCTTCCTTTGCTGTTTCATTTTTTTGTTTCCCTTTTTAAAAGCTTAATTTTGTAAAAAGCCAAATGCTTAAGAGTAAAGAATTATTGGCAGCTGTTGAAATATTTAAAATCAAGGGTTTAGTGTCATCGTTGTATGTATTCATTTATTTTATTGTTGCAGCATAACTAGATAATGTTTATGGTATGTTTGGTAACTACTACCCTGTTCTTCTGGTTATGTATTTTTTCCCCCTGAAGCTACCTTATAATGCTTCTCTAAAAGGATTTTAGGAGATTTTTTTGGGGATTCTTTTTTCAAGGAATCTCTATTATGTATATATCGTTTTGGAATGTGTTAGACAATCCAAAACAGGGATATAAATTCATCCACTAACTAAGAAAAAAAAATCATATGCCTAGTTGCATTTTTCTAAATAGTACTAGTACGAATTTTTGAAGGTCGTTGTCTTCTAGAGTCAAATATCATTATGGTTCAACTCAACTGAAAACAGAACAAAGTTATACACTAAATCTGAATCTGTTTAATTTAAATGTAAATGGTATAATCGAGGTATCTTCATAGTCATCTCAACGTTTTCTCTAGCCACGTACGAAAAACCTTTCGAGTTTCAAACATGCATTGGGAGCTCCACTTGAGGTGTTATGGGGGCATGTCCTGCTACCAATGAACCTGTCTCATGAATTGTAGTTTTTTTTATTTTTATTTTTTTGGCTTTTTACAAGTGTCACCTTAAAGACGTTGTTGTGATTGTACACCAACTCAATTACAATAAGTGTCCTATTTGTACTTTTCGAGCGCAATTGCTAGAGCACGGGAGAATGAAGAAGTATTTGGACTCTGATAAAGATTTGTTCAAATCATCGTAGGTAACAAAATGTTGTTACAACAATCATAACGAAAATGTTGTAACAGATTCAGTAAATATTACAGTGAGTATACTTCAAAACACGAATCCGTGTTTTGAAAGAAAATCAGTTGTGTAGTGAGTATACTTCAAAACACGAATCCGTGTTTTGAAAGAAAATCAGTTGTGTTTTAAAGTATACTCATGGTAATATTTGATAAAATTTGGATTCAAAGTTTGATTGCGAACTAGTGAGTAGTTTTGGGTCAACCCATATAATGTTTAAAGATAAAAAAATGCTAATACACATTTCATAAATTACAATTACACAGAGTATAACAAAATAAGTTCAAAACAGTATCGATTGTGACGGTGGCGGCAACGGTCGTCATCACCATCGCTATCGGTGAAGCAAGAGAGAAAATTAGGGGGGGAAAACCGAACACGCACCCATATACACATCACCGATCAAATAATGTAAACTCAACGGCGATTACGAAATCGAAGTCACACAAAACATTAACCGCAACAAAGCATACGCTGAAAATCGCCAGAGAACGATGAAGAGATTGAATGGAAGGATGATGACGATTACGAACTTGAAGTCACACAAAACGTTAATCGCAACAAAGCATACGCTCAAAATTGCCAGAGATCGATGAAGAGAGTGAATGAAAGGATCGAGAGATGTGGGTGTATAAACTCTAATCAACAAACCTAAAGTAAACCATCCAGGCCTAGCCTGGGTGGCCACCAGCACTTTCAGTGAAGGGGAGGTCTCGGGTTCAATCCTAAGGGGTGCCCGCATTTAATGACCAAACTGGAGAATGCCTTACCTGGTAGCGGTGGAGGGCTGGCTTGCCGTTTACCCGGGGTTTACCTGCGGTGGGGGGGCCAATGTGCTCTGGCCCATAGTAGGGTTCCTCGTAAAAAAAAAAAAAAAAAAAAAAAAAAAAAAAAAAAAAAAACCTAAAGTAATGAAAAGACAAAAATACTCTTAAACAATAAAAAAAAAAATAAGGTGAATAGTGTTCCCATATGTTGCAATAATATATTATAAATACACATTTCAGGTTTGAAGCATCACTTAAAAATCATGTGTTTCATCATCCAAAACTCAAATTCAAAACTTAATTACAATCACATTAAGATTGAAGTTAACAAATTTCTAGTCATGTTACATATTCCAAATACATTAGATTCTGTAGCTCCTCTTGCATGAAGATAAAGGAGATAAAATATCAAAAATACTGTCACATGCCTTGTACATGACTTTGTAATAACGAAAATAACTACTGACATTAGTGATTTGAACTACTGTGGATGTGTGCAAATTAAAAGGATATCCATCATAAAAAATTCCTTTTTGACTATCATAGCAATAGCAATACCAATAGCAATAGCAATCAGATACAAGTTTTATAGAGATTATCCGTGTAATTTTGTTTTGGTTTTGGTAATACCAGTAATATAGCGTAGGTAATAGGTAATTTTTTTTTTGTTTTTTTTTTGTTTTTTTTGGAAAGGCAATAGATGTATAGGTACAACAACAACAACAACAACAACAACAACAACAATACCCAATTCCACTAAAGTGGAGTATGGGGGAGGTTAGATGTAGACAGTCTTTCCTCTACCCTAGAGTAAAAGGGAAGTCATTCCTCCCCCCACGGAGGTATAGATGTATATGTAATTTAGGATTAAGATTCTCCCAGTAACTTAACCCATCAAATTATATTTTAGAAAAATAAATAAATACAGTATAACAATAAAAATATAAAATAAAAAAATACAAATAAGTGGCCCCATTTTTTATCATAACAAAAATTAAGATGACCCCATTAACAGGAGAGGATCAAATCCTTAATTTTATATGCGGAGTTTAAAGAAGTTCAAATCTTTGCTCGCATGAAAGCCCGCCACCACTCTTCGCAACATGTTTAGGATTTCCGGCTTCATTTTCCGACTCCGGCCTCATGGTTTTGCTCGTTACTCCACTCTGTCCGGTAACTCGAATTCAGTCTTTGATTACCTCACTCATTCCCTCAATTTTTCCAAACAAGATGCCATCTTTGTCTCCTCAAAAGGTAAAGTAACCCATCTCAAATCCACCATTAATTCCGATTTAGTTGTTACCATCTTAAAGAATTACGGATTAAACAATTCCCAGATCAAACAAATCGTTTATTGTTCTCCAAGAATCCTAAATTCCAAGCCGACCAAAACCCTAGAACCCAAAGTTAGGGTTTTTAAGGAACTTGGGTTATCCGGGTCGGATCTTGTCAGTCTCATCAAGAAAAACCCGCAAGTTTTATGGCCTGGGTTACATTCCCGGATAATTCCGTGTGTTGATTTTGTTAAGAAATTAGTTGGCAGTGATGAAAATGTGATTAAAGTTATTAATAACTCAAAATCGTTCTCTTTCTCGAATCGAACAATAAGTAGACTGTCAACAAATATTTCATTAATGCAGAATTATGGTTTATCAAATGAGAGGATCATCAAGTTTATGTTAACTTACCCTAGCCAGCTTTTAGTACCCCCTAAGCTAATCAAAACTAGTTTGAGTTATCTGGAAGATAAATTGGGGATTTTGCGTGATTTGGGAAGTTTTATACATGCTGTCCGTGTGGTTATGTATCGCACCGATTCACAAATCAAGAAAAAGATGCAAATTTTTTCGAGTTTTGGTTGGTCTGATCATGAAATAGCTACATTGCTTAGGGCTCAGCCTAACTGTTTGAATTTAACAGAAAGTTACCTTAGCGATAAATTGAAGTATTTCATGAAGGAGCTAAATTATACGCCTTCAATATTAATCGGTAATACGCATTTTTGGACATTGAGTTTAGAAAAACGGATAAAGCCAAGGAATCAAGTTCTTAATATCTTGAAAGAAACAGAGCTCTTAAAAGACAAACCGTCTCTTTCTACGATTCTTACTTTTTCTGAACCAAAGTTTCTTTGTTTTTTGAAGAGTTTTGAGAATCATGTACCAAGATTATGTGACACTTACATGAATAGCATCATGAGTTCGAAAGGCGAATGATTTAGCCGTACAAGCTCCCTGGATTGTTTGTCAATAGTACTACTAACATTTTGTAGCTGGAGTCGGACTTTGAATGAAGATCGAGAATGGAATATATATCTGACAACAAAGACAAAAAGATTTGGCATTGTTTGTTGATCATTGTTTTGAACTTTAGTACCTTCCGTTGCTGTTTCATTTTTCCCCCCTTTTTAATTTTCAGTGCTAAAGCTTAATTTTGTAAAAAGCCAAATGCTTTCAGAGCTAAGAATTATTTGCAGCTGTTGTTGAAATATTTAAAAATCAAGGGTTTAGTGTTATTGTTGTATGTATTCATTTTTTTTTTTTTATTGTTGCAGCATAACTAGATAATGTTTATGGTATGTTTGGTAACTACTACCCTGTTCTTCTGGTTATGTTTTTATTTTTTATTTTTTTATTTTATTTTATTCCTGAAGCTACTTTAAAATGCTTCTCGAAAAAGGATTTTAGGAGATTTTTTGGGGATTCTTTTTTCAAGGAATCTCTATTATGTATATATCGTTTTGGAATGTGTTAAACAATCCAAAACAGGGATATAATTCAACCACTAAATAAGAAAAGAAAAATTAAAAAATTCATATGCCTAGTTGCCTTTTTCTAAATAGTACTAGTACGAATTTTTGAAGGTTGTCTCCTAGAGTCAAATATCATTATGGTTCAACTCAACTGAAAACAGAACAAAGTTATACACTGAATCTGAATCTGTTCAATTTAAATATACATGGTATAATCGAGGTATCTTCGTAGTCATCTCAACGTTTTCTCTAGCCACGTACGAAAAACCTATCGAGTTTCAAACATGCATTGGCAAAGCCACTTGAGGTGTTATGGGGGCATGTCCTGCTACTAATGAACCTGTCCATCAATTGTAGTTTTATTTTTTTTGACTTTTTAATAAGTGTCCTATTTGGATTTTTCGAGCGCAATTGCTAGAGCACGGGAGAATGAAGAAGTATTAGGACTCATGATAAAGATTTGTTCAAATCATCGTAGATAACAAAATGTTGTTACAACAATCATAACGAAAATGTTGTAACAGATTTAGTAAAAATTACGGTGAGTATACTTCAAGACACGAATCCGTGTTTCGAAAGAAAATTAGTTGTGTTTTAAAGTATACTAATTTGAATTCAAAGTTTGATTGCGAACTAGTGAGTAGTTCTGAGTCAACCCATATAATGTTTTACAATAAAAATGCTAATATACATTTCATAAATTACAATTACACAGAGTATAACAAAAATAAGTTCATACCAGTATTGATTGTGACAGTGGCGGCAACGGTCGTCATCACCATCGCCATCGGTGAAGCAAGAGAGAAAATTAGGGAAAAAACCGAACACGCACCCATATACACATCACTGATCAAATAATGTAAACTCAACGACGATTACGAAATCGAAGTCACACAAAACGTTAATCGCAACAAAGCATATACTGAAAATCGTCATAGAACAATGAAGAGATTGAATGGAAGGATGATGACGATTACGAAATTGAAGTCACACAAAACGTTAATCGCAAGAAAGCATACGCTAAAAATTGCCAGAGAACGATGAAGAGAGTTAATGGAAGAATCGAGAGATGTGGGTGCATAAACCCTAACCAACAAATATCTAAGGTGTGAAAAGTCAGAAATACCCTTAAGCAATAAAAAAAAATAAGGTGAACAGTGTTCCCATTCGTTACAATAATATATTATAAATACACATTCCAGGTTTGAAGCATCCCTTAAAAATCATGTGTTTCATCATCCAAAACCCAAATTCAAAACTAAATTAAATCACATTAAGATTGAAGTTATGACAAATATCTAGTCATGTTACATATTCCAAATACATTAGATTCTATAGCTCCTCCTCCATGAAGATAAAGGAGATAAAATATCAAAAATACCGTCACATGCTTTGTAAATGACTTTGTAATAACGGAAATAACTACCGACATTAGTGATTTGGTTTATTGCGCAATGTGTGCAAATTAAAGGGATATCCATCTTAAAAATTTCTATTTCGACTATCATAGCAATTAGATACAAATTACAGTGACTATCGGTGTAATTTTGTCTTGGTTTTTTTTTTTTAGGAAAAAAATACAAAGACTATCGTGTTGGGTTTTATTTAAGTTTTTCATTTATGAGGAAGCCCAAGTCCAACAAAATAGGCCCAAGATGAAGTTTGACCTGGTCAACATCTGGGGGCATTAATATGTTAATTGTTTGCAGCTGTATTTATCAAGAGAGATCAGAGAGATAGATCAAGAAAAAGAGTGAAACTCCATTTCCGTCTACAGTGACAGCAGGCTAGAAAATCGACGATCCCCGGAGATCCGACCGTTGAATCTTCTTCATTTTTGGGCTGTGTCTTCCTGACATCAGTGCCAACATTTTCAACCGTTGAATTTGTCTAAAGAGGCATGTAGGTCGTGTTCTTGCTGTTGGAACAGAGGGCAGTTTATTGGTAGTGTTGTTCATCTTTTGTCTTTAATTTCTTCATATACTTGTTGATTATTGTTGTTCAAGAGTATGATGATGTTGTATACCTCTAGTTGAGCTAGAGAAGGATTATTGTATTGCTCTCTTGTTGATGATAGTGGAACATTAAGTGGCTTACGAGTCCCGTGGTTTTTACTCTCAATTTTGAGGGGTTTTCCACGTAAAAAGTCGCGTGTATTTAATGTGTGCTTGATTATTGTTTGGCTACTAATTTGGAACAGATTTGGGGACTGAATTGGGTTGGATTTGATATAGCATGTTTGTTAGTTTCCTCACGGGTTCATACGGGTCGGGAAAGTGTTGGTCAAACGGGTTTGTTTCCGCTTTGTAGATTGTCCGTTGTGACTATTTTTCATCAAATTGGTATCAAGAGCTAGGTTATTTGATTTGACTTGTGTGAAAGATGGAAGCTAATACAAGTAAAATGATTAGTTTAAATGGTTCAAATTATCATGTTTGGAAAGGCAAGATGGAGGATCTTCTTTATGTGAAAGATTATTATTTGCCTGTTTTTACTGAGGATAAACCTGAGGAAAAATCTGATGCTCAATGAAAAATTTTGCATAGACAAGTATGTGGGTATATTCGGCAGTGGGTTGATGATAATGTTGTGAATCATATTACTGGGGAGACTGATGCTAAAGCCTTATGGAAAAAGCTTGAGCAGTTATATGAGCGAAAGACTGGGAATAACAAGTTGTTCTTAATTAAGCAGATGATGGCTTTGAAGTATCATGATGGGACTCCTATTACAGATCACCTAAACGCATATCAGGGTATTATAAATCAGCTTGCAGGTATGGGTATCAAGTTTGAGGATGAGATTCAGGGTCTCTGGTTACTTGGTACATTACCGGACTCTTGGGAGACTTTTAGGACATCTTTGTCCAACTCTGCACCGAATGGTACTATCACCATGGAATTGGCTAAGGGTAGTATTTTGAATGAAGAGATGAGAAGAAAGTCACAAGGTTCCTCTTCACAGTCAGATATCTTGGTCACAGAAACGCGGGGGAGAAGTCATAGTAGAGGTCTGGGTAAAAGAGGCAATCATCGTAGCAGCTCACGCAAAGGTAAATTTGCTAATGTTGAGTGTTATAATTATCATGAAAAGGGGCACACAAAGTGGTATTGTCCAAAGTTGAAGAATGAGAAGAAAAAGGCATATGACAAGAATAAACAAAAGAAAAGTGATGGTGGTGATGATGATAAGGTTGAAGTTAACGCTATCACAGATGAGTTCTTTGTTTGTATTGATTATGATATGATCAATCTTACTCATGATGACACGAGTTGGATTGTTGATAGTGGTGCTACATGTCATGTTGCAATTTGTAGAGATCACTTCTCATCTTACACTCCAGGTGACTATGGATTTGCTAGGATGGGTAATGCCGGATTATCAAAGATCGTTGGTATTGGAGATGTTTGTTTGAAATTTGACACGGGAATGGAGTTAGTTTTGCATAATGTAAAACATGTTCCGGATATGAGACTTAATGTTATTTCAACAGGCATTCTTGATGATGATGGTTATTATAACGGTTTTGGTAATGGTATTTGGAAACTAACTCTTGGTTCTATGATAGTGGGAAGAGGCAAGAAAGACTCAAGATTATACATCACGCGTCCGAAGATCATCCAGAACATTGTTAACGCGGTGGACAATGTTGATTCTACTGAGTTGTGGCATAAAAGACTTGGCCAAATGAGTGAAAAGGGGATGTCTATCTTGTTCAAGAAGAATGTGTTGTCGGGTGTTAGTGGTATTGATTTGAGTAAGTGTTCTCACTGTTTGGCAGGGAAACAGACCAGAGTTGTGTTTAAGAGTCATTCTTCTTTTCGAATGGAGAACGTACTTGATCTAGTTCATTCGGATGTTTGTGGACCTATGAAGACTAGAACACTTGGTGGATGTTCCTACTTTGTTACATTCATTGATGATCATTCCAGGAAGGTGTGGGTTTACACCTTAAAGTCAAAAGATCAAGTGTTTGAGAAGTTTAAGAAATTTCATGCACTAGTTGAAAGGCAAACGGGGAAGAAACTCAAGTGTATTCGGACTGATAATGGCGGTGAATACATTGGCAGATTTGATGCTTACTGTAAGGAGAATGGTATTCGGCATCAAAAGACTCCACCAAAGACACATCATTTGAATGGCTTAGCAGAGAGGATGAACAGAACTTTGGTTGAGAGAGTTAGATGTTTGCTTTCACATGCAGGGTTGTCCGATTCCTTTTGGGGTGAGGCTTTAAATACGGCAGTTCATATTATTAATCTAACCCCTTGTGTTCCTTTGCGTTTTGATGTTCCTAACAGGGTTTGGAGCGGCAAAGATGTTTCTTACCGCCATTTACGAGTTTTTGGATGTAAAGCTTTTGTTCATGTTCCCAAAGATGAGAGGTCAAAGCTTGATATGAAGACTAAGCCATGTGTATTCCTCGGCTATGGTGAAGATGATTTTGGGTACAGGTTATATGATCCAGTTCAGAAGAAACTTGTACGAAGCCGAGATGTTGTTTTTACAGAAGATCGGATGTTAAAAGATGTTGAGAAGACAGATTCAGTTCCTCAACCTAGTACTGATCTTGTTGATTTGGATCCAGTTACTCCACAACATGTTGGAGATGATGTTCAGAATGATGAACATGGTACTGATGTTGGTGATGCTCCGGAGCAGGTAGAGATTCCAGTACCAGATGTGCCCCCATTTGTCCCACTTAGGCGGTCTACTCGAGACCGTCATCCTTCTGTTAGATATTCTGCTGATGAGTATGTATTAGTTACTGATGGGGGAGAGCCAGAATGTTATTCAGAAGCAATGAAAGATGAGCATAAGAAAGAGTGGGGTGAACCCATGCAAGATGAAATGAATTCCTTACATGAGAATAATACTTATGAGTTGGTGAAGTTACCTAAAGGCAAGAGAGCTTTGAGAAACAAATGGGTGTTCAAAGTGAAGACAGATGAGCTTACTTCACAACTAATGTACAAAGCTAGGTTAGTTGTTAAAGGATTCAGCCAGAAAAAGGGTATTGATTTTGATGAGATTTTCTCTCCAGTCGTGAAGATGGGATCTATTCGAGTGGTTCTTGGGTTAGCTGCTAGTCTTGATCTTGAGGTTGAACAGATGGATGTCAAGACTGCTTTTCTTCACGGTGATTTGGATAAGGAAATCTACATGATGCAACCTGAAGGTTTTCGGGTTAAGGGTAAAGAAAATTATGTTTGTAGACTTCAGAAAAGTCTATATGGGTTGAAGCAAGCACCGAGACAGTGGTATAAGAAGTTTGAGTTGGTTATAGGAAAGCAAGGCTACCGAAAGACAACTTCAGATCATTGTGTTTTCTTTCAGAGGTTTGGTGATGATGATTTCATCATATTGTTGTTATACGTTGATGATATGTTGATTGTTGGTAAAAATATTAAAAGAATTGCGCAGTTGAAGCGAGAATTGAGCAAGTCCTTTGCTATGAAAGATTTGGGGCCAGCAAAACAGATTCTTGGCATTCGGATTTCTAGAGATAGAGGTGCTAAGACGTTACATATATCATAAGAGCAATACATTAAAAAGGTGCTTAGTAGATTCAACATGGAGAATGCTAAAGTGGTTAGTTCCCCTCTTACTAACAACTTTAAGCTAACAGATAGAGATTGCCCTTCTTCAAAGGAGGATGTTGAGGAGATGGATAAAGTTCCATATGCTTCAGCGGTTGGTAGCTTGATGTATGCTATGGTGTGTACTAGGCCTGATATAGCTCATGCGGTAGGTGTTGTTTGTCGGTTTATGTCAAATCCGGGTAAGAAGCATTGGGAAGCAGTTAAATGGATTATGAGATACTTACGAGGTACTTCAAAATTAGGTATCACATTTGGAAATGGAAAGCCGATGCTTGTTGGTTATACAGACTCAGATATGGCAGGAAACAAAGATAACATGAAATCCACTTCTGGATATATGATGACTTTCGCAGGGGGAGCAGTTTCATGGCAATCAAGGTTACAAAAGTGTGTTGCATTGTCTACAACCGAGGCTGAGTATATGGCAACAACAGAAGCGTGCAAAGAACTATTGTGGATGAAAAAGTTTCTACAAGACATTGGGTTTAAGCAATCACGATATGTGGTTCTTTGTGATAATGAGAGTGCGATTCATTTGGCTAGAAATTCTATGTATCATAAGCGGACAAAACATATAGATGTGCGGTATCATTGGATTAGAGAACGTCTTGAAGATGGTTCGTTTGAACTTGATAAAGTTCATACCGATGATAATGGTTCCGACATGTTCACAAAGGCTTTAGCAAGTGAGAAGCTCAAGGTATGTTGCTCGATCGCCGGGATGGCGATCCATTACTCATAATTGGAAAGGGGGAGATTTGTTGGATTTTATTTAAGTTTTCCATTTATGAGGAAGCCCAAGCCCAACAAAATAGGCCCAAGATGAAGTTTGACCTGGTCAACATCTGGGGGCATTAATATGTTAATTGTTTGCAGCTGTATTTATCAAGAGAGATCAGAGAGATAGATCAAGAAAAAGAGTGAAACTCCATTTCCGTCTACAGTGACAGCAGGCCAGAAAATCGACGATCCCCGGAGATCCGACCGTTGAATCTTCTTCATTTTTGGGCTGTGTCTTCCTGACATCAGTGCCAACATTTTCAACCGTTGAATTTGTCTAAAGAGGCCTGTAGCTCGTGTTCTTGCTGCTGGAACAGAGGGCAGTTTATTGGTAGTGTTGTTCATCTTTTGTCTTTAATTTCTTCATATACTTGTTGATTATTGTTGTTCAAGAGTATGATGATGTTGTATACCTCTAGTTGAGCTAGAGAAGGATTATTGTATTGCTCTCTTGTTGATGATAGTGGAACATTAAGTGGCTTACGAGTCCCGTGGTTTTTACTCTCGATTTTGAGGGGTTTTCCACGTAAAAAGTCGCGTGTATTTAATGTGTGCTTGATTATTGTTTGGCTACTGATTTGGAACAGATTTGGGGACTGAATTGGGTTGGATTTGATATAGCTTGTTTGTTAGTTTCCTCACGGGTTCATACGGGTCGGGAAAGTGTTGGTCAAACGGGTTTGTTTCCGCTTTGTAGATTGTCCGTTGTGACTATTTTTCATCATATCGGTGTAATTTTTTCCTAATTATTTTTGGACATCAAATTATATTTTAGGAAAAAAATAAATAAATATAGTAATAAAATAAATAAATACAAATAAAGTGGGCCCTATTTTTTCTCATAACAAAAATTAACATGACCCATTAACAGGAGAGGATCAAATCCCTAATTTTATATGGGGAGTTTAAAAAAGTTCAAATCTTTGCTCGCGTGAAAGCCCGCCACCACTCTTCGCAACATGTTTAGGATTTCCGGCTTCATTTTCCGACTCCGGCCTCATGGTTTTGATCGTTACTCCACCTTATCCGGCAACTCCGGCAACCCTAATTCAGTCGTTGATTACCTCATTCACACCCTCAATTTTTCCAAACAAGATGCAATCTTTCTCTCCTCAAAAGGTAAAGTAACCCATCTCAAATCCACCATTAATTCCGATTTAGTTGTTGCTATCTTAAAGAATTACGGATTAAACCATACTCAGGTCAAACAGATCATTTCTTATGCTCCAAAACTCCTAACTGCCAAGCCAACCAAAACCCTAGAACCCAAAGTTAGGGTTTTTAAGGAACTTGGGTTACCCGGGTCGGATCTTGTCCGTCTCATCAATAAAGACCCGAAAATTTTATGGCGTGGGTTACATTCCCAAATAATTCCGTCTATTGATTTTGTTAAGAAATTAGTTGGCAGTGATGAAAATGTGATTAAAGTTATTAAAAACTCAAAATGGTTTTATTTCGAGCATCAAAAAATGAAAAAACTGTCAACAAATATTTCATTAATGCAGAATTATGGTTTATCAAATGAGAGGATTATAATGTTCATGTCAAATTACCCTGACTGGCTTATAGTAAACCCGAATCTACTCAAAAGGAGTTTGAGTTATGTTGAAGATAAATTGGGGATTTCGCGTGATTTGGGGAGTTTTATACATGCTGTCCCTGTGGTTTTGTTTCTAACCAATTCACAAATCAAGAAGAAGATGCAAATTTTTTCGAGTTTTGGTTGGTCTGATTATGAAATAGCTACATTGCTTAGGGCTCAGCCTAACTGTTTGAATTTATCAGAAAGTTACCTTAGTGATAAATTGAAGTATGCCTTCAATATTAATCGGTTATACACACATTTGGACATTGAGTTTAGAAAAACGGATAAAGTCAAGGAACCAAGTTTTAAATATCTTGAAAGAAAGGAAGCTCTTAAAAGGCAAACCGTCTCTTGTTACAATTATTAAAATTTCTGAACCAAAGTTTCTTTGTTTTCTGAAGAGTTTTGAGAATCATGTACCAAGATTATGTGACACCTACATGAATTGCATCTTGAGTATTAAAAGGTGAATGAGTTAGCCCTACAAGCTCCCTGGGTTCTTTGTCAATAGTAGTAATAACATTTTGTAGCTGGAGTCGGACTTTGAGTGTAGATCGAGAATGGAATATAACTGACAACAAAGACAGAAAGATTTTGTATTGTTAGTTGATCATCATTTTGAACTTTTGTAGCTTCTGTCGTTTCTACTTTTTTTCTTCAGTTTAAAGGTTAAATTTAGGAAAGTCAAATACTCCTAGAGCTAAGAACTTTAGCAGTTGTTGTTGAAATATTTAAAAATTCAAGGTTTTAATGCCATTGCTGTATCTATTCATTCCCCCCCCCCCCCCTATTATTGGACAATAACTGCATAACGTTTAGTATGGCGCTTTCGTTTGTTATTCTCTTTCAAGTTCAATTTTGGCGTTTCAAGTAACAGTGGTTAAGGAAGTTGCTCAACCTATATTAAACGAAGTGGAGCAGCTGCAACCCTTCAGGCTATTCGATCAACAGGATGACATGCTCATACGGTATGCTGTTTCGGATGAGTCATATAAGATGGCTGATCATGTTACCCCAATTGGTCTAAAGTTAGTGGAACATTAAAGTTCCGTCCAATATCATGTCTTTTCATTGGCGTGCGTTATAGAAAGCAATTGTAAGGTCGTTTTATCTCGAATGCATATTCTACCGGCTAACCAATCGATTATGTGTGTTTGGTGTTTGGAAGAAGCCGTATCCACTTCCTTTGGGCTTTGAATCTCAATTTTTTTCATAGTCTTCAAGCTTGTATGGGAGTTCTATCCATATTTGTTGCTTCATTAAGCTTGTATCTTTCAATAGGTACCCTCTTTTCCTTTTGGGCTTTCAAGCCTCTTGCATTGTATTGTTTTTTTACACTTCATTGATCTAATAAAGGTATATCTGTAGTATATTTTCCTTTTTCGTCAAAAAAAAAAAAAAAAAACTGCATAACGTTTAATTTCCCAATATAAATTGGCTGATGCATATAGCAAAGATGTCTACTTGCATATAGGATTCGGTGAGTATTCGGTTGACACTTTTTGGGATTACTCGGCACTCGGGAGTACTCGGATGTTAACAAAGTTTAACTTTTAACTTTGTTTTTTAACCAATTTTTCAATTAACCCTGAATTTTGGCTGAGTTTGATAATCCCATGTTTTGACAAAGGTTGGCCGAGTAACTGAACTGAGTACTCGAAAAGATCTTTGTAATTTAATATCTATAAACATCTAAACTCTCTGTAATCTCCTTTTACTTAATCGATACATATTTACAACATACAACGAGGATATATATATAGACCCGAGATACAAGACCTGACCTCCCAATAAATGCATCAACCCAACTAACTACATTAATTGCACCGACTCAACTAACTACATTAATTGCACCGACTACCTACTAACATTAAATGTGTATACGTATGTCTTTTGTATTGTAACAATCTTAAAACTGAGAACTCGGCGGAGTACTCGCCGAGTTTTACCGAGTTCTACAACCGTGACATGTTCGAGAGGTTAATGACCCATGTTTTAAAGTATTCTCACCTTGATTTTTGATAAAATTTGAATTTGAAATTCGATTGCAATCTGGTGAGTAGTTCCAGATCAACCCATATAAGGTTTCACGATACACATTCCGGGTTTGAAGCATCCTTCGGAAACCATATATGGTTTCATCATCCAAAACCCATATGCACAGACTAAACAATGGCATTAAGATTGAAAAGGTATCACAAATTTCTAGTTACACTACATATGCCAAATACAAAAGAATTACAAGAACCCTTTTAAACAAAAACAAATGAAGGTTATTAGTTGAATCAAGAATCCAATCAGAGTTAGGAAGTGGATTTAGGTCAACTTCATTGCGAATAACCTCCCCTTTCTGCCACTCGTCCCATCTTTCCGCCAATTCGTCACCTTCTAAGGTCACTTCTTATCCTTCCCAACTTTAACAGAACTTCTCTCCTCTACGTCAGCGCCACATCAACACAAAAATTTTAACATTCCTTTTACTAAACCCTCACTATCTTACATTCCATTTCAAACTTTAACAAATTTAAAATTTTAAAATAAATACAATAAATAAATAAAAATAACATTTTATTAAATAAAATAAGAACATTACATTATCAAAAATAAAAACATTATATTATAAAAAATAAAAGACATTACATCGATTAAAAAACACAATAAATAAACCTAATTGTCTCAAACAATATAATTATCCGGGAGTGTCCAAATGTGTTCGATCAAATTGTTGCGAAGGACATGATGCGTTGTTTGATCTCGCAACTCTCATGACATCCGATCCTGGAGCTCAACTCTCTCCGTCCAAGTACTCGCGACATGTTATCTCGATTTCGGAGATAATCCTCTTCGAGGTCGCATATGTCGCGCGCGTTGTCTTTGGTGATCATGTTGTGAAGTATAACACAAGTGTACATGATTCGACGTATTTTATTGATACTAAAAGGTCTTGTTGGGTGTTTTAGTATTGCCCAACGACCTTGAAGAACACCGAAAGCTCGTTCCATGTCTTTTCTCGCTGCTTCTTGAAATCGTTTAAACTTTAAATTTTTTGGCTCAATTGGACATTTAAACGACTTGACAAGTGTTACCCATTCTGGGTATATACCATCTACCAAGTAATACCCTTTATTAAATTCACGCCCGTTGAATTGTAACGGACCTCCGGAGTTCGACCATCCAATAAATCTTCGAACAAATCTGATTCATTAAGCACATTAATATCATTGTTCGAGTCCGCTGGGCCAAGGAAAGCGTGTAAAATCCACATATCGTAGGATGCAACCGCCTCGAGCATTATTGTTGATCCTTCGTGATCCCTATTGTGGTAATGCCCTTTCCACGCAACTGGATAATTTTTCCAAGCCGAGTGCATGCAATCGAGACTGTAACGACCCTGGATTTTCCAACGTTTAATTATTAATAATTATTATTAATACTTGTGATTTAATGAATGTATTGTTTATATACATTTACTTGTTACCATACTTGACTTTTAAATGCCCGAAACGTCTTTGTGACACACGTACATTACACGAATAATATTTTCGAGTATTATTTACATTCATGATTAAGTTTTATTAATCATTTTTAATTAACTATGGATACTAGTTAATTACTTGGGCTTTTGTTGGATTAACCTATTAAATACTTGAACTTGGGCTTTGATTAGTGTTAATGGACTTAAGAAGCCCACCCTATACCTTAATGGACTTATTAGCCCATTACTTTCATGTAAGTATTACTTATGGCTTAACTAGTTAGTTTAGTGCATAAGGAATCAAGTTACATAATACTTACACCTAGTCCCCATGCAAGTAACCTTATAACCAACTTTTAAGCTAATTACATGCAAGACTTTGTGGACAATTTCCTTCCCCTTCCCCTTGTGAAAGTCGTCGGCTATGAGGGCTAGGGGAGTGCTTTTGTTTCAAATTTTGTTATCATATCTTCTAGTATCCTTCACATCTCCCTCATTCCAAACACACACAACTTAATTGCAAATACTTTTCTCTCTTTTCTCTCTAAACTTTGTAAGTTACAAGTTTCACTCTTCCTTTCTTTTTCTCTCTAAAAACCGAAATCAAACACTCTCATATCATCATCAATTGCTTCTTAATACTTGTTCATGTTTGTTACTTAATTACTTGTAGTTGTTTCTTGTTTACTTACTAATTATTAAGAATCAAACTTGTTAGTTTGATTCTTCATATCATCTTGTTCTTACAAGACATACAAGAACATAAACTTTCTAGTTTATGTTCTACACTTAATGTTTTAAAGATTATAAGTTCATATGTTGTAAAATCATACTTGTAATTCATGTTTGTAAACTTAAAGTTTACTTTCTTACAGATCAAGATTTTGGCTTGAATCTTTAAGGTATGAACAACAATGAACTAGTTACTTGTTTATTTAAGTTTATTTCTTCACTTGTTCATGTTTAAATATCGTGATTTTGGTTGTTGTTGGTCAAATGTTACTAGTTAACTTTGATCTCATTTTTCTTGAACAAAAGTTAACTTTATGAGTTTCAAGAACATGGAGGTATAACTCTTTAGGATTAAAGTAAAGATTCAAGTATTATTACTTAGGATTTAACTTAATAACTTTAGATCTAGACCTTTAGGTCTTGGATCTTCAAGATCTAACTAAGAACTATATTCTACATCTTAAGATCTTGATTAGTTAGTTTACTTTCAAGTTTGTAGTTCAATATTACTTTTATATTTCATGTATGTGTTAAATCTAAGACTTTGATGTAACTTTGGTTCATCAAAACACTTGCAACACTTAAATGAGTTGTGCTACATGTCTTAGACTTACACAAGTGTTATGATGGTCAAACCTTGGTTAAGATGATGCAAACACATCAACGAGTTGTACACTTGAAGCTATATGCATCAAGGATGAGAACAGTGATAAGCATCGAGCACCAAGAACCCACCGGATCCTACTGTTTACTGTTTTCTGGAACAGACCCGAATACCTAGGCTACTGCAAAGTTGATTTTCAGATAGCTCTGTTCGAGTAGATAACTTTTCATTTAGGACTCGTCTTAATCCGAGTTACGGTTTAGGATTTATGGCCCTCCGATCGTCACTATGTCCTTTTAACGTTGTGCTGAAAATTCTGACCTACTCGCACTTACACCGTCGCCACGGTCAAACGAAGACGAGTTTGCTTCTAGAATTTTTACCACAACTAAAGGACTCATATACGGAGCCATGGCCACTGGTCTCACCTTATTTCAGTAGGTATAGAGGCCGTGGTGACTGATCGAAGTCAGCCTTTGTTTTAAACTCTTTTCATGAACGAAACTTACTTTACACCTTTTGTTTGATGATGAATGATGATGACCCTTAAGACCTAATTTACATACATTTAAACCTATTAGGACGATTTAATGACTTAGTACTATTTGACTTAGGTTGAGGACTTTCCGGACCTACGTACTTGCTTATTTCCCGACTCGACTTTACCACTACTTTACCACTGTGAGTTATAGCATCCCTTTTTACTTTAACTATTTTGGGAACTGAGAATACATGCGCATTTTACGTTTTACATACTAGGCACGAGTACTTAAACTTTATATATGTGTGGGTTATACAACGGCATAAACATTCCCTTTAGCTCGGTAACGTTTAGTCATTGGTTTTTGAACCGGTGAACGCGAATCTTAGATATGGATCCATAGGGTTTGACATCCCCACTCGGGCTAGTCGCGCTAGCATTTAACGAGTGTTTAATTCTTCGTATACATACGCACTTGCCAAGTGTACTTTCAGGGGGGGTATAAACGTTAAGTTAGTTACCAAGTGCCCACGGTCAAACATATACTTTATCATACTGTTTTGAAACGCTCTTTGTAGCACTGAAATCTCGTGGCCTACCTTACATAATGTTATACTTAAACTATAGCTCACCAACCTTTGTGTTGACGTTTTTAAGCATGTTTTTCTCAGATGCTTAAGGTTAGCTGCTTCCGCTGTGTACTAGTCTTGCTGTAGACACCCGCTGCTCTAGAGATGTCACCGCATGAACTACTTTATCTTGCATTCAAACATTATTACTTGAAACTATGATTTGTAACGACCTGAGGGTCACATACTATTTCTAATTGCTTCTGTTCATTGAGGCATACTTTTGATGTAAAACATTTGACGTTGGTTATGACGTCACCTTTTATCATGAATGCAAACTTGTTTTGAAAACGCATATAGTGTTTGACCTTGTAATGATCCTGTTGTTGATGGTCCGTACATGTTGATTTAGTACGGGGCATCACATTTGGTATCAGAGCATTGGTTATAGGGAATTAGGTTGCATTAGTGAGTCTAAGACCGACCCGAGTAGGATTCACTAATAGGACTAATCTACAACTTGCTAGTTTACTTGTTTCCGCTGAACTTACTGCATGCTGCTGCTTACTTTTACCACTATATGCCGTATGCTATTACATGATTTCACTACTGCATGCTATTATCTGCTTTCGATTGCATGATACTTGTCATTATTGCCATGCTACTTACTGTTATACATGATCTAGGCTGTTGTAGTTACTTGGCCTAATACGTGCTTGCTTTATGACTTACTGACATGGAAAATTTATTTTTCCTTGTTCAGATGTCGGATATTCCACCTGCTATCATTTTGGGAAGTGACACAGCCACTTCACCTGCCACTGTTGCTGCTCCCCCGATCCCGTCGGCGACACACTCTAGTGACCCAGGAGCTTCATCCTCCGGAGCTAGTAGTCATGCGCCTGCCCCAGTAGGTACTGCAGACGGAGCCCAGGACCTCCCGGAGATTCCAGCTCCACTTGCCCCGGTACCTCAGGAGCCACAGCACCATCCTGGTGGTGTTGTGATTCCTGCGGAATTTGGGGAAGGTCCATTCCGTAATCAGTATCGTCATTGGTGCCGACGCGCTCCTGATGGACGACTCGTGCCGATCCCGCCTTTTAGATACCGACAGATGATGGCCGCCCGAGGAGAGCCAGTACAGCCACCTGTGCAGCCACCTCCACATGATTCAGATGACCCGTCATCCGACGACACATCCTCAGACGACTCTAGTGGCGAGGATTCCACCGATGACTCCGACGACGAGGACCCCGATGATGCACCTGTTCAGCCACCCTCCACTCCGCCGAAGAAGCGGTACCGTTTCGATGGCACTATTATTCCGGGGATCAACGGAGGTCGAGCATTCACTGACGCATATGGTCGGCGTCATAGGGTTACCGCCCGTAAGCGGCTTGTGCCGTATCCTGCTGATCCTTTTATTCGTAAGCCTTACCGCTTCGCAGCCTCTACTTCTGGAGCCGGACCGTCTGCACCGCCAGCTCCACCAGCACCACTCGTATCGACTGCACTGCCTGCCCCAGCCACTCCCTCTGTCGAGGAACTGATGAGGGAGGTGGAGATCCTCCATGCTCGGGTAACTGAGCTCGAGGACCAGATGTCCCACGTATTGGATATCCTACATCCACCTTCACCGTAGGGCTTTTGTAGTAGATTTCATTATATAATCTAGTTGTAGTTTTATGTTTCGCTTATGTATTGTACGAACACATGCAGATGTATGTAACTTATTATTATTAATGAATGGAACTTTGCGTTATTTAATTCTTGCACGATGTTCTATTTACATTACTGTATGAATCTGTGGTATTTGTACCTGGTTGCATTACTTAATAAACATGTGATGTGTTGATTCCGTGTTGGTTACATATACTGTATTATTACTATTTGGATACTGGATTTTGACTTGAGTCAAAATTTTTGTTTAGAACATCATGGCCAATGGACGATCAACACCTACCGCAGCCCAAATCGAGGATATGATCAATGAACGAGTCATCGCAGCTTTAGCAGAAAGGAACCTCCAAGCTCCACCGCCACCGCTACCGGTTATCCAGCCCATTCGTAATGGGTGCACGTACAAAGAGTTCCAAAGCTGCAAACCCCACAACTTCAGTGGAACAGAGGGGCCAGTTGGTCTCACAAGATGGTTCGAGAAATTAGAATCTGTGTTTCGAGTTAGTAACTGCTCCGAAGCGAATAAAACCAAGTTTGCTTCATGCACTCTGTCTGACGGCGCACTAACGTGGTGGAACACGTTGGCTCAAGCAAAGGGTATCGATGAGGTATTTGCTACCCCATGGGAGGAATTCAAAGGGGCCCTGATTGAAGAATATTGCCCTAGGACCGAAATCCAAAAGATGGAGATTGAGTTTATGCAGTTGAAGGTCGTGGGAAACGATCTCGATGGGTACAATCGTAGATATTTGGAACTAGCCCTGATGTGTCCTACCATGGTCACCCCGGAATTCAAGCGTATGGAGAGATATTTGTGGGGACTTCCTAAGTCCATTAAGGGAAACGTCACCTCGTCCAAGCCACCCAATGTCCCGGAAGCGATGCGCATGGCGCATACTTTAATGAACCAAATTATCATCGATGAACCGGAGAAGGCTAAGTCTGAAGTGGGTAGTAGTGAGAAGCGCAAATGGGATAACAACAAGGGAAGGACCTATGATCAAAACCCGGCGAAATGACATGAGGGTTTCAAAAGAAACAACAACGGTGGGAACTCCAACCCCAACTACAAGGGAACCTTACCACAATGCAAGCGGTGCTACAAGCACCATACTGGGTATTGTAATGTTGTTTGCGAAAAGTGCCAACGGACTGGGCATATCGGTAAGGACTGCAAGGTCACCACTTTGAATGGGAAGCCGAACACCAATGGACCTAAAAGGTGCTACGAATGCGGACAAACAGGCCGTTTCAGAAATGCGTGCCCCAACAAAAGAAAAGACGGCGGACCACCGTGTGGTAGACCTTTCAACGTTAATGCAAGGGATGCACGCGAGAATCCTGACTTGGTGACAGGTATATTCACTATCAACAATCTTTTAGCTTCTGTCCTATTTGATACTGGTGCCGATAGAAGTTATGTATGTAGACATTTTTGCGATAAGATAAATTGGTCATTAGTTCCTTTAAAAGAGAGTATGCTTGTCGAGGTCGCCAATGGAAAACTTGAGAAAGTTGACCATATTAGTCGTGGAGCTATTATCAACATAGCTGGTGCAGATTTTGAAATTAATTTGATACCCATCAAACTGGAAAGTTTTGACGTGATCGTCGGTATGGATTGGTTGACCAAGATAAGGGCCGATATTATCTGTGGAGATAAAGCTCTTCGTATACCACAAGGAGATGGTGAGCCACTAATCATTTATGGAGAGAGATGTACCTCGAAGCTGAATCTCATTAGTTGCGTGAAAGCGCAAAGAGTCATGAAGAAGGGACGTCTTGCTGTCCTAGCACATGTGAAAACGGTAGAAACCGAGGTGAAGAGTGTGGACGACGTTCGAATTGTGAACCAATTCTCCGATGTCTTTCCTGAAGAATTTCCTGGATTACCGCCGCCGAGAGCAGTAGAGTTTCAGATCGATTTAGTACCAGGAGCTGCACCTGTAGCTCGCGCACCTTATAGACTCGCACCTTCCGAGATGCAAGAATTAAAGAGCCAATTACAAGAACTGCTAGATCGAGGATTTATCCAACCAAGTTTCTCGCCTTGGGGCGCGCCTATTTTATTTGTGAAGAAGAAGGATGGATCCTTCCGTATGTGTATCGACTACCGTGAACTCAACAAATTGACAATCAAGAATCGGTATCCTCTTACCCGCATTGACGATCTTTTTGATCAACTTCAAGGATCGAGTGTTTACTCTAAGATCGATTTGCGATCTGGTTATCACCAGTTGAGGGTAAAAGAAAGCGATGTGATGAAGACTGCATTCAGAATTCATTATGGTTATTATGAGTTTCTCGTGATGCCATTCGGTTTAACCAACGCACCTGCCGTGTTCATGGACCTCATGAATCGTGTCTGCAAGCCATACCTGGATAAGTTCGTTATCGTCCTCATAGATGATATCCTCATCTACTCTAAGAGTGAAGAAGAGCATGAGCAACACCTCCGACTAGTACTTGAACTCTTGAGGCAAGAGCAACTTTACGCCAAATTCTCCAAGTGTGAATTTTGGTTGAAGGAAGTCCAATTTCTGGGTCATGTTGTGAGCGACCAGGGTATCAAAGTTGATCCCGCCAAGATTGAAGCTATCAGCAAGTGGGAGACCCCCACTACACCGACGCATATTCGCCAATTTCTAAGTCTCGCCGGTTACTACCGAAGATTCATTGAAGGTTTCTCTCTAATTGCGCGTCCTTTAACCGCGCTGACTCACAAAGGAAAGAAGTTCATTTGGGAACCCGCACACGAATCAGCATTCCAAACTTTGAAGAAGAAGTTAACCACCGCACCTATCCTATCACTTCCTGAGGGCAGTGACGACTTTGTTGTTTATTGTGATGCATCGAAAAGTGGTTTTGGTTGTGTACTGATGCAAAGATCAAAGGTTATTGCCTATGCTTCTCGTCAACTGAAGATTCACGAGCGGAACTACACTACTCACGATCTTGAACTTGGAGCCGTTGTCTTTGCGCTCAAATTGTGGAGACACTATCTGTATGGAACTAAGAGCACTATTTTCACCGATCATAAAAGCCGCCAACACATCTTTGATCAGAAGCAGCTGAACATGCGACATCGACGATGGATCGAGACATTGAACGACTATGATTGTGAACTTTGCTATCATCCTGGCAAGGCCAATGTTGTAGCCGACGCTTTAAGCCGAAAGGAGAGGACGGTATCTCTTCGTGTTAGGGCTTTGAACATCACCATCCATTCGAATCTCAACAGTCAGATTCGTGTAGCCCAAGATGAGGCTCTCAAGGAGGAGAATATATCTCACGAACATTTGAACATTCTTGTATCTCGATTCGAGGTTAGGGAGTCTGGACTCCGATGTTATGCCGAAAGAATTTGGGTACCTCTTTATGGAGATCTACGGAACCTTATACTTGATGAAGCGCACAAATTGAGATATTCGATTCATCCCGGAGCGGGCAAAATGTACCACGACCTTAAAGAACAGTATTGGTGGCCGAATCTTAAGAAGGACGTTGCAACATATGTTGGTAAGTGTTTGACTTGCTCGAAAGTTAAGGCCGAGCATCAGAGGCCCTCTGGGTTACTTCAGCAACTGGAAATCCCGCAATGGAAGTGGGAAAGGATAACGATGGATTTCATCACCAAGCTACCAAGGACGGTGGGCGGATACGATACCATCTGGGTTATCGTTGACCGTCTTACCAAATCTGCGCACTTTCTAGCGATGAAGGAAATGGATAAGATGGAGAGACTTGCTCAATTATACATCAAAGAGGTTGTATCTCATCATGGTGTACCTTTATCGATCATCTCAGATCGCGATCCCCGTTTTGCTTCCAGATTTTGGCGTTCCTTACAAGAAGCCATGGGAACCCGTCTCGACATGAGTACTGCTTATCACCCACAGACCGACGGGCAAAGTGAACGAATGATTCAGACATTGGAAGATATGTTGCGTGCATGTGTCATTGATTTCGGAAAGGCCTGGGAATGGCATTTGCCACTCGCCGAATTTTCTTACAACAACAGTTATCACTCAAGCATTAATGCCGCACCTTTTGAAGCGTTGTATGGCCACAAGTGCCGATCTCCTATTTGTTGGGCCGAAGTAGGCGAAAAGAAAATCACCGGACCCGAGGTAGTCCATGAAACAACAGAGAAGATTGCTCAGATTTAAGCTAGACTTAAGACTGCTCGTGACCGTCAAAAGAGTTATGCCGATCTTAAACGTAAAGACTTTGAATTCAACGTGGGTGACCGTGTAATGTTGAAGGTTGCACCTTGGAAAGGTGTGATCCATTTTGGAAAACGTGGAAAGTTAAACCCACGATACATTGGTCCTTTTGAAATCTTGGAGCGTGTTGGACCCGTTGCTTACCGTTTGGATCTTCCAACACAATTGAGCTCAGTTTATCCTACCTTCCACGTGTCAAACTTGAAGAAGTGTCTTGCTGCACCCGAACTCATCATACCACTGAAAGAACTTACGATTGAAGACAAACTCCACTTTGTGGAAGAGCCGGTCGAGATTATGGACCGTGAGGTCAAAACTTTGAAACGCAACAAGATTCCGATCGTCCGAGTACGATGGAATGCCAAACGAGAACCTGAGTTTACCTGGGAGCGAGAGGATCAAATGATGCAGAAGCATCCTCACCTTTTCCCGACTCCTCCATCTACCTCAGCTTAAAATTTCGGGACGAAATTTTCTTTAACATGTGGGTAATGTAACGACCCTGGATTTTCCAACATTTAATTATTAATAATTATTATTAATACTTGTGATTTAATGAATGTATTGTTTATATACATTTACTTGTTACCATACTTGACTTTTAAATGCCCGAAATGTCTTTGTGACACACGTACATTACACGAATAATATTTTCGAGTATTATTTACATTCATGATTAAGTTTTATTAATCATTTTTAATTAACTATGGATACTAGTTAATTACTTGGGCTTTTGTTGGATTAACCTATTAAATACTTGAACTTGGGCTTTGATTAGTGTTAATGGACTTAAGAAGCCCACCCTACACCTTAATGGACTTATTAGCCCATTACTTTCATGTAAGTATTACTTATGGCTTAACTAGTTAGTTTAGTGCATAAGGAATCAAGTTACATAATACTTACACCTAGTCCCCATGCAAGTAACCTTATAACCAACTTTTAAGCTAATTACATGCAAGACCTTGTGGACAATTTCCTTCCCCTTCCCCCTTGTGAAAGCCGTCGGCTATGGAGGGCTAGGAGAGTGCTTTTGTTTCAAATTTTGTTATCATATCTTCTAGTATCCTTCACATCTCTCTCATTCCAAACACACACAACTTAATTGCAAATACTTTTCTCTCTTTTCTCTCTAAACTTTGTAAGTTACAAGCTTCACTCTTCCTTTCTTTTTCTCTCCAAAAACCGAAATGAAACACTCTCATATCATCATCAATTGCTTGTTAATACTTGTTCATGTTTGTTACTTAATTACTTGTAGTTGTTTCTTGTTTACTTACTAATTATTAAGAATCAAACTTGTTAGTTTGATTCTTCATATCATCTTGTTCTTACAAGACATACAAGAACATAAACTTTCTAGTTTATGTTCTACACTTAATGTTTTAAAGATTATAAGTTCATATGTTGTAAAATCATACTTGTAATTCATATTTGTAAACTTAAAGTTTACTTTCTTAAAGATCAAGATTTTGGCTTGAATCTTTAAAGTATGAACAACAATGAACTAGTTACTTGTTTATTTAAGTTTATTTCTTCACTTGTTCATGTTAAAAAATCGTGATTTTGATTGTTGTTGGTCAAATGTTACTAGTTAACTTTGATATCATTTTTCTTGAACAAAAGTTAACTTTATGAGTTTCAAGAACATGGAGGTATAACTCTTTAGTTATAACTTCATATACTTGTGATGGATCTAAGTTCTATAGCTTATGGTCTACTTATTTTGTCATTAACAAAAGCTTGTAAGCTTACATACACTTTACAAGATGAAAATCTAAGTTTTGTAACTTATGGTTTCATTAAAGTAAAGATTCAAGTATTATTACTTAGGATTTAACTTAATAACTTTTGATCTAGACCTTTGGGTCTTGGATCTTCAAGATCTAACTAAGAACTATGTTCTACATCTTAAGATCTTGATTAGTTAGTTTACTTTCAAGTTTGTAGTTCAATATTACTTTTATATTTCATGTATGTGTTAAATCTAAGACTTTGATGTAACTTTGGTTCATCAAAACACTTGCAACACTTAAATGAGTTGTGCTACATGTCTTAGACTTACAAAAGTGTTATGATGGTCAAACCTTGGTTAAGATGATGCAAACACATCAACGAGTTGTACACTTGAAGCTATATGCATCAAGGATGAGAACCGTGATAAGCATCGAGCACCAAGAACCCACCGGGACCTACTGTTTACTATTTTCTGGAACAGACCCGAATACCTGGGCTACTGTAAAGTTGATTTTCAGATAGCTCTGTTCGAATAACTTTTATTTTAGGACTCGTCTTAATCCGAGTTACGGTTTAGGATTTATGGCCCTCCAATCGTCACTATGTCCTTTTAACGTTGTAATGAAAATTCTGACCTACTCGCACTTAGACCGTCGCCATGGTCAAACGAAGACGAGTTTGCTTCTAGAATTTTTACCACAACTAAAGGACTCATATACGGAGCCATGGCCACTGGTCTCACCTTATTTTAGTAGGTATAGAGGCCGTGGTGACTGATCGAAGTCAGCCTTAGTTTTAAACTCTTTTCATGAACGAAACTTACTTTACACCTTTTGTTTGATGATGAATGATGATGACCCTTAAGACCTAATTTACATACATTTAAACCTATTGGGACGATTTAATGACTTAGTACTATTTGACTTAGGTTGAGGACTTTCCGGACCTACGTACTTGCTTATTTCCCGACTCGACTTTACCACTACTTTACCACTGTGAGTTATAGCATCCCTTTTTACTTTAACTATTTTGGGAACTGAGAATACATGCGCATTTTATGTTTTACATACTAGGCACGAGTACTTAAACTTTATATATGTGTGGGTTATACAACGGCATAAACATTCCCTTTAGCTCGGTAACGTTTAGTCATTGGTTTTTGAACCGGTGAACGCGAATCTTAGATATGGATCCATAGGGTTTGACATCCCCACTCGGGCTAGTCGCGCTAGCATTTAATGAGTGTTTAATACTTCGTATACATACGCACTTTCCAAGTGTACTTTCAGGGGGTATAAACGTTAAGTTAGTTACCAAGTGCCCACGGTTAAACATATACTTTATCATACTATTTTGAAACGCTCTTTGTAGCACTGAAATCTCGTGGCCTACCTTACATACTGTTATACTTAAACTATAGCTCACAACCTTTGTGTTGATGATTTTAAGCATGTTTTTCTCAGGTGCTTAAGGTTAGCTGCTTCCGCTGTGTACTAGTCTTACTGTAGACACCCGCTGCTCTAGAGATGTCACCGCATGAACTACTTTATCTTGCATTCAAACATTATTACTTGAAACTATGATTTGTAACGACCTGAGGGTCACGTACTATTTCTAATTGCTTCTATTCATTGAGGCATACTTTTGATGTAAAACATTTGACGTTGGTTATGACGTCACCTTTTATCATGAATGCAAATTTGTTTTGAAAACGCATATAGTATTTGACCTTGTAATGATCCTGTTGTTGATGGTCCGTACATGTTGATTTAATACGAGGCGTCACAGAGACTACCTAACATCCCCGGAAAACCGTGCATCTCCAAATTTTTGGCATGCAATCGACGAACATCTTCTTCAGTCGGTTTCCTTAAATATTCTTGCGCAAACATATGAATAATACATTTACAATAATTGTCTAAACAATCACGAGACGTTGATGAACCCATATGTAAATATTCATCAAATGCATCAGGCGCAATGCATACGCCAATTGACGTATGGTCGATGTACACTTTTGAAAAATATTGAAACCGAGTTGACCGATAGCATCGTAACGTTGTTAAAAAAATGAAAATAACCACGTCTCGGTTGAGAATCGTATGATAAAATAGCATGACAAATACGAATAAACAATGACTTACTCATTCGGTATCGATTTCAAAAATAATCCCCCGAAAATGTTGGATTATCCGAGAAATAGACGTTGTGCAAACGATTACCAGTATCAATCCGATCTCTTTGTAACCGACGTCTTCTAATAATTCTACGAGAATTTTGAGCTTCATTTTCTTCGTCCATTACATCAAGTGAATCGAGTAAGTTAAGCGCGTTGTAAGCGTCTCCAATTAAATCTTCATCGGGATCGGACTGTGCGCTATCACTATCCGTCACGCTGTCGTTTTCGCTTTGAGAATTCAATAAATCATCTATTTCCATTTGAAGTTTTTTTTTTTTTTTTTTTGTGAAATATGAATGGAAGGTTGAGAGGATATTATTTGAGTGTATGTTTTTGTTGTGTAAATGTGTTATATATATAGAATATGTATATGTATTATTGATTTAAAAGAAAAAAAAACCTAAACTAGCCGTTGCAAAAATCGACCTGTTAGCACCGTTGCAGGCCCAACTGACGGACCCATTAACAGGTTGTTGCCGATCGTCGTTTATGGGTGGCGGGCGGAGGCGATTCAAGTCACGCTCCCATAGCAAGTGGCCTAATATTCTAACAACATCCGACATTTTTGGTCGGTCCATAGGGAGCCTTAGGTACATAACAAAGCCACCTAAATTAGCTTGCTCCACCTCTGTTGTTACATACTACGGAGTAGTTCATTTCTAAATTTGGGTCCACCAGTGTGATGACCCGGGAATTTCCGATCAAATTTAAACTTAATCTTCATATGTTTCCGACACGATAAGCAAAGTTTGTAATGTTGAGTCTCAAAAAAAAAAAAACTTTGAACTATGTTCATGTATACATTTGACCTTTGACTATTCCCGACGATTCACGAACAATTGCTTGTAATTGAATACGTACATATATATAAATGTAAATACATGCAATGATTTAAAATTATAAATTATAATTTAATCATTAAAATTAAATATGGAAAATAATTTATAAGATAAGAATTTTGTAATTTAAAATGAATCTATGTAAATATATATATGATTTTTTGTACACAATTAATATACTAAGTATATTGAATTAAATATTCGAATATGTTATATGAATATTACAAAATTAATAAAAGGTAATGTTAATATATTAAATGCAAGTTGGAATTATAGTTGTTATAGTAATGCTATTAATACTGTTATTATTACTATAAATATTATTATTAATATTAGTATTCTTATTAAAATAAATGTTAATCACATTATTATCATTAAATACAATGGTATTTATTAATATTAGTTGAAATTTAATACACAGATAAAAACATTTACAGGTACATATAGATTACTGATATATACTTAAATATAGACAAATACATACGTAAGTATATATATAATACTGATATATAAGGATATAGATACATTATACATATTTAAATACAGCACAGTGTATTCTGTTTCCCATCTTTATCATTCTGCAGTAATTCTTGCTTTATGATTCTCATTCAGTACAAATCACGACTTTAATATGAAGAACGATCCAAAAATCTGTCACAGACTAATCAGCTTTTTATATTTTAACTTCTTTTGTTTGTCTGTGATAAATTCGATACCCACATCACCTTTAATTCTTTGTTAGGTGCTAACCGAGACAAATCCACATCATTTGTTATTCGCAAGCTATTACATTCATAATCGAACTCCATCTAATCACAAAGAACACCCACCATCTCCTAACTTCATGTCCTGTTTCTATCTTCTCCATTTATTAACTCACTTCCACCACTCCAATCCGCCACCATCACCGGGAACCATCACCCTCCACCTGTTTCTGTATTAGAGTCGCCACCTTCTCCATCTCTCACCTCTCTCTTATTTTTTTTCTGTTTTCTTTTCCACCTGCAACCATGATCGAACCATTTTAAAACTGCTGCTACTGGTTTGTTTGTGTGTCGAGAATCCTGCTGCAACTTAAAGATTTGTTTCTTTTCTTCTACTTCGAACCCTCACCGTCACTACAACAACCTTGGTTTCCACTTTTACTAGTCGTGTCTGTTTCTTTTACGGCTGCTATAAAAGAAAACTGATGCCACCACCATGATATTACCACTGTACGATGAAAAAGGATGAAGAGAATGTTGTGGTATATGATGAAGACGATTATGATAAAGAAATGTCATGATTTTATGTGCAAATGAGAAGTGCTCATGATGAGTGAAGATGTTGATACTCAAGACCATACTTAAAGATTTATTTGTTTATCCAACCTTTATTTATAAAGTTTTGGCAACTATCTGTTTGATTATGAAAATGGAAAATGATGTATTGATGATGTCAAAAGTTGAAGAAGAAGAGGCGAAATCAAATAGGTTATAAGAGTGTTTTTGGAGGTAATCAAAATAGAAAAGTAAGTAGCAGACGAATGGTTAAGGAGGGGGTGTTTAACCGAGGGGTCCTGAGTTCGATTCCCACTTGGTGCAGTCATTATTTTTTTTACAGCATGAATTAATTTTTCAAGGCTAGTTCATGGGATTGAGTAATTGATTCTTGGGCTTACGAAATTACAGTTGGGCCGAGATCCAACTCACATTCTCTGGTGGGCCGTATACCATTTTGGGGATGTTGGGCCGAAATAAAAGAAATAAATAATACGGGTTAAGTACATTTGGTCGTGATAATAAAGCAGATAAGTTGAGATAGCGTAGTGGTTAAGGGAGTTGTTAGGGTGAGCGAGAGGTCTCAAGTTCGAGGTCGGGCGTGGGCATTTATTATTTTTGGAGCTTGTTTTGAAGGTAGCCTATTATTATTATTATTATTATTATTATTATTATTATTATTATTATTATTATTATTATTATTATTATTATTATTATTATTATTATTATTATTATGTTAGTTATTATTATTAGCAAAAATGATTATTAATATAAACTATGATATCATTATTATTTATATCGTCACTAGTATTATTACTACTCGTTATTAGTATTAGATATTATTATCAATATTGTTGTAAAAATAAAATAACTTAACATTATTAAAGATTATCATTATCATTCTTATTATTAGTATTATCATTATATAAATATAAGAATTATTATTATTATTATTATTATTATTATTAATAAAGGTATAATTATAAATACTATCTGAAGGTATTTCGTATGCCCGAGAGACATATTAAACTAATGTGGCTAATGTGTTATGATCCAAGTCGGGTCATACCCAATAACAAACTTACCGACACCTTATTCGTGTTTGATTTTAACGATTGGTTCATTGATCAAATACGCAACACTTGAACCTTAAGAAAAATGATTTTCTTAAATGACACTTGATATGTATATATGTGTGTATATATAAATTATGGAATAATTTATAAGATATGGATTTAAATTATTTATGGGTTAAATAATTAATTAAGTTATGTTGCATTTTATAAAATTGGTTTTATAAAATTAAATAAACATAACTTATAATATGGAAATCATTAAATGAAGTTTTATAAGTAAGTATACATAATTTATAAAATGCAAGTTTATAAAATTTGTTTTATAAAATCTAGTTTTGTAAAAACAAATTTATAAAATTTACATGTTTATAAATTATGACAAGTCTTATAAAACTAATTTTAAAACATGGAAGTGGCATTGGAAGTGTTGTAGGCATGCAAGAGATTCCTTTGCTTTTCCATTTCCATATACATGCATTCCCCTTGACCAAGAAACACACACATGTAACTAGACATCAAAAAAAACTTGCAAAAATCTCTCCAAAATTCTGCTGCAGGCCGTGGCCCTTTTGGGAGCTAGAAGAGGGTTCTAAATTTGATATTGTAAGAAAACTTTCAAGTGTAAACAAATCCTAACCAAAGGCTAGGTGTTGGTGCATAGTTTGGGGTATTTCTCCTTGAGGTTTCATGCTTTTGGAGCTTGCTTTCATCAACATTTCCTAACTTGTTGCTGTCCAAATTCAGCTCACTACTTATCATTGTGAGGAGGTATAATCTTCTTCTTCACTCATTTTATATGTAAGCATGATTCAAGACTTGATATTTATATGGAATTTGACAAAATGGCTTTACAAATATACTTGTTCTAATAATGCTTCCGCTTGTTTTTACTATCTTAAAATTTGTTTTATGATTATGTAAACTACATGAACATGTTGTTTAAAAACTTGTTAAATTCCATCAATGGTATCTAGAGCCGAAGTCTATGGATTATGCTTCGTATATTGTGTTTAAACCCACTATATTTGCATTCCAAGTACATGCATGAATATGGAATGTAAAAATGTTCGGGTTTGGGTGGGTTTGGTGAGTTGGCCGAATTATTGGGGTTCCAAAAAGGGTTTGGAACTTATCATTTGGTCAATTTTATTCTATGTTAAAGTTCACAATCAAGCCTTGACCTTGTGTTTGAATGGTTGCATGTTTGGTTGATTTATTCTATTCATTTGGTATGTAATATTAATTCATTCATGTGGTTGTAATATTCATGTAATTTGGTTTGTAATAATTGTTCTTTTGGTTATGTAATTTATCTTATATTTGGTATGTAAAATAGATTAGGTTGTATTTTCATTTTCTAGACAAAATGTATTAGGATATATTTTGTAAAATGATGAAGATTATGAAGACTTGAAGAACACAAGAAGAAGCATTTGGATGCAAGATTAAGTGGGAGGTTAAAACCTCCTACTTTGTGTTATTACCCTTAACCGGTGGCATTTGTTTTCGGCTAAACAAATGTCTACCAAAAATGGCTTGATTGTGAACATATGATTTTGCATGCATGGTTGTTTTGTATGATTATGTGGATTGTATGTTTGTATGCTACAAGTTAATCACACAAGTTAACAACACACTAAAATGGCAATTTAAATTGGTTAAAATTGACATTATTAACGACATGCAAAACGTCAATTTAAATGGTTAAATTAAAAACGGCTAAAAGGACATTAATAATCGGTTATTAAGAAAATGATAAGGATCATACATATAAAATGGTTTATATCAAAGTAATAAAATTGGCTTTATTACATAACATGAAAATGGATTTCAAATAAACCATACACTAAATGCATGTTGGTGTATGGTGCAAAGTTTTCTCAAACTAGAATTAACGAAAACTCAAAATCCCTTATTAACAAGGTAAACAAGTTTAACGCCATCCTATTTGTGTGACACTTAGCAATATTAGGGAACTCATGATGGGATAAAGGTCACCTAACCATTATGAGCAAACTAATATGATTAAGGTAAATTTCGCATGCTTGTGGGATAAAGGTCACCTAACCATATGTATGTTAAATTTACAAGTCTATACAAGTAGGACGACTTGGTTTGGGAATCATGAACTTAGGGTCACCGAAGCATGAGGAACAAATAGGCGTTGATGGGATAAATTTGCCATGCAAAAGGATTGCATGATCCCATACTCTAGAAGTTGCAAATGGATTGCAATTGTCATTTATTGACTACCTAGCTAAATCAAATTGCGGGATGAAGGTCACCTAACCGAAATTTGGTTTACCGTTGGATTCTAGAATTTAATAATTCAATTTGTTTTAAAGGGTATTGAATGTTAAATTAAAATCGATACTTAAACGAACTTTGTTAATTTTGTAGATGGCCGCCAATAACAACAACAACATTCCAAACGTACCACTTAACCTAAACCACCTATCATTAAGGTCTCTCTTAGAGAAAGACAAACTCAACCATACCAACTTTATGGATTGGTTCCGCAATCTTCGGATTGTCCTCAAACAAGAGGATAAAGCGTATGTACTTGAGGACCCCATTCCCGATCAACTGGATGAGAATGATGTGGAGGCAATGGCCTCTTACGATAAGTATTGCCACGACTCCCTTCAAGTCTCATGCCTAATGCTTGGGACTATGATTCCCGAACTCCAAAAGGATTTCGAGCATCATAGTGCATACGACATGATAACGCAATTGAAGGAGATGTTCCTTCAACAAGCGCGTGTCGAGCGCTTCGAAACGGTTCGGGCGCTACATGCTTGTCGTATGGACGATACCCAATCGGTTTCATCTTATGTACTTAAGATGAAAAGCCTTATCGATCGTGCTAACCGTCTTAACCTAAACATATCTAATGAGTTAGCCACCGATCTTATCCTTAACTCCCTATCAAAAAGGTTTGATCAATTTGTAATTAATTACAATATGAATGGGATGGATAAGAGCATAGGTGAGCTTCACGGTATGCTTAGAACGGCCGAAACTAGCATGGGTAAAAGGGCTTTACCCGTGTTAGCAATCGATCAAGGTGGATCCAAAGGTAACGCCTCTAAGCCAAAGGTGGCTAAGAGGAAAGGACCCGCCCATCAAGGCAAAGGGAAGGGGAAGATGGTTACCCCAACCAAGAACAAGGCTAAGAAGCAAAAGGTAGCCGAGAAGGCAAACCCCAAGGAAGACCCATGTTTCGATTGCGGTGAGATGGGTCATTGGAAACGAAACTGTCCGGTCTACCTTAAGGAGTTGAAGGAGAAGAGGGATGCAGGGCAAACCTCAGGTAATATATATATGGTATATATAGAGCTTAGTATTACTTCTTCTAATACATGGGTATTAGACACTGGATGTGGAACTCACATTTGCAATTCATTGCAGGGGTTCAAAAGAAGTAGCAAGCAAACGGGAACATCGAGTCTCTACATGGGTAATGGAGCCAAAGTGCAAGTGAAGGCTCAAGGAGACTTTGTGTTAAAGCTTCCAAGTGGTTTGGAACTTATTTTGAAAGATGTTTTGTATGCACCCGATTTATGTCGAAACATTATTTCCATTTCCCGTTTGAAACAATGTGGGTTTTATTTTAATTTTGTTAATGATGATATCCATATTTATTTAGATAATGTATTCTATTTCAAGGCTTCACCTTCAAATGGAATTTATGAATTGGTTTATGATGACACATCATCTAGTAGCTCAATGTACCATACAAGCACCAAGAAACTCAAAAGGGATTTGAGTGATTCCTACTTATGGCATTGTCGCCTTGGTCACATAAACAAGAACCGAATACATACACTTCAAAAGAATGGACTTTTGAAATCAAATGAAATGGATTCGTTTGAAGTATGTGAGTCTTGTTTACAAGGCAAGATGACTAAAGCACCTTTCAAAGGGACCTATGAAAGGGCTAAAGATTTATTGGGATTAATACATTCGGATGTATGTGGACCCTTTAAACCCATGACTAGGAATGGTGAAAGATACTTTGTTACTTTCATTGATGACTTTAGTCGTTTCGGATATGTCTACTTATTAAGACACAAGGACGAAACGTTTGAAGCATTCAAAGAATATCAAAACGAAGTACAAAATCAACTCAATAGGACAATTAAGGTACTTCGTACCGATAGAGGAGGTGAATACCTAAGCGATGCCTTCCAAGATCATCTTAGGAGTTGTGGGATTATCTCACAACTTACTCCACCCGGAACACCCCAGCTTAATGGAGTTTCCGAAAGGAGGAACCGAACCCTAATGGATATGGTTCGATCTATGATGGCAAGAAGCTCGTTGCCTCTATCATTTTGGGGTTATTGTCTAAGCTCCGCGGCCCGTATTTTAAATATGGCCCCAACCAAGAAAGTGGAACGAACTCCTCACGAGATGTGGTTTGGTAAACCTCCATCTCTATCATACTTAAAGGTATGGGGATGTGAAGCTTATCCTAAGCGTTACGTCCCTAATAAGTTGAATGCTCGATCCACGAAGTGTATCTTCATAGGATATCCCAAGGATGATATGGGATACTATTTCTATGATCCATCCGAGCAGAATGTATTTGTTGCTCGGAAGGCGGAATTCCTTGAAACTAAGTTCCTAATGGAAGGAAATAGTGAAAGGAAGATAGATCTTGAAGAGGTTCAAGATCAAGTAGATGATACACAATTGCTTGACACTAGCACTCAACATGAAAATGTTGATAGTGATCAAATGGATGATCAAAATACACAAGACGTTCGAAGATCTAGTAGGATTAGTAATCCTCCCGAGAGATATGGGTTTCTCGTAGATGGTTGCTATACGGTTGATTTGGATGAACCGACAAACTACGAAGATGCTTTATTAAGGATTGATAAAGATAAATGGCAGGAAGCCATGAACGCCGAGATGCAATCCATGTATGAAAACCAAGTGTGGGAACTTGTTGAGCAACCTCCTAGCTCTAAGCTAGTTGATTGCAAATGGCTTTTCAAGAAGAAAACCGACATACATGGAAACTTGGATACATATAAAGCTAGACTTGTAGCAAAAGGTTTCACTCAAACTCAAGGGGTTGATTATGATGAAACTTTCTCGCCAGTGGCAATGCTAAAGTCTATTAGGATATTATTTGCCATTGCTGCTCACTACGACTATGAAATATGGCAAATGGATGTCAAAACCGCTTTCCTAAATGGATATCTTATGGAAGATGTCTATATGGTCCAGCCTGAAGGTTTTGTTGATCCAAAATATCCTAAAAAGGTATGCAAGTTAAAGAAGTCAATCTACAGATTGAAACAAGCATCTAGAATGTGGAATCATCGTTTTAATGAGGAAGCCGAGAAATTTGGCTTCATTAAAAATGGTGATGAAGCTTGTGTATATAAGAAAGCTAGTGGGAGCACTATCATGTTCCTTGTACTATATGTGGATGATATATTATTATTTGGGAATGATATTACCACAATGCAAGGAGTCAAAACTTGGCTAAAGAGTTGCTTCTCCATTAAGGATCTTGGAGATGCACAATACATATTGGGGATAGGGATCTATAGGAATAGATCCAAGAGATTGATAGGTTTAAGTCAAAGTACATACATTGATAAAATCTTGAAAAGATTCAAGATGGAAAACTCTAAGAGAGGTTTGGTACCTATTCAAAAAGGAACCGTTCTCAGTTCATCTCAGTGTCCTACCACGGAAAATGAACAAGAGAGAATGAAGAAAGTCCCATACGCATCTGCTATTGGGTCTATCATGTATGCAATGATATGTACTAGACCGGATGTGTCATGCGCTCTAAGCTTGACAAGTAGATACCAGAACAACCCAGGAAACAGTCATTGGATTGCTGTTAAAAGTATATTGAAATACCTTAGGAGAACTAAGGATATGTTTCTAATATATGGGTCTGGTGAGGAGGAACTCGCCGTAAAAGGTTACGTGGACGCGAGTTTCCAAACTGATCGAGATGACTCTCGATCACAATCCGGTTATGTCTTCATGTTAAATGGTGGTGCGGTCTCTTGGAAGAGTTCAAAACAGGAGGTTGTTGCGTTATCCACTACAGAGTCGGAGTACATTGCCGCCTCATTGGCAGCACAGGAAGCTGCATGGATGAAGAAATTCATCGACGACTTAGGAGTTGTCCCTTCCATTCAGGACCCTCTTGAGATCTTTTGTGACAACGAGGGTGCGATTGCTCAAATCAAGGAACCTCGTGCTCATCAAAAGACTCGTCACATTGAGCGGAGATTCAACTACATCAGGGATGAGGTTGAAAAGGGAAAGATATGTATTCACAAAGTTCACACAGATCAAAATGTTGCGGATCCACTCACGAAGCTTTTACATGGGCCAAAGCATGAGGGACATGTTTGTGCATTAGGGCTTCGATATTCTAGTAATTGGAATTGATCTATTTTATGTATTGTACCGGAACGAAATTATTCAAACTCATTAATATAACTATGGTGTTAATTTATTTGAGTTATGTTCCTATTTTGCATATTTCATCCATGAATAAGCAATTATTCTAAATTTCCGTAGTCGATCACATTTGTGGGAACAAGTGTGAGGTTTAGACTATTATGAACTCGGATTGGTATACATTCGTAGGTTGAGTGTGGGGCAAGGTTGCAACCAAGGTTCATAGATATTTGTGGGAAACAAATATTGGAAGACCCGCTCTCAAGAATTACTGTATAGAGCCTTTGTGGTTGATCACATGTAATCTTGAGTAAAGGCGAATATCATTGTATCCTCTGACCTGAGATACATATTGGGTTCAGATATTCACCAAGTATTGTGCCTTGATTCTTCCCTTCGCTATTCTGAAACATGGTAGTACATAAGGAAGAACTCAGGTATATTACAAAGTGTATATCTAGGGCGTATGTAGTCAAGATGGAATTTGTCCCTCTTATTCGTTGAGAGTCAAATGTCTAAGGCCTGAAAAGTTAAATCTATAAGAGAGTGATCACTCTGTATCTCCTGGATTTGACATGACATCTAGGATGAAAGGATATAATGAAAGATTCACCTATATGTCAATTTGAGTTGGGTACTCGAAAGGGATGATGTTATTGAATGGCACAAAGTCATAACATATTAGGGGTGATGGACGGTGTGTTAGGCTGTATCCATCACTTGCATTAATTTCTTATGTTTCTCGTGCAAGTGGGAGATTGAAGGTATTTCGTATGCCCGAGAGACATATTAAACTAATGTGGCTAATGTGTTATGATCCAAGTCGGGTCATACCCAATAACAAACTTACCGACACCTTATTCGTGTTTGATTTTAACGATTGGTTCATTGATCAAATACGCAACACTTGAACCTTAAGAAAAATGGTTTTCTTAAATGACACTTGATATGTATATATGTGTGTATATATAAATTATGGAATAATTTATAAGATATGGATTTAAATTATTTATGGGTTAAATAATTAATTAAGTTATGTTGCATTTTATAAAATTGGTTTTATAAAATTAAATAAACATAACTTATAATATGGAAATCATTAAATGAAGTTTTATAAGTAAGTATACATAATTTATAAAATGCAAGTTTATAAAATTTGTTTTATAAAATCTAGTTTTGTAAAAACAAATTTATAAAATTTACATGTTTATAAATTATGACAAGTCTTATAAAACTAATTTTAAAACATGGAAGTGGCATTGGAAGTGTTGTAGGCATGCAAGAGATTCCTTTGCTTTTCCATTTCCATATACATGCATTCCCCTTGACCAAGAAACACACACATGTAACTAGACATCAAAAAAAACTTGCAAAAATCTCTCCAAAATTCTGCTGCAGGCCGTGGCCCTTTTGGGAGCTAGAAGAGGGTTCTAAATTTGATATTGTAAGAAAACTTTCAAGTGTAAACAAATCCTAACCAAAGGCTAGGTGTTGGTGCATAGTTTGGGGTATTTCTCCTTGAGGTTTCATGCTTTTGGAGCTTGCTTTCATCAACATTTCCTAACTTGTTGCTGTCCAAATTCAGCTCACTACTTATCATTGTGAGGAGGTATAATCTTCTTCTTCACTCATTTTATATGTAAGCATGATTCAAGACTTGATATTTATATGGAATTTGACAAAATGGCTTTACAAATATACTTGTTCTAATAATGCTTCCGCTTGTTTTTACTATCTTAAAATTTGTTTTATGATTATGTAAACTACATGAACATGTTGTTTAGAAACTTGTTAAATTCCATCACTATCAATATTGTTAATATGATCCCAATTATTAGTATTGTTATTATTAAAATTACTACTATCATTACTAACATTTTTGCTAAAATTATTATTTAGATATCACTAAAACTATTATTTTTATTGTTATCAATATTATTAGGTAGTTACTAAAATCATTATCATAACTATCATTTACAGTAAAATTAATTTTTACAAGTATTATTATTAATATCATGGTTATTACCAAAAATTGGAATTTTTTATTAACATAAGTGTATCATTAATGTTATTATCATTATTTTTACTAATATTAAATAAGTGTAATTAGAACTACTAGTTTCGATAAACAAACATTATATACAAAAATATATATAATATACATAACCTAACTATATCGATACTCTTATTTATTTTAAATATACAAAATGATTACATTTAATTAAATAAGGATATATATTGAAGTTGTTAATATAAAAATTATATCCCTAATAATAATATATATGTATTTATTCGATTACGATTATATATATATTAATGAATACACAAATGATATAGGTTCGTGAATCCGAGGTCAACCCTGCATTGTTCAGTTGTTCAATATAGTCATATATATTTTTACTACAAAATACATTAGGTGAGTTTCATTATTCCCCTTTTATATATATTTTTGGGCTGAGAATACATGCAATGTTTTAATAACTATTTTACAATATTTATATGCGTGAGTTTCATTTCCTCCCTTTTTTAAATGCTTTTGCAATATATATTTTTGGGACTGAGAATACATGCGCTGCTTTTATAACTGTTTTACGAAATAGACACAAGTAAATGAAACTACATTCTATGGCTGGATTATTAAACCGAATATGCCCCTTTTTAGTCTGGTAATCTAAGAATTAGGGAACAGGCAACCTAATTGACGCGAACTCTAAAGATAGATCTATCGGGCCCAACAAGCCCCATCCAAAGTACCGGATGCTTTAGTACTTCGAAATTTATATCATGTCCGAAGGAGGATCCCGGAATGATGGGGATATTCTTATATGCATATTGTGAATGTCGGTTACCAGGTGTTCAATCCATATGAATGATATTTTGTCTCTATGCATGGGACGTATGTTTATGAGAAATGGAAAAAAGAAATCTTGTGGTCTATTAAAAATTATGAAATGATTGTTTATGATAAACTAATGAACTCACCAACCTCTTGGTTGACACTTGAAAGCATGTTTATTCTCAGGTACGAAAGAAATCTTCCGCTGTGCATTTGCTCATTTTATAGATATTACTTGGAGTCATTCATGGCATATTTCAAAAGACGTTGCATTCGAATCGTCGAGTTCATCAAGATTATTATTAAGTCAATTTTAGTTGAATATATTATGAAATGATATGCATGTCGTCAACTTTAGATGTAGTGAAGTTTGTCTTTTAAAAACGAATGCAATGTTTGTAAAATTGTATCATATAGAGGTCAAGTACCTCGCGATGTAACCAACTATTGTGAATCGTTTGTAATCGATATGGACTCCGTCCAGATAGATTAGGACGGGTCGCTTAAGTTGGCATCAGAGCGGTGGTCTTAGCGAACCAGGTCGACATTAGTGTGTCTAACAGGTAGTTAGGATGCATTAGTGAAGTCTGGACTTCGACCTAGTAGTTGTTAGGTTATATTAATGAGTCTGGACTTGAACCTGGTCTGCATGTCAAAAGTTTTGCTTATCATTCTTGTCAAAAATTACCTGATTATCATTCTTAGTCTAAACATATCTTATTGCATTGATTGCATGAATAGTGTGTAGACAAAATTCACATCTTAGCGTATCTGCTAATCCATATCTTAGCGTATCTGTTACTATAAACTTTGCCTGATATATTTCGTAAATTCCTCCGTAATCTACGAAATCTTCTGTTCTATATATAGGTATTCTATGTAATTAGAATATCATCCGATATTCGAAAATCATTTCATTTCAAGAAATCCTTTATTCAATCGTACGAAATGGAACTCACCACTAGTTCAAGTCCCTCGAATTCCGATATGGAGTCCCACTCCAGCTCCGAAAGCAGCGTCACCAGAATGAATCAATCAATCAGCCATCCCCAATTCATCTGATGAGTTCGTAGCCTCCTCAATCATTGGAGACAAGAAGAAGGCGATCCTTTCCATCCACCACATTGCCATCTTAGCGAAGAACCTGAAGCACTTACCGGCGAACCTGTTCGAAACACCATCTTCTCTCTCATTTCCAGAGTATCTCACTACGATTATATTCTATCTAAAATTCTAGATCTTATTCATCCGCTCGTCCAAACCGATAATCATCCCGGAATAATAGAAGAAGTCAACGAACTTCGTGCTCGAGTAATTAATTTGGAGAATATGGTGCAAAATTTACCAGCTTCAGCAACATCACCGGTACCAACATTACCATCAGTAACAGCACCAGTACCATCAACAATCCACGCCTCAACATCTCATTCTGTATCTCGAGTATAATCATCATTCTATGTATCGTTCTACATCAATTACCTTCATTCTTCATGACGATTATGTAATCTATATTGTTTTAGAGATTATATATTCTTGTTCTAACGGTAAACCAAATGAGTTTAATATCATATTAACTCAATGAATCCATGATTACATCTGAAGAAAATATATATGTATATATGTTTTCATAAAGATTGTAATTAAAAATTCTTTCGTACGAAGTGTTAATTGTGAAAATATTTTAACGGGTAGGTAATACCCGAGGAATGTTCAGATTTCACATTAATAAGTTACACTGTACATTCTTCGAAGCTGATTCAACAGTCATTTACTATCCTACTTACATCCACCGATATACAAATCCATTCACCACAGAATAACCATATTCATCCAATTTTATATTGGGATTTTGATTTATCAGAATCCAACAAGTGGCATAATGAAGAAAACATTTGACAAAATAAAATTTGTTAGAAACAAACAAATTAACTATGAGAAATTTTATTAAGAATCCACGCTAACTGTTCCTAGCTAATTGTTCCTAGCTAACTGATAACATTTTATTTATCACAATTTAATTATCGCAATTTACATTTTCACAATTTTATTTATTGTCATTTAATTTCTGTTATTTACTTTACGCACTTTATTTATCGTCATTTAAATTTCTGTTATTTATTTTACGCACTTTAAATATCGGGACACGTATACAAGGTTTTGACATATCATATCGTGTGACGATCGCTCCAAATCCATATGGACGAACATGTCATTCATCAATTTCATTGCGAGGTATTTGACCTCTATATGATACGTTTTGTAAACATTGCATTCTTTTGAAAAGGCACACCATAAATGAATATTTAAATCAAAGGTTTTCGACATCTGTTAATTTCTACATATAGACAATCACCGTAAATAATAGTTTACAATAGTAATTCCGTTGACAATGCAGTCAAAATAAGAGACATGGTGATGATTTGGTGATGATTTGGTGAATGCAACGTTTCCTTGATAAATATACCATGTAAGACTCCATGCACATAGCTTGTCTAACATATAAGCAAACAGCGGAAGACTTCTAGGGAATCTGAGAATAAACATGCTAACAAGTGTCAACACAAAGGTTGGTGAGTTCATAGTTTTAATGTTTTGCATAATCTGTACATAAAGGTGGATCACAAGATTTCAGTTGTTTCATCCAGAAACGTTTATCAAAATATTCTACAAGATTGAGCACCCTGGTAACCAAGCCTTAACGTCTATAATAAGTACCTCTCGTTTAACATGCAACCAACATGTACAATACACGCAATCCAACGTGTACTAACTTCAAATAGCATACGTCTGTTTTATAGTTCAGGCTAGAGTTTCTTTCTATACCTGGAACAGACGGGGATGTCAAACCCTATGGATCCATATACCTCTATTCGCGCCCATCGATTCTTATAACTGACAGTTACTAGTTACCAAAGCTAAGGGATTTTCGGTTCAAACTCGGTGTAGAATTTAGTATGTACTTGTATCCAATGCGTTTAAAATAAATTGCATGTATTCTCAGCCCAAAAATGTATTGCAAAAGCAATTAAAAAGGGATCAATGAAACTCACCTTAGCAGCACATAAGGTCATTCACCGAAATAGGACCGAAACTCGAAATACCAAATAACCGTAGATCTCAACGTATCAATATTGAGATTCAATATTGTAGGAAAGTACGTAGACGTAACGCAGATGATAAACAATAGGTTTGATTTATAAATATACCCCCGAACATTACCCATAATTTCCTTAGCTCTATCCCGCTTGAAAACCCATTTTGAAAGTGACACGCTCAAGACCTCGTCGTAGTATTTTATGTATAATATTAATACTACTAATAATAATAAGATTAATAATAATATTAATCTTAATAATAATAATAATAATAATAATAATAATAATAATAATAATAATAATAATAATAATAATAATAATAATAATATAAATAATAATAATAATTACAGAGGGAGTAATATGTATAAGAAAAACTCGAGCAGAAACTGGCATTTTATAGGCAACCTTTTGGAATCTGATTCCCATGCGATCGCATGGGTTTTATGCCTATTTCTCATGCGATCGCATGACCCCAAAATCCAGCTCACAATTTTTTGTTGTTTTGTTTGTCGACATAATTAAATATAATATATATAATTTAAATAATTAATTATATATTATATTAAATTTATGTGCATAGTTGACTTGTAATTTTCATTCCGATGACTCGTACGTTGTCACTCGACTTATGTCCCGGTTTTGGCTTCTCGAACGCATTTTCGTACGCTTAGAAAACTCGCAATTTACGTTTTGTGGCTCGTACCTTTGTCAAAATATAGTCTTAAATTATCAATAAACTATATCATTCAAAGTGTATCTTAAACTTTCGAGTGTTTTGGTCATTTACTTCTATAAATCATTGTCTCGCTATTTGTTGATATATATATATATAATAACAAATTGTTTTATGACCAAGTTAATATATATTTTCAACATTCATAAGCAAGTTTTAAATATACGTCGCAAGTTATTCATACAATTAATATTCCAACTTATCATATATATTCAAATAAATATTTAAACCAATAAGTTTAATGTACGGTATCAAACAATTAATACATTGTTACGTTTTTAAGTTATAGTATATATATATGTATCTATATACATATAATTGTTCGCGAATCGTCGAGAACAACCGAAAGGTATTTGAATATATGAAAGTAGTTCAAAAATTTTGAGATTCAGTTTTATAGACTTTGCTTATCGCGTCGGAAATATTAATCATACAAAGATTAAGTTTAAATTTGGTCAGAAATTTCCGGGGTCATCACAGTACCTACCCGTTAAAGAAATTTCATCCCGAAATTTGAGTGAGGTCGTCATGACTAACAATAAAAATGTTTTCATGCCGTATATATGTTGATAAATAGAGTTTTATCACCGTTGAATAATATGGATAAAACAATCCGATTATTCGAAGCGTATGAGAGAAGTTATCGTAAAAGAGTGAAATGAAGAATAGAGATGCGTCTTATCTCTTGACGTAGTAACGATTGATTTCCGGAATAGAAAATCTTCGTAATATAAATAAGATTTGATTCTTCGGAATTTGCGGAAATTAAGATTTTCTTTGATTAAATGCGTAATCTGCCTCGATTGCTATGTATGATATTTCACTATAAATTGACCTCTTCCGTTTCATTTATTTTCACCACTCCTATAATCTTCTTCCTTATTTAATACTTCTCAATAGATTGTGTAAATGCTTCATCCAGTTCTAATTCTTGATATACTCCTAACTTTCATATCTATCATTCTTCTTTTTCATCTGCCGCTGGAGGAATCTATTCACTTTTACTATACTCTTGGCTTTATAGTGTTTTTAGTTCTCCCGTGTCTTTACGTTGCAATACTTATTGATATTCATGGTTTGTAATTTATGTGTTTTTATCGGGCTTTATATTCTCCGTTATATTTCGAAGCTTCATGCTTTCGTTCTCTCTTCCCGACTTTAAGTCAAGCGAATAATGGTCCAGCGAATAATGGTCCAGAATTCGTAGTTATACATTTCGGAATGAACATAGTTAATGTTCTAAGAAAGAAATTGTAATGGCACGATCTTGATTTGTCAAATTACCAGAATATCTGGAAAAGACTGAATCATCAAGAAAAGTATTTTCTTGATATATTTAGAGATTAAATAGAATGAAAGAGTTATGTAACATGGTTCATGATGAGGGTGTGATCTGTGAACCTTTATCACGTTCCATTAGAAACTCTGCATGACTTACTGTAATATAATCACGTTGATCAAGTGTCATTATATTATACTAACTCATGCTTCAATTCCCAACATTACTTCAAAACATCTATTTTTCGAATTTTTCAGATTTTAGAAACTAAAATAGTTTCTTTTATGATGTAACACAGATAGTGTGAAGAGATGAATGATTTCAGATAAGAATGGTTATAAAAAAATATCTTCAGAAATATGGAGGATATTTATAATGGAAGATATGATGATATCTTAGAATTTCTAATATCAGAGGATGATGCGGAAAATCTGTCTGTGAAGGTTTAGAAGAAGAAGTAAGGTTCTTACTAATGGTTTCAGCAGACACTGAATCATTTGGATTCTTTGAAGGCAGGTTCAGTCTTTGTGATTTATCCACAACCTCCTTCATACTTTGCTCAATCCGTTTTTCAGTTTCAAACCTTCTCTTTTTTTTTTCTTTTTTTTTCAGCTTTACCACCATACTATTCTTTATCATCAAACTTTTGACTGTTAAGGTCGTTTACAGTTTTTGCTGCTTCATCAGCATTGTTTCAATTTCAGAGAACTAGTTCATAGTTTGGGATGTTTTTCAGAAACTTCACATTCGAAGTATGTAAGTCTAGAAGATAGACATTATATGTATATATAACTGTTGTCGTAGAAAATGATGCGAGATTCAAAATACTGATTGCTAATTCCCGGTGGTTGGTATGGCAATTATTGTTACAAGATGTGGATGAGTACATGATAGGGTTTCAATGAGTATAAGGATTTTTCGAAAGGTCAAGGATTAATAAAGTTGTTGGTAAATTTACTGCTAATGTGGTGGAACATGAAAGGTTCCCTGGTAATAAGAACGTATATGTCAAAGTTACAATAAGGCTAATCTAAAAAGTCGAAGTTGACTGGTTGGAAGTGTGATAAAACTGGATACTTTGAAAAGGATTGCAAGAATATTTTCAGTAATAACAATGCTAAAGGATCTTTCACAGTTTTGAAGTCAAAGTATAGCTTTGAAAGATGTAGAGATCTAAGAATGATGTCACTTGTTAAATCTTGACTTGGATTCCGTTCTGTTAGGATATATAATTGAATTTGTATGAAAACGATTGTATATCACTGTGAGTATAGTTAATAATTTTTGAATCAAAGTTGAAGAATATACAGTGTAACATATTAATTGTGAACTTATATACTTCCCGAGTATTACCTACCCGTTAAAGATTTTACAAGTAATATTTTGTACAAAAGAATTTTCATTACAATCTTTATGAAAATATATGTATGTATATTTTCTTCAGATGTAATACAGATTTAATGAGTTAATATCATATTAAGCTCATTTGATTTTTGGCTTGAATTAGAAATGAAAAATCTCTAAAACATTAGAGATCATATAATCTGCGCGGAATATTTCACTAATGAAATCAATACTTCATTATTTATTCTTATTGATATTCCTTGGTGAAGGATGTTGTTGCTCGTGGAATTTTTTGTGAACCTTACAAGGCACAGATGATGTTTTCTGAAAAGTTTCAGGTACATCGAAAATGAAAGTGTAAAATCAATCATGTATTTGAATAATACACTTGATTTATTAGGAAATGGAATTCATTGAGTTGAAACAGAGATTGTAGTTAACGATTGTTAAGTCATTAACGAAGGATGTATAGCATATTAGTAACATGAACTAACCGAGTAGTACCTACCAGTTATGATTCACATGTAATAGCTCAGTACGAAAAGATTTATTTTGTTTGCAAATTTCACATATATATATATATATATATATATATATATATATATATATATATATATATATATATATATATATAATTTCTTCAGGAAAAATGAGTTAATACTTCATAACTCGTTGATACAATATACGCGTTGTTGATTTGTGATGATGTTGGTGATTATGAAATTGGCGAAACTTGTAGTGCTACAGGTTTTGCCGGTGTTGGTGATACTGACGATACTGTTGATGCTGCTGGTAAAACAAGTCTAGCTTGTAAATCGTGCACCATTCCGGTCAGGGTTTCTACTCTTCCTTCTATCATTTCGGTCCACTCATCTGATTTACGATTACGACTGGAATAGATTATCTCTAAGACTTTAGAGATTACATAATCACCGCAGAATATTTCTCCAATGAAATTAAGAATCAATACTTCATCAGTTATTGTTGTTGGTACTCCTTGGTATCTATGGTGCGTATGACATTGATGTTCGAGGTACATGTTGTGATGTTGAGGCTTGCGGTGCAGATGTTGTTGGTGGTGGTAATGGTACTGTTGGTGTTATTGTCGGTGGTACTGTTGATGCCGGTGATGCTGCTGGTGCTTGTAACCTTTGCACCATATTCTCCAAAGCCACTACCCGAGCGAGAAGCTCATTGACTTCTTCTACTACACCGGGATGATTGGCGGTTCGGACGACCGGATGAATAAGATCCAGAATTTGAGATAGTATATTATCATGACGAGATACTCTGGAAATGAGAGAGAAAATGGTGTCTCGAACAGGTTCGCCGGTAAGTGCTTCAGGTTCTTCGCCAAGAGGGCAATGTGGTGGATGGAAGGGATCGCCTTCTTCTTGTTTCCAATAATTAAGTAGGCTACGAACCCATCCCCAATTCATTCAGAATAGGTGATGGCTGATTGCTTGATCCATTCCGGTTACACTGTCTTCGGAATTCAGGTGAATATCCATATCGGAATAGCTGTCGGAGTTTAAGGAATTTGAACTAGATACTGGATCCATCATGTATAATTAGAGAGATGATTTTTGATATGAAATAGATTATAGAATTTAGATTGGTACTCTTCAATACATAATTTACATATGTATATATAATACCAAAATTCCATAAATCACGGAGGAATTTTCAGAAAATATCAGGAAAAGTTTACAGTAACAGATACGCTAAGATATGAATTTTGTCTATACACTATCTATGTAATCAATGCAATAAGATGCGTTTAGACTTAAGATGATAGACAGGTAATTTCTGACAAGAAATGATAAGCAAAACTTTTGACATGCAGACACAGTCGAAGTCCAGACTTACTAATGTATCCTAACAACTATCAGTTAGACACACTCATGCAAGACCTGGTTCACTAGGACCAATGCTCTGATACCAACTGTGACGATCGCTCCAAATCCATATGGACGAACACGTCATTCATCGATTTCATTGCGAGGTATTTGACCTCTATATGATACGTTTTGTAAACATTGCATTCTTTTGAAAAGGCACACCATAAATGAATATTTAAATCAAAGGTTTTCGACATCTGCTAATTTCTACATATAGACAATCACCGTAAATAATAGTTTACAATAGTAATTCCGTTGACAATGCAGTCAAAATAAGATACATGGTGATGATTTGGTGAATGCAACGTTTCCTTGATAAATATGCCATGTAAGACTCCATGCACATAGCTTGTCTAACATATAAGCAAACAACGGAAGACTTCTAGGGAATCTGAGAATAAACATGCTAACAAGTGTCAACACAAAGGTTGGTGAGTTCATAGTTTTAATGTTTTGCATAATCTGTACATAAAGGTGGATCACAAGATTTCAGTTGTTTCATCCAGAAACGTTTATCAAAATATTCTACAAGATTGAGCACCCTGGTAACCAAGCCTTAACGTCTATAATAAGTACCCCTCGTTTAACATGCAACCAACATGTACAATACATGCAATCCAACGTGTACTAACTTCAAATAGCATACGTCTGTTTTATAGTTCAGGCTAGAGTTTCTTTCTATACCTAGAACAGACGGTGAAATGTCCCGTTCTTATTGATTAAAAACGTTCCATATTAATTGATTTCGTTGCGAGGTTTTGACCTCTATATGAGACGTTTTTCAAAGACTGCATTCATTTTTAAACAAACCATAACCTTTATTTCATCAATAAAGGTTTAAAAAGCTTTACGTAGATTATCAAATAATGATAATCTAAAATATCCTGTTTACACACGACCATTACATAATGGTTTACAATACAAATATGTTACAACAAAATAAGTTTCTTGAATGCAGTTTTTACACAATATCATACAAGCATAGACTCCAAATCTTGTCCTTATTTAAGTATGCGACAGCGGAAGCTCTTAATAATCACCTGAGAATAAACATGCTTAAAACGTCAACAAAAATGTTGGTGAGTTATAGGTTTAACCTATATATATCAAATCGTAACAATAGACCACAAGATTTCATATTTCAATACACATCCCATACATAGAGATAAAAATCATTCATATGGTGAACACCTGGTAACCGACAATAACAAGATGCATATATAAGAATATCCCCATCATTCCGGGACACCCTTCGGATATGATATAAATTTCGAAGTACTAAAGCATCCGGTACTTTGGATGGGGTTTGTTAGGCCCAATAGATCTATCTTTAGGATTCGCGTCAATTAGGGTGTCTGTTCCCTAATTCTTAGATTACCAGACTTAATAAAAAGGGGCATATTCGATTTCGATAATTCAACCATAGAATGTAGTTTCACGTACTTGTGTCTATTTTGTAAATCATTTATAAAACCTGCATGTATTCTCATCCCAAAAATATTAGATTTTAAAAGTGGGACTATAACTCACTTTCACAGATTTTTACTTCGTCGGGAAGTAAGACTTGGCCACTGGTTGATTCACGAACCTATAACAATATATACATATATATCAAAGTATGTTCAAAATATATTTACAACACTTTTAATATATTTTGATGTTTTAAGTTTATTAAGTCAGCTGTCCTCGTTAGTAACCTACAACTAGTTGTCCACAGTTAGATGTACAGAAATAAATCGATAAATATTATCTTGAATCAATCCACGACCCAGTGTATACGTATCTCAGTATTGATCACAACTCAAACTATATATATTTTGGAATCAACCTCAACCCTGTATAGCTAACTCCAACATTCACATATAGAGTGTCTATGGTTGTTCCGAAATATATATAGATGTGTCGACATGATAGGTCGAAACATTGTATACGTGTCTATGGTATCTCAAGATTACATAATATACAATACAAGTTGATTAAGTTATGGTTGGAATAGATTTGTTACCAATTTTCACGTAGCTAAAATGAGAAAAATTATCCAATCTTGTTTTACCCATAACTTCTTCATTTTAAATCCGTTTTGAGTGAATCAAATTGCTATGGTTTCATATTGAACTCTATTTTATGAATCTAAACAGAAAAGTATAGGTTTATAGTCGGAAAAATAAGTTACAAGTCGTTTTTGTAAAGGTAGTCATTTCAGTCGAAAGAACGACGTCTAGATGACCATTTTAGAAAACATACTTCCACTTTGAGTTTAACCATAATTTTTGGATATAGTTTCATGTTCATAATAAAAATCATTTTCTCAGAATAACAACTTTTAAATCAAAGTTTATCATAGTTTTTAATTAACTAACCCAAAACAGCCCGCGGTGTTACTACGACGGCGTAAATCCGGTTTTACGGTGTTTTTCGTGTTTCCAGGTTTTAAATCATTAAGTTAGCATATCATATAGATATAGAACATGTGTTTAGTTGATTTTAAAAGTCAAGTTAGAAGGATTAACTTTTGTTTGCGAACAAGTTTAGAATTAACTAAACTATGTTCTAGTGATTACAAGTTTAAACCTTCGAATAAGATAGCTTTATATGTATGAATCGAATGATGTTATGAACATCATTACTACCTTAATTTCCTTGGATAAACCTACTGGAAAAGAGAAAAATGGATCTAGCTTCAATGGATCCTTGGATGGCTCGAAGTTCTTGAAGCAGAATCATGACACGAAAACAAGTTCAAGTAAGATCATCACTTGAAATAAGATTGTTATAGTTATAGAAATTGAACCAAAGTTTGAATATGATTATTACCTTGTATTAGAATGATAACCTACTGTAAGAAACAAAGATTTCTTGAGGTTGGATGATCACCTTACAAGATTGGAAGTGAGCTAGCAAACTTGAAAGTATTCTTGATTTTATGAAACTAGAACTTTTGGAATTTATGAAGAACACTTAGAACTTGAAGATAGAACTTGAGAGAGATCAATTAGATGAAGAAAATTGAAGAATGAAAGTGTTTGTAGGTGTTTTTGGTCGTTGGTGTATGGATTAGATATAAAGGATATGTAATTTTGTTTTCATGTAAATAAGTCATGAATGATTACTCATATTTTTGTAATTTTATGAGATATTTCATGCTAGTTGCCAAATGATGGTTCCCACATGTGTTAGGTGACTCACATGGGCTGCTAAGAGCTGATCATTGGAGTGTATATACCAATAGTACATACATCTAAAAGCTGTGTATTGTACGAGTACGAATACGGGTGCATACGAGTAGAATTGTTGATGAAACTGAACGAGGATGTAATTGTAAGCATTTTTGTTAAGTAGAAGTATTTTGATAAGTGTATTGAAGTCTTTCAAAAGTGTATAAATACATATTAAAACACTACATGTATATACATTTTAACTGAGTCGTTAAGTCATCGTTAGTCGTTACATGTAAGTGTTGTTTTGAAACCTTTAGGTTAACGATCTTGTTAAATGTTGTTAACCCAATGTTTATAATATCAAATGAGATTTTAAATTATTATATTATCATGATATTATCACGTATGAATATCTCTTAATATGATATATATACATTAAATGTCTTTACAACGATAATCGTTACATATATGTCTCGTTTAAAAATCATTAAGTTAGTAGTCTTGTTTTTACATATGTAATTCATTGTTAATATACTTTATGATATGTTTTCTTATCATAGTATCATGTTAACTATATATATATATCCATATATATGTCATCATATAGTTTTTACAAGTTTTAACGTTCGTGAATCACCGATCAACTTGGGTGGTCAATTGTCTATATGAAACATATTTCAATTAATCAAGTCTTAACAAGTTTGATTGCTTAACATGTTGGAAACATTTAATCATGTAAATATCAATCTCAATTAATATATATAAACATGGAAAAGTTCGGGTCACTACAGTACCTACCCGTTAAATAAATTTCGTCCCGAAATTTTAAGCTGTTGAAGGTGTTGACGAATCTTCTGGAAATAGATGCGGGTATTTCTTCTTCATCTGATCTTCACGCTCCCAGGTGAACTCTGGTCCTCTACGAGCATTCCATCGAACCTTAACAATTGGTATCTTGTTTTGCTTAAGTCTTTTAACCTCACGATCCATTATTTCGACGGGTTCTTCGATGAATTGAAGTTTTTCGTTGATTTGGATTTCATCTAACGGAATAGTGAGATCTTCTTTAGCAAAACATTTCTTTAAATTCGAGACGTGGAAAGTGTTATGTACAGCCGCGAGTTGTTGAGGTAACTCTAGTCGGTAAGCTACTGGTCCGACACGATCAATAATCTTGAATGGTCCAATATACCTTGGATTTAATTTCCCTCGTTTACCAAATCGAACAACGCCTTTCCAAGGTGCAACTTTAAGCATGACCATCTCTCCAATTTCAAATTCTATATCTTTTCTTTTAATGTCAGCGTAGCTCTTTTGTCGACTTTGGGCGGTTTTCAACCGTTGTTGAATTTGGATGATCTTCTCGGTAGTTTCTTGTATAATCTCCGGACCCGTAATCTGTCTATCCCCCACTTCACTCCAACAAATCGGAGACCTGCACTTTCTACCATAAAGTGCTTCAAACGGCGCCATCTCAATGCTTGAATGGTAGCTGTTGTTGTAGGAAAATTCTGCTAATGGTAGATGTCGATCCCAACTGTTTCCGAAATCAATAACACATGCTCGTAGCATGTCTTCAAGCGTTTGTATCGTCCTTTCGCTCTGCCCATCAGTTTGTGGATGATAGGCAGTACTCATGTCTAGACGAGTTCCTAATGCTTGCTGTAATGTCTGCCAGAATCTTGAAATAAATCTGCCATCCCTATCAGAGATAATAGAGATTGGTATTCCATGTCTGGAGACGACTTCCTTCAAATACAGTCGTGCTAACTTCTCCATCTTGTCATCTTCTCTTATTGGTAGGAAGTGTGCTGATTTGGTGAGACGATCAACTATTAACCAAATAGTATCAAAACCACTTGCAGTCCTTGGCAATTTAGTGATGAAATCCATGGTAATGTTTTCCCATTTCCATTCCGGGATTTCGGGTTGTTGAAGTAGACCTGATGGTTTCTGATGCTCAGCTTTGACCTTAGAACACGTCAAACATTCTCCTACGTATTTAGCAACATCGGCTTTCATACCCGGCCACCAAAAATGTTTCTTGAGATCCTTGTACATCTTCCCCGTTCCAGGATGTATTGAGTATCTGGTTTTATGAGCTTCTCTAAGTACCATTTCTCTCATATCTCCAAATTTTGGTACCCAAATCCTTTCAGCCCTATACCGGGTTCCGTCTTCCCGAATATTAAGATACTTCTCCGATCCTTTGGGTATTTCATCCTTTAAATTTCCCTCTTTTAAAACTCCTTGTTGCGCCTCCTTTATTTGAGTAGTAATGTTATTATGAATCATTATATTCATAGATTTTACTCGAATGGGTTCTCTGTCCTTCCTGCTCAAGGCATCGGCTACCACATTTGCCTTCCCCGGGTGGTAACGAATCTCAAAGTCGTAATCATTCAATAATTCAATCCACCTACGCTGCCTCATATTCAGTTGTTTCTGATTAAATATGTGTTGAAGACTTTTGTGGTCAGTATATATAATACTTTTGACCCCATATAAGTAGTGCCTCCAAGTCTTTAATGCAAAAACAACCGCGCCTAATTCCAAATCATGCGTCGTATAATTTTGTTCGTGAATCTTCAATTGTCTAGACGCATAAGCAATCACCTTCGTTCGTTGCATTAATACACAACCGAGACCTTGCTTTGATGCGTCACAATAAATCACAAAATCATCATTCCCTTCAGGCAATGACAATATAGGTGCCGTAGTTAGCTTTTTCTTCAATAACTGAAACGCTTTCTCTTGTTCATCATTCCATTCAAATTTCTTCCCTTTATGCGTTAATGCAGTCAAGGGTTTTGCTATTCTGGAAAAGTCTTGGATGAACCTTCTGTAGTAACCAGCTAGTCCTAAAAACTGGCGTATGTGTTTCGGAGTTTTCGGGGTTTCCCACTTTTCAACAGTTTCTATCTTTGCCGGATCCACCTTAATACCTTCTTTGTTCACTATGTGACCGAGGAATTGAACTTCTTCCAACCAAAATGCACACTTTGAAAACTTAGCGTACAATTCTTCCTTCCTCAATACTTCTAACACCTTTCTCAAATGTTCACCGTGTTCTTGGTCATTCTTTGAGTAAATAAGTATGTCATCAATGAAAACAATGACAAACTTGTCAAGGTATGGTCCACACACTCGGTTCATAAGGTCCATGAACACAGCTGGTGCATTAGTTAAACCAAACGGCATGACCATAAACTCGTAATGACCGTAACGTGTTCTGAAAGCAGTCTTTGGAATATCATCTTCTTTCACCCGCATTTGATGATACCCGGAACGTAAGTCAATCTTTGAATAAACAGACGACCCTTGTAGTTGATCAAATAAGTCGTCGATTCTCGGTAGTGGGTAGCGGTTCTTGATGGTAAGTTTGTTCAACTCTCGGTAGTCGATACACAACCTGAATGTACCATCTTTCTTCTTGACAAACAAAACAGGAGCTCCCCACGGTGATGTGCTTGGTCGAATGAAACCACGCTCTAAAAGTTCTTGTAATTGGCTTTGCAGTTCTTTCATCTCGCTGGGTGCGAGTCTGTAAGGAGCACGAGCTATTGGTGCAGCTCCTGGTACAAGATCTATTTGAAATTCAACGGATCGATGTGGGGGTAATCCCGGTAATTCTTTCGGAAATACATCGGGAAATTCTTTTGCAATGGGAACATCATTGATGCTCTTTTCTTCAATTTGTACTTTCTCGACGTGTGCTAGAACAGCATAGCAACCTTTTCTTATTAGTTTTTGTGCCTTCAAATTACTAATAAGATGTAGCTTCGTGTTGCCCTTTTCTCCGTACACCATTAAGGGTTTTCCTTTTTCTCGTATAATGCGAATTGCATTTTTGTAACAAACGATCTCCGCTTTCACTTCTTTCAACCAGTCCATACCGATTATCACATCAAAACTCCCTAACTCTACTGGTATCAAATCAATCTTAAATGTTTCGCTAACCAGTTTAATTTCTCGATTCCGACATATATTATCTGCTGAAATTAATTTACCATTTGCTAATTCGAGTAAAAATTTACTATCCAAAGGCGTCAATGGACAACTTAATTTAGCACAAAAATCTCTACTCATATAGCTTCTATCCGCACCCGAATCAAATAAAACGTAAGCAGATTTATTGTCAATAAGAAACGTACCCGTAACAAGCTCCGGGTCTTCCTGTGCCTCTACCGCATTAATATTGAAAACTCTTCCACGGCCTTGTCCATTCGTGTTCTCCTGGTTCGGGCAATTTCTAATAATGTGGCCTGGTTTTCCACATTTATAACAAACTACATTGGCATAACTTGCTCCGACACTACTTGCTCCGCCATTACTCGTTCCGACACCATTTGTTCCTTTCGTTCTATTAACCCCTGGTCCGTAGACCTCACACTTCGCCGCGCTATGACCATTTCTTTTACACTTATTGCAAAATTTGGTGCAGAACCCCGAGTGATTCTTTTCACACCTTTGGCATAGCTGCTTCTGATTGTTGTTGTTGTTGCGGTTATTATTGTTGTTGGGATGATTGTTGTAGTTGCTGTTGTTGTTGTTGTTGTTGTTGTTGGGCCGTTTGTTGTAGTTGCGATTGATGTTGCGATTGTTGGGATAATTGTTGCGATTATTGTTGTAATTGCTGTTGTTGTTGTATTGGTGATTCTTATCACCGTTTTCCTCCCACTTTCTTTTGACTTGCTTCACATTGGCCTCTTCAGCAGTCTGTTCTTTAATTCTTTCTTCAATCTGGTTCACTAGTTTGTGAGCCATTCTACATGCCTGTTGTATGGAGGCGGGCTCGTGTGAACTTATATCTTCTTGGATTCTTTCCGGTAATCCTTTCACAAATGCGTCGATCTTCTCTTCCTCATCTTCGAATGCTCCCGGACACAATAGGCACAATTCTGTGAATCGTCTTTCGTACGTGGTAATATCAAATCCTTGGGTTCGTAACCCTCTAAGTTCTGTCTTGAGCTTATTGACCTCGGTTTTGGGACGGTACTTCTCGTTCATCAAGTGCTTGAATGCTGACCACGGTAGTGCGTACGCATCATCTTGTCCCACTTGCTCTAGATAGGTATTCCACCATGTTAACGCAGAACCTGTGAAGGTATGCGTAGCGTACTTCACTTTGTCCTCTTCAGTACACTTACTTATGGCAAACACCGATTCAACCTTCTCGGTCCACCGTTTCAATCCGATCGGTCCTTCGGTTCCATCAAATTCCAAAGGTTTGCAGGCAGTGAATTCTTTGTAGGTGCATCCTACACGATTTCCTGTACTGCCAGATCCAAGGTTATTGTTGGTATGTAGCGCAGCCTGTACTGCGGCTATGTTTGAAGCTAGAAAAGTACGGAATTCCTCTTCATTCATATTCACGGTGTGTCGAGTAGTCGGTGCCATTTCCTTCAAAATAGTCAAATGGAACAAGTTAATCATACAGAATATTAAGAGTAGTTAATAGTATTTCGTAGCATAATATGAACTCATTTATAAAAGCTTTTTCTTCATATTAGCGTTTTATAAGTTTAAATTCGGGTAGTACCTACCCGTTAAGTTCATACTTAGTAGCTAATATACAATTCAACTACTACAATTCTATATGAAAAACTGATTATAATAATATTTCGCGTTCAAACTTTTATACAATATTTTACAAACTTACAATACCGCTTATTTTACATAAAGCATGAAATATAGCACACAATAACTTTGATACAAGATAGTTGTGAAGACAATTCTAGCTAGTACATAAGTCGTTCAGCAAAGACAATAAAGACACGTAATTCATACGTCCAGAAACAAGTCATGCATTCTGGTTTTACTAGGACTACTTCCCATCCTTGGTCTTGTGCAACATAACCGTTATGGCCGTTGATAAGACAGCGTGTTGTAACGTCATCAAAGGGACGAGGGTTACGTAATGTCCAACAGTCCCGTAATAATCTAAAAACCTCATTTCTTACCCCAATTACCGACTCCGTCACTTGTGGAAACGTTTTGTTTAATAGTTGTAGCCCGATGTTCTTGTTCTCACTTTGGTGAGAAGCGAACATTACTAATCCGTAAGCATAACATGCTTCTTTATGTTGCATGTTAGCCGCTTTTTCTAAATCACGAAGTCCAATATTCGGATATATTGAGTCAAAATAATTTCTTAACCCGTTGCGTAAAATAGCATTTGGGTTCCCCACAATATATGCGTCAAAGTAAACACATCGTAACTTATGGGTTTCCCAATGTGATATCCCCCATCTTTCAAACGAAAGTCTCTTATAAACCAAGACATTCTTGGAACGTTCTTCGAATGTCTTACAAACTGATCTCGCCTTAAATAGTTGTGCCGAAGAATTCTGGCCGACTCTAGACAAGATTTCATCAATCATGTCTCCAGGTAGGTCTCTTAAAATATTGGGTTGTCTATCCATTTTGTGTTTTTAAACTGTAAAATAGACAAGAGTTAGATTCATAAAAAAATACTTATTAATACAAGCAATTTTTACATATATCATAAAGCATAAGAACACTATATTACATATATTACACCACACGAATACAACTATCTTATTCCGACTCGCTCGTTTCTTCTTCTTCGGTTTTGGTTCGTTTTACCAAGTTTCTAGGGATATATGATGTTCCCCTAATACGAGCCGTCGTTGTCCACATTGGTTTAGAAAAACCTGGTGGTTTAGAGGTTCCCGGGTCATTGTTACAACTTAAGGACTTCGGGGGTTGACGATACATATAAAGTTCATCGGGGTTGGAATTAGATTTCTCTATTTTTATGCCCTTTCCCTTATTATTTTCTTTTGCCTTTTTAAATTCAGTTGGGGTAATTTCTATAATATCATCGGAATTCTCGTCGGAATCCGATTCATCAGAGAATTGGTAATCCTCCCAATATTTTGCTTCCTTGGCGGAAACACCATTGACCATAATTAACTTTGGTCGGTTGGTTGAGGATTTTCTTTTACTTAACCGTTTTATTATTTCCCCCACCGGTTCTATTTCTTTATCCGGTTCCGATTCTTCTTCCGGTTCCGATTCTTCTTCCGGTTCCGACTCTTCTTCCGGTTCCTCTTCGGGAACTTGTGAATCAGTCCACAAATCATTCCAATTTACATTTGACTCTTCATTATTATTAGGTGAGTCAATGGGACTTGTTCTAGAGGTAGACATCTATCACATAATATCAAACACGTTAAGAGATTAATATATCACATAATATTCATATGTTAAAAATATATAGTTTTCAACAAAAATGTTAAGCAATCATTTTTAAAGAAGACACGGTCGAAGTCCAGACTCACTAATGCATCCTAACAAACTCGATAAGACACACTAATGCAAATTTTCTGGTTCTCTAAGACCAACGCTCGGATACCAACTGAAATGTCCCGTTCTTATTGATTAAAAACGTTCCATATTAATTGATTTCGTTGCGAGGTTTTGACCTCTATATGAGACGTTTTTCAAAGACTGCATTCATTTTTAAACAAACCATAACCTTTATTTCATCAATAAAGGTTTAAAAAGCTTTACGTAGATTATCAAATAATGATAATCTAAAATATCCTGTTTACACACGACCATTACATAATGGTTTATAATACAAATATGTTACAACAAAATAAGTTTCTTGAATGCAGTTTTTACACAATATCATACAAGCATGGACTCCAAATCTTGTCCTTATTTAAGTATGCGACAGCGGAAGCTCTTAATAATCACCTGAGAATAAACATGCTTAAAACGTCAACAAAAATGTTGGTGAGTTATAGGTTTAACCTATATATATCAAATCGTAACAATAGACCACAAGATTTCATATTTCAATACACATCCCATACATAGAGATAAAAATCATTCATATGGTGAACACCTGGTAACCGACAATAACAAGATGCATATATAAGAATATCCCCATCATTCCGGGACACCCTTCGGATATGATATAAATTTCGAAGTACTAAAGCATCCGGTACTTTGGATGGGGTTTGTTAGGCCCAATAGATCTATCTTTAGGATTCGCGTCAATTAGGGTGTATGTTCCCTAATTCTTAGATTACCAGACTTAATAAAAAGGGGCATATTCGATTTCGATAATTCAACCATAGAATGTAGTTTCACGTACTTGTGTCTATTTTGTAAATCATTTATAAAACCTGCATGTATTCTCATCCCAAAAATATTAGATTTTAAAAGTGGGACTATAACTCACTTTCACAGATTTTTACTTCGTCGGGAAGTAAGACTTGGCCACTGGTTGATTCACGAACCTATAACAATATATACATATATATCAAAGTATGTTCAAAATATATTTACAACACTTTTAATATATTTTGATGTTTTAAGTTTATTAAGTCAGCTGTCCTCGTTAGTAACCTACAACTAGTTGTCCACAGTTAGATGTACAGAAATAAATCGATAAATATTATCTTGAATCAATCCACGACCCAGTGTATACGTATCTCAGTATTGATCACAACTCAAACTATATATATTTTGGAATCAACCTCAACCCTGTATAGCTAACTCCAACATTCACATATAGAGTGTCTATGGTTGTTCCGAAATATATATAGATGTGTCGACATGATAGGTCGAAACATTGTATACGTGTCTATGGTATCTCAAGATTACATAATATACAATACAAGTTGATTAAGTTATGGTTGGAATAGATTTGTTACCAATTTTCACGTAGCTAAAATGAGAAAAATTATCCAATCTTGTTTTACCCATAACTTCTTCATTTTAAATCCGTTTTGAGTGAATCAAATTGCTATGGTTTCATATTGAACTCTATTTTATGAATCTAAACAGAAAAGTATAGGTTTATAGTCGGAAAAATAAGTTACAAGTCGTTTTTGTAAAGGTAGTCATTTCAGTCGAAAGAACGACGTCTAGATGACCATTTTAGAAAACATACTTCCACTTTGAGTTTAACCATAATTTTTGGATATAGTTTCATGTTCATAATAAAAATCATTTTCTCAGAATAACAACTTTTAAATCAAAGTTTATCATAGTTTTTAATTAACTAACCCAAAACAGCCCGCGGTGTTACTACGACGGCGTAAATCCGGTTTTACGGTGTTTTTCGTGTTTCCAGGTTTTAAATCATTAAGTTAGCATATCATATAGATATAGAACATGTGTTTAGTTGATTTTAAAAGTCAAGTTAGAAGGATTAACTTTTGTTTGCGAACAAGTTTAGAATTAACTAAACTATGTTCTAGTGATTACAAGTTTAAACCTTCGAATAAGATAGCTTTATATGTATGAATCGAATGATGTTATGAACATCATTACTACCTTAATTTCCTTGGATAAACCTACTGGAAAAGAGAAAAATGGATCTAGCTTCAATGGATCCTTGGATGGCTCGAAGTTCTTGAAGCAGAATCATGACACGAAAACAAGTTCAAGTAAGATCATCACTTGAAATAAGATTGTTATAGTTATAGAAATTGAACCAAAGTTTGAATATGATTATTACCTTGTATTAGAATGATAACCTACTGTAAGAAACAAAGATTTCTTGAGGTTGGATGATCACCTTACAAGATTGGAAGTGAGCTAGCAAACTTGAAAGTATTCTTGATTTTATGAAACTAGAACTTTTGGAATTTATGAAGAACACTTAGAACTTGAAGATAGAACTTGAGAGAGATCAATTAGATGAAGAAAATTGAAGAATGAAAGTGTTTGTAGGTGTTTTTGGTCGTTGGTGTATGGATTAGATATAAAGGATATGTAATTTTGTTTTCATGTAAATAAGTCATGAATGATTACTCATATTTTTGTAATTTTATGAGATATTTCATGCTAGTTGCCAAATGATGGTTCCCACATGTGTTAGGTGACTCACATGGGCTGCTAAGAGCTGATCATTGGAGTGTATATACCAATAGTACATACATCTAAAAGCTGTGTATTGTACGAGTACGAATACGGGTGCATACGAGTAGAATTGTTGATGAAACTGAACGAGGATGTAATTGTAAGCATTTTTGTTAAGTAGAAGTATTTTGATAAGTGTATTGAAGTCTTTCAAAAGTGTATAAATACATATTAAAACACTACATGTATATACATTTTAACTGAGTCGTTAAGTCATCGTTAGTCGTTACATGTAAGTGTTGTTTTGAAACCTTTAGGTTAACGATCTTGTTAAATGTTGTTAACCCAATGTTTATAATATCAAATGAGATTTTAAATTATTATATTATCATGATATTATCACGTATGAATATCTCTTAATATGATATATATACATTAAATGTCTTTACAACGATAATCGTTACATATATGTCTCGTTTAAAAATCATTAAGTTAGTAGTCTTGTTTTTACATATGTAATTCATTGTTAATATACTTTATGATATGTTTTCTTATCATAGTATCATGTTAACTATATATATATATATCCATATATATGTCATCATATAGTTTTTACAAGTTTTAACGTTCGTGAATCACCGATCAACTTGGGTGGTCAATTGTCTATATGAAACATATTTCAATTAATCAAGTCTTAACAAGTTTGATTGCTTAACATGTTGGAAACATTTAATCATGTAAATATCAATCTCAATTAATATATATAAACATGGAAAAGTTCGGGTCACTACAGTACCTACCCGTTAAATAAATTTCGTCCCGAAATTTTAAGCTGTTGAAGGTGTTGATATAGTTTATTGATAATTTAAGACTATATTTTGACAAAGGTACGAGTCACAAAACGTAAATTGCGAGTTTTCTAAGCGTACGAAAATGCGTTCGAGAAACCGGAACCGGGACATAAGTCGAGTGACAACGTACGAGTCATCGGAACGAAAATTACAAGTCAACTATGCATGTGAATTTAATATAATATATAATTAATTATATAAATTAAATATATTATATATATTATATAAAATTATGTCGACAAACAAAAAGTTAAAAGTTTGTGAGCTGGATCAGAGGGCCATGCGATCGCATGGGGTACTTTTTCAGAAAAGGTTCTATAAATTGCTCAGTTTTCACACTTCTTTCTCTAAATTATATATTACTTCGTATTTATTTTATTTATTATTATTATTATTATTATTATTATTATTATTATTATTATTATTATTATTATTATTATTATTATTATTATTATTATTATTATTATTATTATTATTATTAAGATTAAGATTAATATTATTATTAATCTTATTATTATTAATATTATTAATTAGTATTATACATAAAATACTACGACGAGGTTATGAGCGTGTCACTTTCAAAAATGGGTTTTTGAGCGGGATAAAGTTAAGGAAATTATGGGTTATAGCTATGGAGGTTATGGGTAATGTTCATGGGTATTATTTACAAGTCAAACCTACTGTTATCATCTATGTTGCGTCTACGTACTTTTCTGCAATATTGAATCACAATATTGATACGTAAGCATTTATATTTTATCTTTTATACATTAATTGTGTATCCATGTCTAGTGCTCGAGTATATATATTTATACATGTTTGTATGCTAAATTTCGTCGTTAAACAGTTTATAATGAATCACGAATTAAATACATATATTACTGGTAAAAGGTATATGATATACATGTTTTCGGAAAGCTGGCGAAAAATCAATAACTTTTCATTTAGACACCGAATAGTTTCGATGAACGGATTAAAAGATATGATCAACTGAATTATGATTGACGTTAATTGAAATTGCTTTTGAATCTGCAATTAAGATTTAAACAACTTGTTTACGAGATTGATAAAGTGAACTTTTAAATATTACCAACCGAGTAAATGACTCCTTATATAAGGTATGTCTCGTTTTGTTGAACTATTGTCAAAATTGACTTTTTGAAACGACTTTGGATAACTTTTGTATGTCAATCTCGAGCATTAGGATTATGATACACTATGACTTGACCTAGCTTGATAGACATTTATTGACCAACATATGTTCTCTAGGTTGAGATCTACGGTTATTTGGTAATCCGAGTTTCAGTCACATTTTGGTGAACGACTTTATATGCTGCTAAGGTGAGTTTCATTTGCTCCCTTTTTAATTGCTTTTGCAATCTATATTTTTGGGCTGAGAATACATGCAATTTATTTTAAACGCAATGGATACAAGTACATACTAAATTCTACACTGAGTTTAAACCGAAAATCCCTTAGCTTTGGTAACTAGTAACTGTCGGTTATAAGAACTGGTGGGCGTGAGTAGTAGTATATGGATCCATAGGGCTTGATATCCCCGTCCGAGCTAGAGCACTAGCCTTTTAACGGACGTATGCTATTTGAGAAGCGTACACGTTGGTTTGCGTGTATTATTAAGATGATTATACAAAGGGTACAAATTATATATACGTTAAGTTTAGTTACCAAGGTGCTCAATTTCGTAGGATATTTTGATAAACGTTTCTGGATGAAACAACTGAAATCTTGTGATCCACTTTTATATACAAATTATGCGAAACACTAAAACTATGAACTCACCAACCTTTGTGTTGACACTTGTTAGCATGTTTATTCTCAGGTTCCTAGAAATCTTCCGCTGTTTGCTTATATGTTAGACAAGCTATGTGCCTGGAGTCTTACATGACATATTTTTCAAGGAAACGTTGCATTCACCAAATCATCAACAAGTATCTTATTTTGACTGCATTGTCAACGGAAGTATCATTGTAAACTATTATATTACGGTGATTGTCTATATGTAGAAATCATCAGATGTCGAAAATCTTTGATTTAAATATTCATTTATGGTGTGCCTTTTCAAAAGAATGCAATGTTTACAAAACGTATCATATAGAGGTCAAATACCTCGCAATGAAATCGATGAATGACGTGTTCGTCCATATGGATTTGGAGCGATCGTCACAGTTGGTATCAGAGCGTTGGTCCTAGCGAACCAGGTCTTGCATGAGTGTGTCTAACTGATAGTTGTTAGGATGCATTAGTAAGTCTGGACTTCGACCGTGTGTGCATGTCAAAAGTTTTGCTTATCATTTCTTGTCGAAAATTACATGCTTATCATTCCTAGTCTAGACACGTTTTACTGCATTGATTGCATGAATAGTGCATAGACAAAATTCATATCTTAGCGTATCTGTTACTGTAAACTTTTCCTGACATCTTCCGAAAATTTCTCCGTGATTTATGGAATTTGGTATTATATATACATATGTAAATTATGTATTGAAGAATACCAAACTAAATTCTATAATCTAATTCATATCAAAAATCATCTCCCTAATTGATCCCGTATCTAGTTCAAATTCCTTAAATTTCGACAGCTATTCCGATATGGATATTCACATGAACTCCGAAGACAGTGTAACTGGAATGGATCAACCAATTAGCCATCATCTATTCTGGATGAATTGGGGATGGGTTCGTAGCTTACTTAGTCATTGGAGACAAGAAGAAGGCAATCCCTTCCATCCACCACATTACCCTCTTGGCGAAGAACCTGAAGCACTTACCGGCAAACATGTCGTAATACCATTTTCTCTCTCATTTCCAGAGTATCTGGTCATGATTATATACTATCTCACATTCTAAATCTTATTCGTCCGCTCGTCCGAACCACCAATCATCCCGGTATAATAGAAGAAGTCAACGAGCTTCGTGCTCGGGTAGTGGCTTTGGAGAATATGGTGCGAAGGTTACAAACACCAGCAGCAGCACCAGCAGCATAACCAGTACCACCATCATCAACAACAATAGTACCATTACCACCATCAATAACCACATCCGCATCCCACACCTCAATATCACATCTAAAAACTGTACTTCAGATATCAACATCATACGCACCGTAGATACCAAGGAGTGCCAACAACAATAAATGATGAAGTACTGATTCATAACTTCATCGAAGAAATATTCTACGGTGATTATGTAATCTCTAAAATCTTAGAGATTATTTATCCCAGTTCTAACCGTAAATCAGATAAATAGAAGGAAGAATAGAAACCCTGACAAGAATGATGCGTAAGGTACAAGCTTGACTTGTTTTACCAACAGCATCAATAGTACCCTTAGCCTCACCAGCACAGTTAGTGCTGTCAACATCATTAGAATCATCAGCACCTCTAACATCACAAGCTCCGCCAGTTCAAGAAAGCACCGTGGATATTATTACAAGTCAACAACGCGTATATTTGTATCAACGAGTTATGAAATATTAACTCATTCCCTCTGAAGAATTTATATGTATATCTTATATATATAAATTTTAAAACCATCGTAAATCTTTTCGTACTAAGCAATTCTGTATGAATTGAAAAGGGGTAAATATTACTCGGTTAAATTCATATTATTAATATGCTATGATGTACATCCTTCGTTAACAACTTAACCTTCGTTAACTACAATCTCTGTTTCAACTTAATGAATTCTATTTTATAATAAACCAAGTATATTATTCAATTACATAGTTGATTTTACATTTTCATTTTCGATGTACTCGAAACTTTCCAGAAAACATCATCTGTGCCTTGTAAGGTTCACAAATATTCCACAAGCATCAACATCCTTCACTGAAAAATAAGAATAAATAATGAAGTATCGATTACATTAGCGAAATACTCCGCAAAGATTATGTAATCTTTAATGTTTTAGAGATTAATCATTTCTAAGTCAAGCCGAAAATCAAATGAGCTTAATATGATATTAACTCATTAACTCTGTATTACATCTGAAGAAAATATACATACATATATTTTCATAAGGACGGTAATAAAAGTTCTTTTGTACAAAGTATTAATTGTGAAATCTTTAACGGGTAGGTAATACTCGGGAAATATATAAGTTCACAATTAATATGTTACACTGTACATTCTTCAACTTTGATTCAAAAATTATTAACAATGCTCATAACGATATACAATCATTTTCATATAAATTCAATTACATATTCTGATATTGACGGATCAGAATCCAAGTCATAACTCTGAATCGATGACATCATTCTTAGATCTCTACATCTTTCAAAGCTATACTTTGACTTCAAAACTGTGCAAGATCCTTTAATGTTGTTAATACCGAAAATAATCTTGAAATTCTTTTCAAGATATCAATTTTCATCACACTTCTAACCAGTCAACTTCGAATTTTCAGATTAACTTTATTGTAACCTTGACATATACATTCTTGTTACAAGGGAACCTTTCATGTCCCACCACATTAACTTCATTGATCCTTGACCTTCCGAAAAATCCTTATACTCATTGAAACCCTATCATGTACTCATCTACATCTTCTAACGATAATTGAAATACCAACTACCGGGAATTAGCAATCAGTATTTCGAATTTCGCAGCAATTCTACGCCAACAGTTATATATAAACATATAATATCTATCTCCTAGACTTATTGACTCCGAATGTGAAGTTTCTGAAAAACACCTTAAACTACGAACTAGTTCTCAAAATCTTGAAAAATGCTGATGAAGCAGCAAAAACTGTAAACGACCTTAACAGTAAAAAGTTTGATGATAAAGGATAGTGTGCTGGCAAAGCTCAGAAAAAGAGAAAGTTTGGAACTGGAAAACGGATTGAGCAAAGTATGAAAGAGGCTGTGGATAAATCCCAAGGACGAAACCTGTATTCAAAGAATCCAAATGATTCAGTATCTGCTGAAGCCATTAACGAATACCTTGCTTCCGAATCTAAACCCTTGCGGACAATATTCTTCATCATCCTCTGATATTAGAAATTCTAAGATATCATCGTATCTTTCATTATAAATATCCTCCATATTTCTAGAGATAATTCCATAATCATTCTTATCGAAAATCAATTTTCTCCTTACGATATCTGTGTTACACCATAAAAGAAACTATTTTAGTTTCTAAATTCTGAAACTTTCAAGTTTAAAATATAAATGTTTTGAAGTAATGTTAGGAATTGAAGCATGAGTTAGTATAATATAATGACACTTGATCAACGTGATTATATTACAGTAAGTCATGATGAGTTTCTAATGGAACGTGATAAAGGTTCACAGATCATACCCTCATCATGAACCATGTTACATAACTCTTTCATTCTATATAATCTCTAAAAATATCAAGAAAATATTTTCTTAATGATTCGGTCTTTTTTGAGGTATTCTGGTCATTTGACAAGTCAGATTGTGCTATTACCATTTCTTTCTTAGAACATTAGTTATGTTCATATGAAACTTCATACCTACGAATTCTGGACCATTATCCGCTTGACTTAAGGTCGGGAAGAGAAAACGAAAGCATGAAGCTCCGAAATATAATAGAGAATATAAAGCCCGATAACAACCCCGAAATTACAAACCGTGTATATCAATGCGTATAGCAATATAAAGATACGGGAGAATGAAAAACACTATAACCCCAAGGTAATAGTAGAAGAAAATAACTTCCTCTGGTGGCAGATGAAAAAGAAGAATGAAGTACACGATAGCCAGGAAAATATCAAGAATCAGAACTGGATTAAGCATTTTCACAATCTATTGGGATGTATGAAATAAGAAAGAAGATTATAGGAGTGTTGAAAATAAATGAAACGGAAGAGGTCAATTTATAGCGAAATATCAGACATAGCAATCGAGGCAGATACGCATTTAATCAAAGAAAATCCTAATTTTTGCAAATTCCGAAGAATCAAATCTTATTTAGATTATGAAGATTTTCTATTCCTTAAATTCCGGAAATCAATCGTAACTACGTCAAAAGTTAAGACGAATCTCTATTCTTTCATTTCACTCTATTACGATAACTTCTCTCATACACTTTGAGTAATTGGATTGTTTTATCCATATTATTCAACGGTGATAAAAATTCTATTTATCAACATATATTCGTCATGAAAACATTTTTATTGTTAGCCATGACGACCTCACTCAAATTTCGGGACGAAATTTCTTTAACGGGAAGGTACTGTGATGACCCGGAAATTTTTAACCAAATTTAAACTTAATCTTTAATGTTTCCGACACGATAAGCAAAGTCTATGAAGTTGAATCTCAAAATTTTGAACTATTCAATTACCCTTCGATTGTTTTCAATGATTCGCAAACCATTATATGTAAATAGATACATATATATACTATAACTTGAAAACGTAACAACATTTTAATTGTTTAATACCGTACATTAAACTTATTGGTTTAAATATTTATTTGAATATATATGATAAGTTGGAATATTAATTGTATGAATAAATTGCGACGTATATTTAAAACGTGTTTATGAATGTTGAAAATATATATTAACTTGGTCATAAAACGATTTGTTATTATATATCAACAAATAGCGAGACAATGATTTATAGAAGTAAATGACCAAAACACTCGAAAGTTTAAGATACACTTTAAATGATATAGTTTATTGATAATTTAAGACTATATTTTGACAAAGGTACGAGTCACAAAACGTAAATTGCGAGTTTTCTAAGCGTACGAAAATGCGTTCGAGAAACCGGAACCGGGACATAAGTCGAGTGACAACGTACGAGTCATCGGAACGAAAATTACAAGTCAACTATGCATGTGAATTTAATATAATATATAATTAATTATATAAATTAAATATATTATATATATTATATAAAATTATGTCGACAAACAAAAAGTTAAAAGTTTGTGAGCTGGATCAGAGGGCCATGCGATCACATGGCCTTGAAGCACAAATCTCATTCGATCGCATAGGGTACTTTTTCAGAAAAAGTTCTATAAATTGCTCAGTTTTAACACTTCTTTCTCTAAATTATATATTACTCCGTATTTATTGTATTTATTATTATTATTATTATTATTATTATTATTATTATTATTATTATTATTATTATTATTATTAAGATTAATATTATTATTAATCTTATTATTATTAATATTATTAATTAGTATTATACATAAAATACTACGACGAGGTTATGAGCGTGTCACTTTCAAAAATGGGTTTTTGAGCGGGATAAAGTTAAGGAAATTATGGGTTATAGCTATGGAGGTTATGGGTAATGTTCATGGGTATTATTTACAAGTCAAACCTACTGTTATCATCTATGTTGCGTCTACGTACTTTTCTGCAATATTGAATCACAATATTGATACGTAAGCATTTATATTTTATCTTTTATACATTAATTGTGTATCCATGTCTAGTGCTCGAGTATATATATTTATACATGTTTGTATGCTAAATTTCGTCGTTAAACAGTTTATAATGAATCACGAATTAAATACATATATTACTGGTAAAAGGTATATGATATACATGTTTTCGGAAAGCTGGCGAAAAATCAATAACTTTTCATTTAGACACCGAATAGTTTCGATGAACGGATTAAAAGATATGATCAACTGAATTATGATTGACGTTAATTGAAATTGCTTTTGAATCTGCAATTAAGATTTAAACAACTTGTTTACGAGATTGATAAAGTGAACTTTTAAATATTACCAACCGAGTAAATGACTCCTTATATAAGGTATGTCTCGTTTTGTTGAACTATTGTCAAAATTGACTTTTTGAAACGACTTTGGATAACTTTTGTATGTCAATCTCGAGCATTAGGATTATGATACACTATGACCTGACCTAGCTTGATAGACATTTATTGACCAACATATGTTCTCTAGGTTGAGATCTACGGTTATTTGGTAATCCGAGTTTCAGTCACATTTTGGTGAACGACTTTATATGCTGCTAAGGTGAGTTTCATTTGCTCCCTTTTTAATTGCTTTTGCAATCTATATTTTTGGGCTGAGAATACATGCAATTTATTTTAAACGCAATGGATACAAGTACATACTAAATTCTACACTGAGTTTAAACCGAAAATCCCTTAGCTTTGGTAACTAGTAACTGTCGGTTATAAGAACTGGTGGGCGCGAGTAGTAGTATATGGATCCATAGGGCTTGATATCCCCGTCCGAGCTTGAGCACTAGCCTTTTAACGGACGTATGCTATTTGAGAAGCGTACACGTTGGTTTGCGTGTATTATTAAGATGATTATACAAAGGGTACAAATTATATATACGTTAAGTTTAGTTACCAGGGTGCTCAATTTCGTAGGATATTTTGATAAACGTTTCTGGATGAAACAACTGAAATCTTGTGATCCACTTTTATATACAAATTATGCGAAACACTAAAACTATGAACTCACCAACCTTTGTGTTGACACTTTTTAGCATGTTTATTCTCAGGTTCCTAGAAGTCTTCCGCTGTTTGCTTATATGTTAGACAAGCTATGTGCCTGGAGTCTTACATGACATATTTTTCAAGGAAACGTTGCATTCACCAAATCATCACCAAGTATCTTATTTTGACTGCATTGTCAATGGAAGTATCATTGTCAATGGAAGTATCATTGTAAACTATTATATTACGGTGATTGTCTATATGTAGAAATCATCAGATGTCGAAAATCTTTGATTTAAATATTCATTTATGGTGTGCCTTTTCAAAAGAATGCAATGTTTACAAAACGTATCATATAGAGGTCAAATACCTCGCAATGAAATCGATGAATGACGTGTTCGTCCATATGGATTTGGAGCGATCATCACATCGTCGTAGTATTTTATGTATAATATTAATACTACTAATAATAATAAGATTAATAATAATATTAATCTTAATAATAATAATAATAATAATAATAATAATAATAATAATAATAATAATAATAATAATAATAATAATAATACTAATAATAATAATAATAATATAAATAATAATAATAATTACAGAGGGAGTAATATGTATAAGAAAAACTCGAGCAGAAACTGGCATTTTATAGGCAACTTTTTGGAATCTGATGCCCATGCGATCGCATGGGTTTTATGTCTATTTCTCATGCGATCGCATGACCCCAAAATACAGCTCACAATTTTTTGTTGTTTTGTTTGTCAACATAATTAAATATAATATATATAATATATATAATTTAAATAATTAATTATATATTATATTAAATTTATGTGCATAGTTGACTTGTAATTTTCATTCCGATGACTCGTACGCTGTCACTCGACTTATGTCCCGGTTTTGGTTTCTCGAACGCATTTTTGTACGCTTAGAAAACTCGCAATTTACGTTTTGTGACTCGTACCTTTGTCAAAATATAGTCTTAAATTATCAATAAACTATATCATTCAAAGTGTATCTTAAACTTTCGAGTGTTTTGGTCATTTACTTCTATAAATCATTGTCTCGCTATTTGTTGATATATATATAATAACAAATTGTTTTATGACCAAGTTAATATATATTTTCAACATTCATAAACAAGTTTTAAATATACGTCGCAAGTTATTCATACAATTAATATTTCAACTTATCATATATATTCAAATAAATATTTAAACCAATAAGTTTAATGTACGGTATCAAACAATTAATACATTGTTACGTTTTCAAGTTATAGTATATATATATATGTATCTATATACATATAATTGTTCGCGAATCGTTGAGAACAACCGAAAGGTATTTGAATATATGAAAGTAGTTCAAAAATTTTGAGATTCAGTTTTACAGACTTTGTTTATCGCGTCGGAAATATTAATCATACAAAGATTAAGTTTAAATTTGGTCAGAAATTTCCGGGGTCATCACATATCGACACATCTATATATATTATTTGGAATCACCATAGACACTCTATATGCAGTAATGATCGAGTTCTCTATACAGGGTTGAGGTTGATTTTCAAATAATATATATACTTTGAGTTGTGATCGAGTCTGAGACATGTACACGGGTCACGATACGTATTAATTAATTAGAATATTATATATTAAACTATATCTGAATTATTGGACTGTTAACTGTGGACTATCAACTGAGGACTACCAACATTAGACAATTAAAATGAATTAAAATATTGATTATAACATATGAAACTAAACAATTCTTCAAGTTTGCCACTTGATTTCATCTTAAACCTCATTTGTATCTTGACGATTTCAATCTGCGTTCAAACCTTTCATGATACTTGAAAACACCTCAATCGAGAGGATAAACCAACCGCACTTCATCTACTGAAGAAAAGATTGATGCAGATAGTTATGCACCTGAAAACACTCGGAACCTGAGTAAACGTTTAACACGTATCTGTGCTAGCTTCTTTGGCATTGTTATTACCAAAAATAGCATTACAATCCTTTTTCAAATTAGCCAATTTTGTCACAGCTCCAACAAGTCAACTTCGACTTTTCGTTATAAACAACCTTATTATAACCTTGATTTATATGTGTGCTCTTTTATTGTTACCGGGGAACTTTTTTTTATATTCCATCATATTACCAGCAGACGTACCAGCAACCTCATTGCTCCTTGGTTTAAATCTCTTCGACAAATCACTATATTTACCTATTGAAGTCTCATCATGTACTCATCCGCATCTTGTAACGAGAATTGCCATATCAATTACCGGGAATCAGCAATCAGTACTTTAAAAACTCACAGCATGTCTACATCAACAGTTATATGTATACATATAACATTTATCTTTTAGAACTATGATCTTCCATTCTGAAATTCTGAAAAGCACCCAGTCTACGAATCAATACTCTGAATTCTGAAAAAGTTGAATGAAGCAGCAAAAACTGTAAACGACTTTAACCGTCAAAAGTTTGATGATACAGAATTGAACAAACCATGAAAGAGACTCTGAACAAATCACAAGGACTAAACTTGTACATAAAGAATCCAGATGATTCTGTTTCTGATGAAATCTTTAGCAAATGCCTTGTTCCGTAATTGTTCTAAATCATCGTGAATGAATTTTTTCATCACAATTTGATTCTGAAATCCTAAGATATCATCGTACCTTTCTTTATTAATATCCTCAATATTTCCGAAGATATCTTCATAAATATTCTCGTTCGATATTAATTATCTCTCTGCGCTATCCGTATTATATCATAAAAGGAAACTGTTTTAGTTTCTATATTCTGCGAGCCTTCGAATTTAAAATATGAATGTTTTTGAAGTAGTGTTGAAAACTGATGCGTGAGTTAGTATAATATAATGACACTTGATCAACGTGATTATATTACAGTAATTCATGCTGAGTTTCTAATGAAACGTGATGATTCTCAGTACCATCATCATGTGCCATGTTACACGACTCTTACATTCTACCTAATCTCTAAACATATCAAGAACATGTTTCATTGATAATTCTATCTTTTCTCCTGAATTCTGGTAATTTACCAAATCAAGATCGTGCCATTACGATTTCCTTCTTAGAACATTAACTATGATCATTTCAAAATCTATACCTATGAATTTCGGACCATTATTCGCTTGACTTGTAGTCGGGAAGAGGAGACAAAAGTATGAAACCCCTTGAATATAAAAAAAATACAAAGCCCGACAACAACACATAAATTACAAACCGTGCATATCAATACGTATTGCCATGTAAAGGCACGGGAAAATTAATAACACTATAACCCCAAGATAGTAGTAGAAGTAAATAAAATCCTCTGGTGGTAGATGAAAGAGAAGAATGACAGATACGAAGGTTAGAAGTATATCAAGGATAAAAACGGGATGGAGCAAATTGATGAATGCTTTAAAGTATGAATTGTGGAGAAAGAATAGAAGATGTGAGATATGGAAGATAAGGAAAAGAAGAGGGAGGATTTATAGTGAAAAATCCGACAGAGAAATCGAAACAGATTATTGCATTTAATCAAAGGAGATCCTGATTTCCATAATCGTCAAAGAACCAAATTCTATTACGAAGATTTTCTTTAAATCCCATGAATTCCGAAAATCAATCACAACTACGTCATCGGTTAAAACGAATATACATTTACTCATTTCACACTCTTATGATAGCTTCACTCGTACTCTTCGAGTAATCGAATTGTTTTATCTATATTAATCAATAATGATAAAAATCTATTCATCAACTCATATTCGTCATGAAAACATTTTTTATTGTTAGCCATGACGACCACACTCAAATTTCGGGACAAAATTTCTTTAACAGGTAGGTACTGTGATGACCCGGGAATTTCTGACCAAATTTAAACTTAATCTTCATATGTTTCCGACACGATAAGCAAAGTCTGTAATGTTGAGTCTCAAAAAAAAAAAAAAAAAAACTTTGAACTATGTTCATGTATATATTTGACCTTTGACTATTCCCGACGATTCACGAACAATTGCTTGTAATTGAATACGTACATATATATAAATGTAAATACATGCAATGATTTAAAATTATAAATTATAATTTAATCATTAGAATTAAATATGGAAAATAATTTATAAGATAATAATTTTGTAATTTAAAATGAATCTATGTAAATATATATATATAATTTTTTGTACACAATTAATATACTAAGTATATTGAATTAAATATTCGAATATGTTATATGAATATTACAAAATTAATAAAAGGTAATGTTAATATATTAAATACAAGTTGGAATTATAGTTGTTATAGTAATGTTATTAATACTTTTATTATTACTATAAATATTATTATTAATATTAGTATTCTTATTAAAATAAATGTTAATCACATTATTATCATTAAATACAATGGTATTTATTAATATTAGTTGAAATTTAATACACAGATAAAAACATTTACAGGTACATATAGATTACTGATATATACTTAAATATAGACAAATACATACGTAAGTATATATATAATACTGATATATAAGGATATAGATACATTATACATATTTAAATATAGCACAGTGTATTCTGTTTCCCATCTTTATCATTCTGCAGTAATTCTTGCTTTATGATTCTCATTCAGTACAAATCACGACTTTAATATGAAGAACGATCCAAAAATCTGTCACAGACTAATCAGCTTTTTATATTTTAACTTCTTTTATTTGTCTGTGATAAATTCGATACCCACATCACCTTTAATTCTTTGTTAGGTGCTAACTGAGACAAACCCGCATCATTTGTTATTCGCAAGCTATTACATTCATAATCGAACTCCATCTAATCACAAAGAACACCCACCATCTCCTAACTTCATGTCCTGTTTCTATCTTCTCCATTTATTAACTCACTTCCACCACTCCAATCCGCCACCATCACCGGGAACCATCACCCTCCACCTGTTTCTGTATTAGAGTCGCCACCTTCTCCATCTCTCACCTCTCTCTTATTTTTTTTCTGTTTTCTTTTCCACCTGCAACCATGATCGAACCATTTTAAAACTGCTGCTACTGGTTTGTTTGTGTGTCGAGAACCCTGCTGCAACTTAAAGATTTGTTTATTTTCTTCTACTTCGAACCCTCACCGTCACTACAACAACCTTGGTTGCCACTTTTACTAGTCGTGTCTGTTTCTTTTACGGCTGCTATAAAAGAAAACTGCTGCCACCACCATGATATTACCACTGTACGACGAAAAAGGATGAAGAGAATGTTGTGGTATATGATGAAGACGATTATGATAAAGTAATGTCATGATTTTATGTGGAAATGAGAAGTGCTCATGATGAGTGAAGATGTTGATACTCAAGACCATACTTAAAGATTTATTTGTTTATACAACCTTTATTTATAAAGTGTCGACAACTATCTGTTTGATTATGAAAATGGAAAATGATGTATTGATGATGTCAAAAGTTGAAGAAGAAGAGGCGAAATCAAATAGGTTATAAGAGTTTTTTGGAGGTAATCAAAACAAAAAAGTAAGTAGCAGACGAATGGTTAAGGAGGGGGTGTTTAACCGAGGGGTCCTGAGTTCGATTCCCACTTGGTGCAGTCATTATTTTTTTTTTACAGCATGAATTAATTTTTCAAGGCTGGTTCATAGGATTGAGTAATTGATTCTTGGGCTTACGAAATTACAGTTGGGCCGAGATCCAACTCACATTCTCTGGTGGGCCGTATACCATTTTGGGGATGTTGGGCTGAAATAAAAGAAATAAATAATACGGGTTAAGTACATTTGGTCGTGATAATAAAGCAGATAAGTTGAGATAGCGTAGTGGTTAAGGGAGTTGTTAGGGTGAGCGAGAGGTCTCAAGTTCGAGGCCGGGCGTGGGCATTTATTATTTTTGAAGCTTGTTTTGAAGGTAGCCTATTATTATTATTATTATTATTATTATTATTATTATTATTATTATTATTATTATTATTATTATTATTATTATTATTATTATTATTATTATTATTATTATTATTATTATTATTATTATGTATGTTATTATTATTAGCAAAAATGATTATTAATATAAACTATGATATCATTATTATTATTATCGCCACTAGTATTATTACTACTCGTTATTAGTATTAGATATTATTATCAATATTGTTGTAAAAATAAAATAACTTAACATTATTAAAGATTATCATTATAATTCTTATTATTAGTATTATCATTATATAAATATAAGAATTATTATTATTATTATTATTATTATTATTATTAACAAAGGTATAATTATAAATACTATCAATATTGTTAATATGATCCCAATTATTAGTATTGTTATTATTAAAATTACTACTATCATTACTAACATTTTTGCTAAAATTATTATTTAGATATCACTAAAACTATTATTTTTGTTGTTATCAATATTATTAGGTAGTTACTAAAATCATTATCATAACTATCATTTACAGTAAAATTAATTTTTACAAGTATTATTATTAATATCATGGTTATTACCAAAAATTGGAATTTTTTATTAACATAAGTATATCATTAATGTTATTATCATTATTTTTACTAATATTAAATTAGTGTAATTAGAACTACTAGTTTCGATAAACAAACATTATATACAAAAATATATATAATATACATAACCTAACTATATCGATACTCTTATTTATTTTAAATATACAAAATGATTACATTTAATTAAATAAGGATATATATAGAAGTTGTTAATATTAATATAAAAATTATATCCCTAATAATAATATATATGTATTTATTCGATTACGATTATATATATATTAATGAATACACAAATGATATAGGTTTCATGAATCCGAGGTCAACTCTGCATTGTTCAGTTGTTCAATATAGTCATATGTATTTTTACTACAAAATACATTAGGTGAGTTTCATTATTCCCTTTTTATATATATTTTTGGGCTGAGAATACATGCAATGTTTTAATAACTATTTTACAATATTTATATGCGTGAGTTTCATTTGCTCCCTTTTTTAAATGCTTTTGCAATATATATTTTTGGGACTGAGAATACATGCGCTGTTTTTATAACTGTTTTACGAAATAGACACAAGTAAATGAAACTACATTCTATGGCTGGATTATTAAACCGAATATGCCCCTTTTTAGTCTGGTAATCTAAGAATTAGGGAACAGACACCCTAATTGTTGCGAACTCTAAAGATAGATCTATCGGGCCCAACAAGCCCCATCCAAAGTACCGGATGCTTTAGTACTTCGAAATTTATATCATGTCCGAAGGAGGATCCCGGAATGATGGGAATATTCTTATATGCATATTGTGAATGTCGGTTACCAGGTGTTCAATCCATATGAATGATATTTTGTCTCTATGCATGGGACGTATGTTTATGAGAAATGGAAAAAAGAAATCTTGTGGTCTATTACAAATTATGAAATGATTGTTTATGATAAACTAATGAACTCACAAACCTTTTGGTTGACACTTGAAATCATGTTTATTCTCGGGTACGAAAGAAATCTTTCGCTGTGCATTTGCTCATTTTATGGATATTACTTGGAGTCATTCATGGCATATTTCAAAAGACGTTGCATTCGAATCGTCGAGTTCATCAAGATTATTATTAAGTCAATTTTAGTTGGATATATTATGAAATGGTATACATGTCGTCAACTTTAGATGTAATGAAAGTTTGTCTTTTAAAAACGAATGCAATGTTTGTAAAATTATATCATATAGAGGTCAAGTACCTCGCGATGTAACCAACTATTGTGAATCGTTTGTAATCGATATGGACTCCGTCCAGATGAATTAGGACGGGTCACTTCAACCAGCATCTCTAGTTTCTTCTCTTTTAAAAGTCCTTTCACCCAAAGCAAAATAGTAAGATAATAACTCATTATTAGACTCCTTGTAGTGGTGCTCATCCAACGGTGTGGCAGCCTAGCCTAGTTGGCGATGAAGCAACGCCCCTTTCATCCGTAGTGGGTTATTGCTTTGGGCCAGTTTGAGGGCATTGGTTGGATTCCAACACCACAAGCAACGGGCGTTTCCTTTTTCTTTTTATATTTTTATTATTTAAAAATATTATTTTTATTCATTTTTAATATTTAACCCAATTATATTTTAACACATCATCACAATACTCCTAACCCACACCACCAACCCACACCACCACTACTCCACACAAATAAGCCACACGTCATAGTGATCAAAAAAGTACAAAAAATAACTCACGCCCCAACTCACGCCCCAACAAGTACAAATAGTGTTAAGATTAAAGAAGTTCAAATCTTTGCTGGCATGAAAGCCCGCCACCACTCTTCGCAACATGTTTAGGGTTTCCGGCTTCATTTTCCGACTCCGGCCTTTTGGTTTAGCTCGTTACTCCACTTTATCCGGTAACTCGAATTCAGTCGTTGATTACCTCATTCATTCCCTCAATTTTTCCAAACAAGATGCCATCTTTCTCTCCTCAAAAGGTAACGTTACCCATCTCATATCCACAATTAACTCCGATTTAGTTGTTACTATTTTAAAGAATTACGGATTAAACAATACCCAGATCAAACAAATCGTTTATTGTGCTCCAAGAATCCTAAATTCCAAGCCAACCAAAACCCTAGAACCCAAAGTTAGGGTTTTTAAGGAACTTGGGTTATCCGGGTCGGATCTTGTCCGTCTCATCAAGAAGAACCCTACTATTTTATGGCGTGGTTTGCATTCCCAGATAATTCCCTTTCTTGATTGTGTTAGGAAATTAGTTGGCAGTAATGAAAATGTGATTAATGCTATTATTAACTCAAATCGGTTTTCTTTCTCGCATCAGAAAATGAGAATACCGCCAACAAATATTTCATTATTGCAGAATTATGGTTTATCAAATGAGAGGATTATCAAGTTTGTGGTAACTTACCCTAACCAGCTTTTGGTAAACCCGAATCTACTCAAAAGTAGTTTGAGTTATGTTGAAGATAAATTGGGGATTTCGCGTGATTTGGGGAATTTTATACATGCTGTCCCTGTGGTTTTATTTAACACCGATTCACAAATCAAGAAGAAGATGCAAATTTTTTCGAGTTTTGGTTGGTCTGATTATGAAATAGCTACTCTGCTTAGGGCTCAGCCTAACTGTTTGAATTTTACAGAAAGTTACCTTAGCGATAAGTTGAAGTATTTCATGAAGGAGCTAAATTATACGCCTTCAGTATTAATCCGTAATACGCATTTCTGGACATTGAGTTTAGAAAAACGGATAAAACCAAGGAACCAAGTTTTCAATATCTTGAAAGAAAAGGAGCTTGTAAAAGACAAACCGTCTTTTGCTACGATTGTTAAAATTTCTGAACCAAAGTTTCTTTGTTTCTTGAAGAGTTTTGAGAATCATGTACCGAGATTATGTGACACTTACATGAATAGCATCATGAGTTTTAAATGCGAATGAGTTAGCTGTACAAGCTCCCTGCATTCTTTGTCAATAGTACTATTAACATTTTGTAGCTGGAGTTGGACTTTGAGGGTAGATCGAGAATGGATTATAACTGACAAAAACAGAAAGATTAGGTATTGTTAGTTGATCATCATTTTGAACTTTTGTAGCTTCTGTTGTCTTGCCCCTAGACTTGAATGAAGTAGTCTGGCTGAAAGTCGTATTTGCTTTTGCTTTTCTTCTCTTGTTCTTATTCTTTAGTTGTTTCTGAGTTTTTTTCTCCTGTTTTTAAGGTTAAATTTTAGAAAGTCAAATGCTCCTAGGCAAGAACTTTAGCAGTTGTTGAAATATTAAAGAATTCAATGGTTTAATGCCATTGCTGTATCTATTCAATTTTTTTTTTATTATTGGACCATAACTGTATATTGTTTAAGTTTACAATATTGGCTGATGCATATACTACTCACATCTAGATTTGGTGGTGTTGTTAAATTTTGAATAGATTCATGAAAAAATTATACACAACCAGAAGTAGTTACCAAACATGCTATATGAAGGAAGGGGGGGGGGGGGGGGGGGGGGGGGGGGGGTGGGGGGGGGGGTCGGGAAGAGAGGAAAGAATAATCGAAAGTCCAGTAAGCTTTACGGTATTACAATTTCGGTTGGCAACTATTCCTTCTAAGGTTGGAGAACTAGCGACTCGGTGAGTATTCGGTTGACTCTTTTTTTGATTACTCGGCAACTCTGGAGTATCTGATATTGACAAAATTTAACTTGAACTGAGTTTTAGCCGATTTTTCAATTATTCCCGAATTTGGGCTGCATTTGACCAAGTAATCCCTAGTTTTGACAAAGGTTGACCGAGTAATTGAACAGAGTACTCGAACTCAGGGTGCGTTTGATAAAACTGAATGATTTAGCGCTGAATGGTTCAGAATCTGAATGATTCAAAGCCTCTGAATAAAGTTTGTTCTGAATGAAAATAAGCTGTTTGATAATCATTTAGAATGAACGATATAAACTGAGTAAAATTACCTTATCAAAGTGTAACATGAATAAAATATTCAATATACTATTAGTTAAGTGTTCAGGATTGGATTGGAGGAGAAAATTACAGAAAATTTAGGCTCTTAATGGTTAAGAAAGTGTTTCATCTCTGAATGGTTCAGCACTGAATTCTGAACCATTCAGCACCATATGTCATTCATAGGTTAGAAACAAACGCACTGAATGCTGAATGGTTCAGCATTCAACACTGAACCATTCCATTAAGAGGCAAACAAACGCACCTTCAGACAGATCTTAAAACCGTGAACTCAACGAGTACTTGCCGAGGTTGACCGAGTTCTACAACTCTGATTCCTTCACCCGGAGAGAAAGACACGTTTCTCTATCGTCAAGAAAAAAATTAATCCCCAACCCCTTTTTAGATGGTTTATTCAAATTAGCTGTAGGTAAACAAAAAGTCATTGCAACAATCAGAGCAAAATGTTCCAAAACATTTACATTTTCGGGAGGTTAACTATCCATATTCCATAGTATTCTCATCTTGATTTTTGATAAAATACTCCTTCCGTCCCATATTTATTGTCACCGGACAAAAAACACAAAAATGTTACTCATAAAAGTACTATACTTTATACTTTCTTTTTATTATTCACTTTTACCCTTATTTTTTGTTCTTTAATCATGTACATGTACATTAGAGTATAATAGAACTTTATCTTCTTATTTTTTTTTTACTATTTATGAAAGTAGACAATTAATTTAGAATATTCGAAAATGAAATATACCAGACAATAAATTAGGGACGGATAGATTATCAATTTGAAATTCGATTGCAATCTGGTGAGTAATTCTGGGTCAACCCATATAAGGTTTCACGATGCACATTCCAGGTTTGAAGCATCCTATGGAAACCATATCCGGTTTCATAATCCAAAACCCATATGCACAAACTAAACAATGACATTAAGATTGAAAAGGTATCACAAATTTCTAGTTACACTACATATGGCCAAATACAATAGAATAACAGGAACCCTTTTAAACAAAAACAAATCATTTCTTGATTATCTTCATCACCTGGGCCCCGATAATTCTACTGCATGAAGGTTATCGGTTGAATCAAGAATCCAATCAGAGTTAGGAAGTGGATTTAGGTCAAGTTCATTGCGAATAACCTCCCCTTTCTGCCACTCGTCCCATCGTTCCGCCAACCCGTCACCTTCTAACATTCTAACTACATCCGACATTTTTGGTCGGTCCATCGGGGAGCCTTGGGTACATAACAAAGCCACCTGAATTAGCTGCTCCACCTCCGTTGCTACATAGTTCGTTTCTAAATCGGGGTCCACCAGCATCTCCAGTTTCTTCTCTTTTAGTAGTCCTTTCACCTTAAGCAAAATACCAAGAAAACTCATTATTGAGATAAATGTAAAATTACCCACCTAATGACTTCATAATTAAGGTTGCAAAAATCACTGCTCGGATAAATGTAAAATCACTGCAAAAATCACTGCTACTTTCATAATTAGGGAGTACTCGGATGTTGACTAAGTTTGACTTTGACCAATTTTGACCGATTTTCCGAGCAATCCCGTGTTTTGTCGAGTTTTGCCCAATTTTCCAAGTAATCCCAAGTTTTGGCCAAGTTTGACTGAGTTTGACTAGTTTGACCGGGTACTATCCTAGTACTCCCCGAGCAGTAAAACCCGAGTACTCGTCAAGTAATTCCAAGTTCTGCAAAGCTGTTCATAATGCACACTTGAAGCCATACAAAGTTGAGAAATGCATACCCAATCAAGTAACATGACGTCATCATCGTTAGCAAGTCGAGCAAGGTCAAATGCCCTTTGACCAGTAATGAGTTCCAAAAGCATGATCCCGTACCCGAAAACATCGGTTTTTTCTGACGATTTGCCAGTTGAGAGATACTCAGGAGCAATATGCCCAATCGTCCCACGAACAGCAGTAGTAACATGTGTATCTTTGTAGTCCATTAGTTTAGCCAAACCGAAATCTCCAACAACAGCCTCAAACTCCTCATCCAACAAAATATTAGCAGCTTTAACGTCACGATGAATAATCTTTGGGTCACAATGATCATGCAAATACGAAAGTCCTCTCGCTGACCCTAACGCAATTCGCTTACGAGTAGGCCAATCCAATGGCGGCTCGTTCGGTGGTCGTTCTATGAATACACAAACAATTTAAAATAATATATAATATATAAATATAAATACATAAATATAATAACAGGAATAAGAAAAAATGACGATAATACCCTTACCTCTCAAACACGATGCGACGCTTCCATTGGCCATGTAAGGGTAAACGAGTAATCTTTCTGTGGGTGTCATACAAAACCCTCTTAAACGAAGGAGATTTCGATGAACAGCCATGCTAATCATCTCGACTTCCGTTTGAAACTGAAGTTCACCACCGGGAGTACGTTCTTCTTTTAAACGTTTTACCGCCACCAACGACCCGTCAGCTAATCGTCCTTTATAGACTTTACCGAATCCACCTCTACCCAATATGTGTTTATTGCTAAAACTGTCGGTTGCAACTTGTAATTCTCGTAAGGAAAATCTTTTAAGTTGTCCTAGATGAACTTCGGGATCTTCTTCAGCTGCAATAAGAACGTTTAACATCACTACTAGAAGGTGAAAGCATTAGCAGATCATATGCGTACAAATATTTATATAAGTAGCAATTTCAACCCACTTACTATGGAAGTGGGTCGAATTTGGTAATGTTGCATCTCTAACGAGAAACAAGTAAAATAAAGTAAGTACACAGTGGGCCAAATGGGTCAAAGTTGCACAAGGTGTATTATTAATGTGTCAAACCATCCAACTTAATAAATTGATGTTGAAATTATACAATTTTTATAAATTATTTGCAATGAATTATTTTAAAACAGATTTTGGAAGACAGCGTTTCGGGTCAACCAGACAGGGCCCGCCAACCTGAACAGCTCATCGTACCAGCTATACGTATGCAAACCAAACGACTAACCTGGTACATCAAAGAAAAATTCTTGAGGCTTTCGGCGTCGCCACCATGCAAAGGCAATGGCGGGGGCCGCAAATAACAATGCCGCCCCAAGGGCAACCCCTCCCGCTATGGCTCCGGTCGCACTTTTAACTTCTGAAAATAAATGCAAATATCTTCAGTACTTACGTTAACAGAATACAACTAACTTCTGAAAAAAATAAGGAATATTAAACATATATATCAGAGGCAAATATCGAATGCAATCACCTGGTGCAGCAATTGGTGGCGGTTGCACAAAAGGTGGAGGTGGAGAAAACGGAGGAGATCCAGGACAAGGGCGTCCAGTAACGGGTCCACATAAACCCAGGTTATTAGCAAAACTGAAAATCGGGGAATTACACAAGCAGTCGTTAATATTTTGAAGTGGGACCCGAGATTGATGAGGCTATTTATCAAACCTGATTGGTGTGAAAAGTGAGAATGAGCCACTATCTGGAACTGTTCCAGAGAGACGATTGTTTGACAGATCCCTAAAACGTCGGTTAAAAGTCATTCAATTAGAAAATTTGTGGCACACCAACTTTAATTTTGCAAATTTAAATCAGCAGTTATAATACAGAGAGTGAAAGACTCACAGCACTTGCAAAGACGTAATATTAGTCAACGACATCGGAATTGGACCATCCAAGCTGTTATTGTTAAGCCGGCTATTCATAAAAGAAAAAGTTAAAAAAATTTAGCACAAACTAAATGTTGAGATAGAGATCTAACAAGGTGAATAAGTATACATACAGAAACCGCAACTTTAAGAGCTTGCCGAGCGTGTCTGGAATCGGGCCAGAAAAACTGTTGAGATACAGATCTAAACTCACTAAATTGGTCAAGTTTCCAAGGTCACTCGGGATCGGGCCACTTAGATTATTACTGTATAGTTCTCTGCATATAACAATTTCAAGAAACATCATCCATCATTTTCTTGACTCATGAACACGTAACGTTCTTAACTAAAGATAACAATATTAATACAAGTCACGAGTTAAGTGAACCGTTGTATCAACATTTTAAAACGTGACTTACAAGTACTGCAAATTCTTCAAAAGACCAAGCTGAGGGACTAAAGTACCCGAAAGAGCCGCATTTCCTAAATCACTGAAAAAAACAGATGTCAAAAATGAACTAACTGTTTATATTTTAAGAAAACGGTATTAACGAAATGGACTTACACTCGTATAACACTGTTTTCGTTATTACATGTAACATGAAACCATGTGCATGGGTTAACAAGAGTTGGATCCCAACTCTGGAGCACACTATTAGGATCCTCTAAGTTGGTCCTCAAGCTATGTAAAGCGTCACCTGCATAGATTATTATTGAGATAAACGTTTAATTACCTAATTATCGTTAAAGTCAAACATCTAATCGCCTAATTTTAACTGCTAAAGCTTGTAGTAATGGCATATGATATATTCATCTAGTGCCTTATAAAACTGAAACACACAACATTATTATCAATGGATTCATCATAGTAAGTAGTATGTGATTATGTTATCATCAGAAGATGGCAATATAACAGAATTGAATATTTTTTTATACTAATTTAACCATTTGAAGCTAAATTTGGGCAAACTAACAAATTTCAACCATTACATTTCCATAAAAGTTAATAATAGTTCATACACTTGTGAGTTGTGACAATAGACAATCATCATAACACATGGATCATATTCTTGAATCAGAGTGTTTTGTACATCTATTACTACATTTAGCAGCCAAAATGCCTAATAATACCCAATTTCAACGATACATTACATAATTCTATAAATCGACAAAAAAAATATAAATTATGAAATAATGAAATTCGAAATCTCACCTTCCACATTTGCATAAATAAGCTTAACATGAATCACCAAAACCACCATCATCAACCATACCAAAAACCTTATCTCAAATTCTTTCACCATTTGCAATATTCACAGACGAAAACTTATAAAACTTCAAATTTCATCTCCAGAATCAAAATATAACACATTTATATGCAACATTACATAAAAAAAAAATAATGATCTCGCAAAAACCCTAAACCAAAAATCTTAAATTTCCTCAAATCTCCTTTTTTACTGAGAAAAAAACAGCAGGGTGTAAAACAGCAACTTGGATCTCAAACAAGAAACAAAAAAAGAAGATGAAAAACTACGAAAAGGTTGAAAATTTTCTTTTGGGTATTATCTATTTTGGTGTTTTTTCATAAAAGTTTTTAACTTTTTCTACCCTACCCACTCAAACCCTTCTCTCTAGACAGTTTTGTGCAATGCAGATGCAAAAATGTATGTATAGTGCCGTAGTTTTTGAGAGTTGCTTGCCCGGCCTGCCCGTGGTTCGTGAGCCAGAGTATCTTAATTAGCTGATCCGTAAGTACACGTGCTTATTTGTTTTTGAAGTTCCAACCTATTGATTGTTCACCTTAAATACAGTTTAATGAGTTGTAGAAGTGGTCCGAGTTTTGACTAATTCCATCTCGTTGGGTGTAGTTTGGGTGATTTTCGATTCAGATTGTGAATAATCTGTGAGTTAGCCGTTATTTTCGGGTTTGCATTGCTAGTTGGATGTCGGTCTTGGAGTTATTAGCCAATTGAAGATCTCGGTTACTATTTGTCATAAGTTGGTTTGTTCAATAGTATTAGTTGGTTGTGTTTGGGTTTGTTAAAGTGAATAGTAAGTTCACTTTGAAAGTTAGTATATAGAGACAATATATAGAGACAATTGGTTGTCGGTGGATTGAAAATTCAACGATCTTTTGGAAACACTATGGATTTAGAACCTATTGCATAAATAAAATTGACTACGACACCAACAACCATTGAACAACACATTGCAAATCAAAACAATCAAATTCTACCAAACTATTAAACATATCGCGCCTAATGAATAAATAGGCACATGTAACGACCCAACCCGTCGATTACCGGCCCATAAAAAAAAAATTCTTTTTAATATACATTAAATAACACTTTAAGTCCCATTACACAATTTCCAAAACGTATTTGTTATCATAGTACGTCTAACGATTTTTAATAAAACGTACATTACATAACTAAATCATAAACCGGGTTATACTCATTATGACCCGACTAGTTACTTTTATACAAAACTGAGCATGCTGATTGGGACTACGCTACCCAATCCTAAATTGAGTCCAAAAGCAAGATCTTCTAAAGCAACCTAGCCAAGATCTCTAATCCCCACGCTTACCCGAGCCGCCATCATGCGAACCTATAAAAATATCAACAACGAGAGGGTAAGCTAACGCTTAGTGAGTGAAAGTATACTACATACATATATATGCATAAAATGGACACGCCACACAATAATAATCAAATAGCACATACCAGAGCATCCAAGTATAAGGCAAGCTATTCTAAGCATACCGTACGATCGCTATACAACAAGCTAATAATATCAACAAGGTAAGTACACCACGACGATAAGTACAACGCCAATAAGCTACACCCGAAGGGTTAGCTACATCACAACAATATGTCAATATATATATATATATATATATATATATATATATATATATATATATATATATATATATATATATATATATATATATATATATATATATATATATAATAACAAAGCATAAACCGCCCAAGGTTAACCCCTTAACCCAATACCGATGAAGATTGGCCGAACTACACGAGCCTTAGTAAATCCGCACCACGAGACTACCATCTTCATTACCACCACAACATCGAGGTTGGCCGAAACTACACGAGCCTTAGTGAATCCGTACCACACGAAACCACTACCTCAATAAGATGACCGAAACTACACGCGTCATCGTGAATCCGCATCCACACGTGATTCACTTCCCAAATCAAAACCCACATCATCGGGGTTACTCAACCGCAACTCAATACCAATCCCACACCATCGGGATTATATAAACCCACATCATCGGGGTTATCCAAATCACAACGCAATACCAATCCCACTACATCGGGATTATATAACTCCACATCACAAGTCCATGTGATAACGTACACACGAAGTGTGCACCTCGCCAAAGGTGGTCAACCAAATCGCACAACCGTGCCCATTGGACCTATACACAAGTCCATCAATTTCACCTATATGTGAAGTGAGCTCTATAGCCGAGAATCACTTCACTCGACCAGCACCCATCATATACATACATATGCACATAGTATATTAACACTCACCTTGTCGTCTTGATGAATGCAACCGAACAAATTCACAACACGTCAATGGAATGTACCTATTCCATTATCACAATACAAACAACACAATTAGGGTGAACTTACAAACCAACCCAATTGACACTTAGTGCAATTTCGACCCAAATGCACTTTCAAGTACAAACCGTGCCCAAACTAACCAATAATCACTAACACACGTGAAAATGGTCCTAATACGCCAATTAAACCCAAACACAAGTGTTAAACACTTATCATTCTCAAAATCACCCATAAACCCTAATTTTGACTCATTTCAAAATTAGTCTTTCAAATACACAACAATGGGTTCCAACACTTCCATAAATCACTAAACCTAGTGATTAAACCCAATTTCAAGTCCTAATCATGGCCAAATTCATTTTCAACCCAAAACCCGCCTTCATCACTTATAAACCCGAATCTTGGTGTTAACCTTCCATTAACAACTAATGGGGTTTCATTATGAACTCACAATCAAAAACCCCTAAAATATGAACATGAATCACAAGAACGAAATTCGGATAGAAGACTTACCACTAGTATCAAATCATAGCTAAGAACGAGGGGAACAAGGTTGCCTCTTACACTCTCGATCGAATCCCGCTTCTTCCTTTCCAAAATCCCTTTTGAATGGTTTGAAGTATTTATGTTTTGAGAGAAAAGGTAAAATAAAAAGGAAAAGAAAATAATAAAATGAGATGAGTGGATGAGGTTTATGGACACATATCTGGCACACACGTGAAATGACCAAAATGCCCCCACTTCCCTTTAAAATTGCGAAATCCGGAACCAGTCACCCAGTATTGCCGCGCCGCGGCCCTCTTTCCTCGCACCGCGAGATTGTGCATGGTCTGATGGTTGTTTTGACGTGCCTCCTGATCCTGAATCCTTTGAATTGTCGCGCCGCGACTTATTCCTCCGCGCCGCGACCCATCAGCCACTTTGCCACCTTTCGCGTATTAGACTCCTACCTCTCGTACACGCTTCAAATTCTTCATTCTTGCAATGTACATGCACTTTAGAACACATATAACAACCCTTCGATCACTCTCATACTCTATTTACGTACATGCAACATATATACATACTCGATACACATATATATATATTCTTTATATGTCGTACGAATAAACGGGTCTTACAACTCTCCCCCACTTATTTCGATCACGTCCTCGTGATCCTAGTCACTCAACCAATCCGAACCTACACGCTATGGTTCTCAAACAATCGTTCCAATCCGACTTCCTCCACATTTCTCATTAACCCGAAGATTAATCCATTTACCAATTACACACGTGCACGCACTTCGAGACATGCAACGCACACAACATCCAAAAACTACTATAATCGCCTAGAATTTACGGAATCATCATGTTTTCTTCCAACTTCTCTAGGAAATTTTTCTCAATGAATCACCCTTATCACATAATCGCCACTGGGGATTTATCTAATCCGCAAATTCGAGCACTAAAACTCGCTCAATCCTTCTCATCGGGAAAAACTCAACCAATCTCTTACCGAGATATCAATCCCTTAGCGTACCCTTACCAAGTACAATGCTAATAGCAACCAAGTCTCAACCTAAGGTCAAGAACCTTGTAACATCCCGCATTTTTTCGTTAAATTATTTTAACGCCCGTCTTTTTTTTAGATAATATCTTTCGTTATCTAAATTCGTATCTTTCGTTAACTAAAGTTCTTAATATTTCCGTTATTCAATTATAACATCTCCCGTTTATTCTCGCGTATTTAAATTAATTCGTTTGGTTAATTATTCACGCACCCGCTTTTAAACTCGAGGGACTAAAGTTGTTAAGTGGGCAAACTAGTGACTAGGTCAACTAGTCAACCCACCCCTCCCCACAATTCATTTTCATTTCATTTCTTTTCTCTTTTTCTTTCACATATTACTTCCAAATTTGAATCCTTTTCATCTTCTCCACAAATTCATCATCTAAATCAGGATTAGGAAGCTAGCATCAAAACAAATCATACTTTTGGAATCCTCTCTTCATCCTCTACGTTTTGGTACCAATTTCACTACTTCGGGTAAAGTTTCTAAAAACTCTATATTTCTCTAAATTCGTTTTATATACTTGAAATGGTGTTAGTTAGTGTCTATGGCTCGAGTCTAGCATGAATATGTGATTTATTTGCTCGATCTTGTTATTTTGCATAAACTAGCATGAACTTGAAATGGGTGTGTTTAATCTTGAGTTTTGGATGATTAAATGTTGTTTAAATATTAAAGTTCATGTATTAAATGTGTTACTAGCATCGTTAGCTTCATTTTGGTATGTAGGTTGATTTAGAAAAACTTCGTTAGCATGATTGTTGATTTTATGATTTTTGGTTAGGGTTTGATAGACTTAAAACGAACTTTTGATGCATTGAATGCTTGTTGATGTTGTTGATAAGTGTTTAGTTACAATGTATGTTTAATTACCTTCGAAACGGCATATCGTATGTGTAAATTGGATTCCCGAATCACCATTTGCATTTTTGAGCTTGAAACGTTAAATAATGATCATTCGGTGAGATTTTGGTTATTGTAAATGATGTTTTTGTTTAATTAAATGTGTTTAGTTGTATTCCTCGTTAAATTACCTTTCCAACGATATAAGATACGTGTTTTGAATGTTTACGGTTCATTAGTTGTGTTTGAAAGAAGCTTGGTTCGTGCACTTGAAAATTCAGCAACAGCACCTGAAACCAGGGGCCTCACTATAGCGAGCCCTGGTGTGCACAAAATCTCGCTATAGCGAGAAAACCCCTGACCAAACTCAATTTTTGATTTTTGCACTTTCGTTCCCGCTTACTCGCAACTCCGTTTAACATGAAATTTTGCCAACATGCTTATATATGACTACGTTTTTATGTGTAATGGTCGGAAACCCGACCCGACCCCGTTGACTTTGACTTTGACCAAGTTTGACTTTTAGTCAAACTTAACCAAACACTTATGCAATCGTTCTAACTTGCGTTTATACTTATATCTTGCATGAAACTTGACAACGTGACTCACGTGCTATATAATCGAGTCGTAACGAGCCATAGGACTAATTGAACACATTTCGCCCGACCTTGTGTCGTAACCAGTAATTGATACAACTTATTTATTTAGGTCAAGACTAGCATTCGTTCTTGCACACGTTACTTTGTGAAGTACATTTACTTTCGTGCAATCAAGGTGAGATCATAGTCCCACCTTTTCAACAACTTTTACTCTTTAAACTATGGGATGAGAAACATATACGTATTATACTTTTATGCTTTGAACACAAGTATGAAAACAAACATTCTACGTGCGAGTTAGAACAAAAAGGCCTCAATTCAATTATCATTAGTTACACTTGCAGGGTGTAAACGTGAACTTATGTTATGTGATCACATGGGCTTGACAAGCCCTCATTCGGACGGTTCGCTACCGTTAGCAGATGAAATATATTTTTGAGTATATAGTGTAGGTTCTAACACTATGATAACGGGGTACGTGAATAGTTAAGTCTTGATAATTAGGTGCTCCACAAATGAATAACAACTTTGGAATGCAAATGATTTAGATAATCAACGTTATGGAAATACAAAATCTTGTGGTTCAAAAACAACGTTTACAAATACACCTATGATTTCACCAACATTTTTCGTTGACAGTTTTCTATATGTTTCTCAGGTTCATACGTGGCTACTTGATACATGCTTCCGCACACTTTGATTACTTGCTTGGGGTCAAGCATACATGCATACGCTAGTGATAGCACCTTTGGATTCAAACTTAAATGATTACATGCATATGCTATTGATAGCATTCAAAATTTTTCAACTTATATTATGTGGCAAGTTATTTCATTTATACTTGATAACTTTTATAAACTTAAACTCTTTGTCGAATTGTTTGGTAACTTAAAACTTTGCAAGTCATACACGTTTCAAATGAATGCGACATAATTTTGGTCAAACGCGTCTCATTTAGGGACTATGACCACGTAACGAGACCTAAGTTAACGACGTCACCAATGACGTTTTTGCCGGGTCATTACAAACCTGAACAATGAAGACCGAACTAAACGAATCCTTACGGATAACACTTATCACTAAACATCCCTTGTATTGCGTAATACGACCAATACGCAACTATCGTAACATCATAAGCAAACGGCTAAAACCGATAGCGCCCAAAATGACTATGGCAACGCTAATCCCAAGGTGTACAAAATCGACTATTGTCACACCCGTAACAACATGTGAGCGAAACACGGCTATCGCATCACTAATCACACAACATGGTCCTCACGACCCCACCATTGGCGTATAAAACAACTAATAGTTCTCAATACTAACCACATGAAGGCTGGCTGAAACTACACGCGCCTTAGTGAATCCGTACCACACGCGACTCACTACCTTCACCGCAACAACAATCGGGATTGGCCGAACTACACGCGCCCTAGTGAATCCGAACTACACGAGAGTCACTATTCCAATAGAATGACCGCATCCACACGTGTCATTGTGAATCTGAACTACACGCGACTCACTTCCTAAATCTCAACACAGGAATGGTACTCCCATTCCCCACCGGTACTCGCATTTCCCGATAACGTTATACCATACCGATATAACACTTCTCCCAAGGTGAAGTTAGCGGACCAAGTCAACGGCCATAACCCACCAATCACACACATTCTTCTGGCCTCATACAACGAGTAATGTAACATCACGCAGTGCTACACCATAGTGAATTGATAGTGCTCCAAATGAACATATATTTAGTCGCAATATCATCCCAATATGTAAAGTTTTTAGTTGTAATTATTCTATTTTTAAGTTTTAATCGTTTAAATAAATAAATGTGAAGACGAAGCACGAAGATTAAAGAATTGAAGAAAAAGTTTCACTAAAGCCTGAAAAGTGCCACTAAAGCCATAATGCACTCAAAAGTGCCACTAAAAGTGAGTTAAAGACTTGCGCGGATTTTGGGAGTTAAGGAAAATAATTTTTTGTGCAAATTAAAAATTGTAAAACGCAAAGTACACGATATCTACGCGTACGAAAGGACGTTTGAAAATCCGGAACAGAGACATAAACCGAGCATCAACGCGTGAGACAACGGACCTAAAATTATAAGTCAACTATGCACAAGAATATAATATAATATATGTATAATTATATAAAATTAAATATATTATATATATATATATTTAAATAAAGTGTCAGCAAACTAGAAAACAAAGGCATGGCAGCTAAGACAGCTGGCCATGCGATCGCATGACTTCTACACACAAAACCCATGCGATCGCATGGGCTTCAGGATTCCAAAAGTTCTATAAATAGCTCGAGTTTTTGCTGATTTATACACACCTTCACACACCATATATCTCTTACACTCTCTATAATATATATAATTATATATATATATATGTGTGTATATATATATATATATATATATATATATATATATATATATATATATATATTTATAATATAAATTAGTTTAGTTTTATATTAGTTTAGTTTGGGTAATGTAAAGGTTATTTTACGGGTTTTAAAGTCGGAACTCTGTCCCTGTAACACTACGCGATTAATAATCACTGTAAGCTAAATTCTCCCTTTTCAATTATGTATTGTACTTAAGTTATTATTATGCTTATTTGAGTCGAAGTAATCGTGATGTTGGACTAAATATTAAGACAGGGTTATTGGGCTTTGGACCATAATTGGGGTTTGGACAAAAGACCGACACTTGTGGAAATTGGACTATGGGCTATTAATGGGCTTTATATTTGATTAACTAAATGATATCTTGTTAATTTAATATAGAGATTTAGATTTATAATTCGATGTATCTATATATAACCACATACGCTTGACTGGGTACGGTGAGTGAGATATTTATAAATACTAATAATTATTCATTTGACCGAATACGGGGATGGATTAATAGTCAATGGACTCATTAAAACAGAGGTGGATTACATTCAAGGAAAATTGGTGTAATTGTTAATAAAGTATTAAAACCTTGGGTTACACGCGGTCGATAACCTAGTGTAATCATTAACAATGTATTAAAACCTTATTACAGTTTAAGTCCCCAATTAGTTGGAATATTTGACTTCGGGTATAAGGTTAATTTGGCGAAGACCCTCGCACTTTATAATTATGACCGCTGGACTCTTATGGACAAAACCAGATGGACTTATCAAATAATCCAGGACAAAGAACAATTAACTCAGGGTAATAAATTAAAATCAAAACGTCAAACATCATGAGTACGGAAGTTTAAATAAGCATAATATATTTTATTCTATATTTCCTCGTACTTTTATTTATTGTCATTTTAATTATTCTTATTTATTTTATCGTTAGTTAAATATCGTCATTTACTTTACGCTTCGCTTAAAATATAAAATCGACAAACCAGTCATTAAACGGTAAAACCCCCCTTTTATAATAATAATAATAATTGTAATATATATTTATATTTTGTACAAATATAGTTATATAAAAATATAGTGTAAAATAAGCCGTCTCCCTGTGGAACGAACTGGACTTACTAAAAACTATACTACTCTACAATTAGGTACACTTCCTATAGTGTTGTAGCAAGGTTTAGGTATATCCTATCTGTAAATAAATTATATAAAACTTGTGTAATATTTCTTCATATTTCGTAGTAAAATATAATAGTATTTTCGTATACACCGCTGCACACATCAAGTATTTTTGGCGCCGCTGCCGGGGAATCGGCGAAACGCTATATTTTCTTTTTAAAAATATAATTTATAAAAAATAAAAAAAATATATAAAACATTAAAAATAAAAAATAAATAAATATATATATATATATTTTTAAAAGTTTGTTTAAAATATATAAAATTATAAAGTATTTCTATTTCTATTTCTATTTTAGTTTTTAAAATATAAGTTTTTTTATTTATATTTTATATAAATCAGAAAAAAACTGATATTGGGCCAAGCCTAATTTAAGCCCAAAACAATCCTGGACTGCTATACCATGCGATCGCATGAGGGAAAGGCAGGAAACCCATGCGATCACATGGTGTGATCTGACAGCAAACCTTAAATTCATTTATTACGCAGTAGGGTTTAATATAATTATTATTATCTAATTAGGGTTTATTTATTTAATATATTTACTTCTACTTTTAATATTAATTTGAAATTTCAAGTTTTATTATTACTATTAATTATATAGATTAATACTTTTATATAAATAATATAAAAATAATATTTTTATAAAATTTATATTTTTATCATTTTAGTTATAATTTGTATTTTTATCGTTTATTTCGTAATATTTGTCGTTCGTAATTAGTTTTAAGTTAGTTTTTGCCATAGTTATTTTTATACTTCTAAGATTTTTAGGCTTTGCCGTAAAATCCCTTAAGTGTTTTTTCTTTAGATTAAGATTTAGGCGCTTTAGAATTTTGCGACGTATTTAATAGATTTTAGTGCCTTATAAGTACTTGCCGTTTTCGAAATAGAATTCCTTTTAAGCCTTAATACCTTTAGGCGCAACTTTTTAGATTTAGTTTTTAGACTTTTAAGTTTCGACGCTTTACTTTCTTATTTTTATTTTTCAACTTTTTGTTTTTTGACGTTTGTTTTTCGACTTCTTATTTTTCGACGCTCTTTTTCGTTTCTACGCGCTAGTTTTAGGACATAGAATTTTTAATCTTTAAATTTCGACGAAAAATTATTGTAAGCAATTAAATTAATTGACGTCAATTTTCTGGTTCGTAGTAATAGTTGGATTTGTTAGTGGCGAGTTGTGGGCTTCCGATTTAAAGGGTCCTGGCTACCTGCTGCATCTATTGGCTATTCGAAACGTGGGCAAAAGCAGAAAAGTCTATTAATTTGATAACTTATATAATTTTTAGTTTTATATCTAATAGGATAATTAGTGAATGCACCACATTGTAGCTAAAATTTGGCCATCGCAATAAAATGGAAAATTTTGAAAACAAGGCCATGGAAACTCTTTTTGAAATCTAAAATCAATTAAATCAATACTCTCAAACGAGTGTTGATGACAATTCGTTCGGTCAAACTTGGATCACGAATGACGAAACAATAACTGGTTGTGAAATCTGTGGAGATTATCACTCAACATGGGAATGTTATTATTACGTTCCTATGGAAAATTATGCACCCATGGAACCTGAGTGGAATGATTATGAGGAATACAATTCTAATTGGGATTATTCCCAAGAATATATCCAAACTCAACAACCAGAAGACGAGAAAAATTATGTGTCTGAAATTTTTTTAGATTATATGAAAATCAAACTCGAAGAACTTAACGCTCAAAATGAACAAATAAGAGAGTTTGCAAATTGGCAAGCTGAAACTTTATCAGACTACACACCTGTTGATCTGAAGAGTCATGTACAAGAAAATATCATATCATCAAATTTTGATGAATTCGAGAGCTCTGAAATCACCAATTATCCCGATGATACTTTATATTCAGTTTTACCAATTTCACAACATATCGACACATTAGCCTCTACCGACGAAATCATTGATCCTTCAATGGATGAAGAAGAAGTAAGGGTGACAAATTGGTACTCTTGGGGAAACGATAACGTTGAAAATTTTACCCCCGAGACCAAAGTGGTGGGACCGATAAGAACCGTTAATGAAGAAGAATTTGTTTCGATCCCGAAATTCACCATTCCACAACTTTCCAACCCAATATTCTCAATAGACGAGTCATCTACCGAAGATGAACTACGAGCTATAATAGATAATGACACCTCGAATTTCACCCAATTGGGTAATAGAGGTGAAACCTTTGATCCCTAGAATGAACGGAAGGAAATGATAAGAATTGTCCACCCTATAGAAATATGTATGTCGGTGTATAAGGATCCATTTGACCAAGAACCAGAAAAGAGACATATCCATTTACTAAAAGCTACACTTAAAAAAGAATTAAGTAGTGACGATCGGGTGGGTCTAAACTTTAAACCCATTGATATATTATACACCACTCGAGATGTAAATAACTGGCTCACTATTTTAATTCATGGAACTTATTCTACCGATTTCACATGTCGTCAGCTAAGTGTGGGAAAGTCTAACCCCACTTAACGTTAAATTCGGGGTTCGGGTTAGTGCATAACTCGTTAATAAAAATGCATGATAAAACAGGGTAAAACAGCGCATTTTCAAAAAATTAGCAAACAGTTCAGAAAAGCAACCATTTTTGAAGAAAAATATATGTGATAAAACAACAAAAGTAATGAACGATGAGGCGCGCCATCTATCATTCGACGAGCTTTGTAATTACAAACTGGGTATTTTTAATCACTTTACTACACTAATCACCCTCATGAATTTATTATTATAGTCTGATTTCATGCAAATGAGGGCATTGCATGATCTCAAGTGTGGGGAAGGGTTATAAATTCTCTCAGGTTTGCACTTGGTTTATTTGCCAAATTTTGTAAAAATTTGAAAAATTTTCAACTAAATGAATTCAAAATCATGTTTATACATATTTATGAACGATAAAAACTAGGTGTTAATACCGAAATTATAGTTACCTCGGAAATGACTTAAATTGAGAAACAACCTAAAATGCTTGAATTCATTTAAAATGGGAAAGAGAAGAATAAAAAGGCAAAGATAGAAATAAATAAAAGCCAAGTGTGGGGAGAATATACCAAGTTATTCAATTAAAAACTATCTATCACATGTTTCTGTAAAGTTATTGCAGGTGCTTTTGTTTTGAACAAAATTAACTGTTTTACCCGGTAAATTGTAATATAAATGGAAGAAAAGATGGATCTACATGATGAATCATTTCTATCATTAAAATGAAGTAAAGTCTTCAGAAAAAGACACGCGCTTCTTGATTTAGGTCAGGAAGTTGTCATCCAGACCAGCTGTAGGTTGACGAAAAATCTAGAAAAGTCATCTCTAAAATCAGCAGGAAATCCACGGACCTCAGCATCAAACAGGGTCGCCAAGTGGTCAGACTTATCCTAACCATGAGAGGATCTGTCTTGTAAAATGGGGAGGGCGCCGTGCAAATTAGCTTGATAAGACTAATGAATCAGATCCCCAGAAAGAATAATCTCCTTAAAGATTAAAAATCAGCTTTTAAGCCTGATATTACTCAATCCTTGAGATTGACCTTAAAGATTGAGAATTCAAACTCATGGAATTCGATGATATCTAAACTCGAGCTTGAACGAGAAAATATTTTGATCAAAATTACAAACCGATTTGTTTTCTGAAAATCCATTTTCAATACGTTCATTACCATTGAACGTAAAATCCTGAGAATTCACCTGGAATTCATTAGGTCACCTGAACCAAATCGGGTATCAACCGTAAGAACGGTGGTTGCATAGCATGGTTGAAGAAAGGACCTTGTGCTAGACCGAAAAATTATAGGGTGATCTTTACTATTTCTCCCACAAAAGATAGTAATTGCATCTGACACGTTGTAGACCATGAACATCTGCATGTCATTAGACATTGCCTTAACAGTTGCTTGTTCAACGCTTTCCTTTACAACCGGACGGTAGTTTACCGAAAGGTAATATACGGAGCAAGTATACTGGACGTGTTGCTTTCCTAATACAAGGTTAGCAAGTGGGTGACACAAAACCGCAAGTTTTGAACTAAAATTTTCAAATCTGAAACCCACAAAAATATTTTGCAACATCGGTGAAGGGTTATTCCGGAAAACTTATCTAGGGTAAAAGCTAGAATGGATTTTCAAAATATCAAATGTTTTCATAAAGATCCAATTTCCTTAATGGATCTAAATTTTCATAGTCATGTGGGACTGTACACCACATCATTACTATCATTGTTTATACGCCGTATCAAAATCACTGATGTATAAAGTGTGGGAATAAAAAAGTGATTCGAGTGAAGTGTGATTTAATTTCAAGTTCTGTATTGCTTGAGGACAAGCAACTTTCAAGTGTGGAGATATTTGATAGTGCTCCAAATGAACATATATTTAGTCGCAATATCATCCCAATATGTAAAGTTTTTAGTTGTAATTATTCTATTTTTAAGTTGTAATCATTTAAATAAATAAATATGAAGACGAAGCATGAAGATTAAAGAATTGAAGAAAAAGTTCCACTAAAGCCTGAAAAGTGCCACTAAAGCCATAATGCACTCAAAAGTGCCACTAAAAGTGAGTTAAAGACTTGCGCGGATTTTGGGAGTTAAGGAAAATAATTTTTTGTGCAAATTACAAATTGCAAAACGCAAAGTACAAGATATCTACGCGTACGAAAGGACGTTTGAAAATCCGGAATCGAGACATAAATCGAGCATCAACGCGTGAGACAACAGACCTAAAATTACAAGTCAACTATGCACAAGAATATAATATATATATATATATATATATAATTATATAAAATTATATATATTATATATATATTTAAATAAAGTGTCGGCAAACTAGAAAACAAAGGCATGGCAGCTGAGACAACTGGCCATACGATCGCATGACTTCTACACACAAAGCCCATGCGATCGCATGGGCTTCAGGATTCCAAAAGTTCTATAAATAGCTCGTGTTTCTGCCGAGTTATACACACCTTCACACACCATATATCTCTTACTCTCTCTCTCTCTCTCTCTCTCTATATATATATATATATATATATATATATATATATTTATAATATAAATTAGTTTAGTTTTATATTAGTTTAGTTTGGGTAATGTAAAGGTTATTTTACGGGTTTTAAGGTCGGAACTCTGTCCCTGTAACACTACGCGATTAATAATCACTGTAAGCTAAATTCTCCCTTTTCAATTATGTATTGTACTTAAGTTATTATTATGCTTATTTGAGCCTAAGTAATCGTGATGTTGGACTAAATATTAAGACGGGGTTATTGGGCTTTGGACCATAATTGGGGTTTGGACAAAAGACCGACACTTGTGGAAATTGGACTATGGACTATTAATGTGCTTTATATTTGATTAACTAAATGATATCTTGTTAATTTAATATAGAGATTTATAATTCGACGTATCTATATATAACCACATACGCTTGACTGGGTACGGTGAGCGGGATATTTATAAATACTAATAATTATTCATTTGACCGGACACATGGATGGATTAATAGTCAATGGACTCATTAAAACAGGGGTGGATTACATTCAAGGGAAATTGGTGTAATTGTTAATAAAGTATTAAAACTTTGGGTTACACGCAGTCGATAACCTGGTGTAATCATTAACAATGTATTAAAACCTTATTACAGTTTAAGTCCCCAATTAGTTGGAATATTTGACTTCGGGTATAAGGTTAATTTGGCGAAGACCCTCGCACTTTATAATTATGACCGATGGACTATTATGGACAAAACCAGATGGACTTATCAAATAATCCATGACAAAGAACAATTAACCCAGGGTAATAAATTAAAATCAAAACGTCAAACATCATGAGTACGGAAGTTTAAATAAGCATAATATATTTAATTTTATATTTCCTCGTACTTTTATTTATTGTCATTTTAATTATTGTTATTTATTTTATCGTTAGTTAAATATCGTCATTTACTTTACGCTTCGCTTAAAATATAAAATCGACAAACCAGTCATTAAATGGTAAAACCCCCTTTTATAATAATAATCATTGTAATATATATTTATATTTTGTACAAATATAGTTATATAAAAATATAGTGTAAAATAAGCCGTCTCCTTGTGGAACGAACCGGACTTACTAAAAATTATACTACTCTACAATTAGGTACACTGCCTATAGTATTGTAGCAAGGTTTAGGTATATCCTATCTGTAAATAAATTATATAAAACTTGTGTAATATTTCTTCATATTTCGTAGTAAAATATAATAGTATTTTCGTATACACCACTACACACATCATGAATCCTAACGGAATACACTAACCATCCACCCCAAACAACAAGTATATACTCATACTTAGGAACATTCCACTCACTTGGAAATCCTTGCACACGCATCACACGTACGTGTACACAACGCCACCACAATCGAGCAAGAACCACCTATATCGCACATAGGCACAAAACAATAATTCTCTAGAAGAGAATCCGGCACACACATCCCTTAACCGAGGGATTTCACCTTGCTCATCAAACACGTCCATTTATCTTCCAAAGAGTTTCACCGCATTACCACCTTGGTGGTAATCTAAATCCAAAGCCATAGGTACAATTTATTCCAAACCGTACCTTTATTACAATCGACCAACATAGGTCTCAATGCTAGCTCTGAATCCATACGAGCATCGCCCAATATCACACACTAGAACATCTTCGTTCGAGTGTACAAACTCCCTTACTTAGAACTCTGTTCCGTAACCACATCATCGAGATAAAAGTATCTCACAACCACAAACATCACAATACCTTGCTCTAACCTTGAGCATACGAAGGATTTTGGATTATCCTTCGCTACTTTAACCGAAGTAAATACCATACCGTACAAGTATCACTCTAGCAATCACTGAGTTGCTATCACTTGTAACTTCCACACCGTCACTCACGCACCTAAGGGTTTCTTACCGGCACCCTAAGTACAAAGTAACCGCAATACCATCGGAGTCGAATACCACGCTAGTAGGTATGAAAGAGGCACCTAATGCTGTGTCACATAGACTCCATTACCAACATGTATCGAGATCAAACACTCGATCTCTAAGGTTCCATCTACCCGATGAACCTCATTTTTCACCATCCCCAACACAAAAGCGAACACGCTCTTAACAACCGAACACCAAAGCCCATTCCCATGGCTTGGTAGAAACATTTCCCAACACTAAGGAATGCTTGGTTGCACCAAGTCTTACGCCCTTCGTCCGTCAATCCAAACGCCGCCGTATGGTAATCTCATTAGGAATGTCACCCATAACAATAATATGCACAACACAATTCAATTAACAAACCCGAACGCATCGGCACATAAATAAATAACCAAAGGACATATTTATTAAAACGAAAAGTACTTTAACGTCTTCTCGCCACACCCGTCCCCGCTAACTCGGGACACTCTGACTTACGATGTCCTTCTCTTTGGCAATTGAAGCACACCGTGCCATCGCCCTTTGGCACCAAACATTCCCAAGACTTGTGACCCCTCACGCCACAATTGTAACACCTAGATGCACTAGAATCCGATATACTCGTCCGTATACCACTCGTGCTCACACTTGCACCCTTAGTTCTCTTACTTGGAGCACTATATGAAACAACCCTTCTATTACTTGAAGGTTTACCTGTTATCGATTACGAATGCAACTCGAATCCCCTAGCCACGACGAATAACTCCGCGAACGAGTTCACTTGACCAAGGCTAATCTTGCCCCGTAAGTCATCATTCAAAGTTCGATAGAAATTTCCCATCAACAAACTATCTCATCCTTTATACTCCGGGAAAAAACGAGCCTTCGCCAAAAAGGTCGTCTTGAGAGTATTCAAATCCATAGAACCTTGCTGCAAATTTCGCAACTCATCACGCAATTCTGACAAATAGGCTTGAGTCCGGAACTCCTCGAAGAATTCCTTCTTAAAATCGTCCCATAAACAATATCGATCTTACCATCCAACCAATCTTTCGCCCTACCCCACAACAAGCTAGTAGCGAGTCTTGTCCTCTTCTCGGGAGGGCATTCAATAGTGCAAAAACACCCTTCGACATCCGAGATCCATGTTGTGCTTACCAAAGGATCCGGTTTCCCGTCATACATCGGAGGTTTAGTCCTCATGAAGCTATTAAGACAACGCTCCATTTCACTACTACTCCGAAATTCGGAATACATCTTGTACATTTCTTCTCGAAACACAATCATTTGCCCCGCCACAGCGGCCGTAACTCTAGTGTTAAACTTATCGTCGCTCGCCTCGATCCTGTTTCTCGTCGCCATTCTAAAGAATGCAAAACGATTATTCCACGAACGTATAAAACCACCCGCATAACACCGCCCTATCTTGCTAAACACTCGTCGTACGTCACTTGTTAGACACAATTTGCACCCGTAATAAGGTTTGCAAGTCCTTAGTACGCGCACACGCCGTATCAACTTATTAGTACAACGACCGCCTCGCTCGATGATATAACCAAAACCACAAAAATTCTACTCGATAATAACACACGCAAGAAAATAATATCACAACACAAGCCACAATCCTAGTTAGTTCACCTATACATGTAACAACCCGACTTTTTCGACTTACTTTTGTGCTTGTTACTTTCACGAAACTGCGTATTTGTGCGTACTGTGTTGGTTTATATTCGGGGTTCTTATTTCATGATTAATTACTTTCGTTAATACCATACAACGTGCCATTAAGTACTTAGTTACTTAACTTGATCCCCGAATGCTTTTATGACCGTTAGTGTCACTTGACGTTTAGAACGATCTATGTTTTGGTACACGTTTAACTTTTGTCGTAATTAGAATATTACGACTACATAATACTAATTGTTATTTCCTAATAACAATTACTTGGGTTATTGGTTGCTTAATTACGCTTAGTAATTTACTTATGCTCACTAGTTAGTCTTGTTGGACTTTAGCCCACCCTACTTTAGCTAATAGACCATTTAATTAGCTCAAATTTAAATGGATTATGACCCATTAAGATGTAGGACAAAAACCCATTTATAAGAGCCAACATACTAGCATTTTTGTTAACCATTATCACAAATGTTGCATGAGATCCTAACAATAAGCACCACCTTTAGACCACCACTAACCAAAAAGCAAAAAGGTGTCCCCTTGTCCCCTCCCCCCCAAACCCCACGGCCACCACCACCCATCACCACTATAAATACCAAGCTATTCTCATCCATTTTACACTTGATCTCATCCTCATTTTACACACGCTTACTCTCTAATTTTCTCTCTAGTCTTTCTCACTCTAAAAATTGTAAGTTTTAAATTTTCTTCTTCTTCTTCTTCTTCTTCTTCTTCTTCTTCTTCTTCTTCTTCTCTAAATCATGACATCATCATCATCTTTATAAGATCAAGCTTGTTAGCTTTTTGATCTTGTTATATCTTGTAGATTCAAACTTTGATTTGCATCCTTCAAGAACATTAAAGATTCAAGCTTTCTAGCTTTGAATCTTCATTACTTTGATGGATCTAAGCCTTATAGCTTAAGATCACTTTATTTTTATTAAAAGATCAAAACTTGTATTTATGATCTTCACGAAACTTGAAGATCTAGCTTCATGCTTTAAAGATCTTCAAGAACATTCAAGATTCAAGCTTTCTAGCTTTGAATCTTCATTACTTTTGTTGGATCTAAGTTTTCTAACTTCTGATCTCTTTTAATTTGTTAAAAGATCAAAACTTATGTTTATGATCTTCATGGAACTTGAAGATCTAGCCTTTTGCTTTGAAGATCTTCAAGAACATAAAAGATTCAAGCTTTCTAGTTTTGAAATCTCACAACTTTTGTTAAAAGGATCCAAGCTCTCTAGCTTAGGGTTCCATTACTTTGTTTAATCAAATTTATGTACTTACTTGTTTGATTGAATGAAAGTTTGTAGCTTTAGTTGTAGATAGAACTTGTATTTGTGTTAAGACTAAGAACGTGATGTAACCTTGGTTCATCATCCTTCTAAAACTCTTAAGTGAGTTGTATTCTTGCTTAGTCTTGACATTGTGTGTTGATGGTTGAAACTTGGTCAAAGTGATGCTAAAACATCAAAGAGTTGTACACTTGAAGCTTACATGCATCAAGGATGAGAACCGTGATGAGCATCAAGCACCAAGAAACCCACCGGAGCACTTGTTTGCTGTTTTTCAGGGTCTGATTAGACACCTAGGACTTCTGGAAAATTGATTTTCAGATATTTCGGTTTGAGTAGATGACTTTTTGTTCAAGACTAGCCTAAATCCGATATACGGTTTAGGATTTATAGCCTTTCGAAAGTCACTACGCCTTTGTAACGACGTGCTGAAAATTCTGACCTACTCACGCTTGAACCGTCACCACGGTCAAACAATATTGAGTTAGGATCTGAAAATTGGATAGCGGTTAGAGGACTCACATATGAAGACTTAGCCACTGACCACGCATCTTTTCGGTTTGTATATAGGTCGTAGCAGCTGTCCGAAGTCAGCCGTTGTTTCGATCTCTATTCTTGTTGAAAACTTACTTTAGCTTTTACGAATGATGATGATGATGATGATACTTAAGACTTAATTTATTCACTTTAAACTTTTGGGGACAATATACTGACTTAGTGACCTTTGACTTAGGTTGACAACCTTTCGGACCGACTTACTACCTGCATACTTTTCATATCGACTTTTACCGCACATTCACTGTGAGTTATAGCTTCCCTTTTTACTTTACTATTTTTAGGACTGAGAATACATGCGCTTTTTATGTTTTACATACTAGACACGAGTACTTAAACTTTATATATGTGTGGGTGACATAACGGCACAAATATTCCCCTTAGCTTGGTAACGTTTAGTCATTGGTTTATGAACCGGTGAGCGCGAATCTTAGATATGGATCCATAGGGTTTGACATCCCCACTCGGGCTAGTTGCGCTAGCATTCAACGGGTGTTTAATACTTCATAAACAGACGCACTTGCCAAGTGTACTTTTAGGGGGTAATATTACGTTAAGTTAGTTACCGGGTGCCCACGGATAAGCATATACTTTTCATACTGTTTGAATACGAAATCTCATGGTCTACATTACATTACCGATTACAAACATACTATAGCTCACCAACATTCATGTTAACCTTTTAAGCGTGTATTTCTCAGGTGCTTAGACGTTGTTGCTTCCGTTGTTAGACTTGCTGTCTTGGTGTTATAGACTTGCTGTTACAGACTCGCTGTGTTAGACTTCCGCTGCATTACTTAGAGATGTCTCAATCATGGAACTTTTATTTTGCATTCGCAACTTATGTTATTTTGAATAATGGCTTTGTAACGACCTTTGTGTCACGTTATCTTTTGTAAAATGTTATCCTTTCATGAATGTAAAACTTGTTTTAAAACATCATATAATATTATACCGTGTAATCGACCTGTTGTTGATGATCCGTACATGATGGTTTTGTACGGGGCGTCACATTTGGTATCAGAGCATTGGTTGTAGGGAATTAGGTTGCATTAATGAGTCTTGACCGAGCCGAGTAGGATTCGCTAATAGGACTAATCTACAACTTGCTTGTTTACTTATGTGTGCGGAACTGCTGCATGCTACTGTATTATACTACTGCTTGCTACTGCTTACCTTTACTGCTGTGTGAACTTCCTGTATGCTACTGCATGCTACCATCTGCCTTTGATTGCATGTTACTTTTGTTTGATATTGTTACGATTGCCATGCTATGTACTGCTAGGATGTTGTAGTGCCTGACTACGTGCTTGCTATATGTCTTACTGACATGGAAAAAGTTATTTTTCCTTGTTCAGATGTCGGACATGCCGCCCATGACCTTTGACTTTGAGAGTGACTCAGATTCGTCTTTTGGAGATAGTAGACTTGCGCTTGACCTAATGGACATCTCAGACGGAGACGAGGATCCCGAGGAAATTCCAGCTCCACCCAGCCCTAGACTCCTGGGGCCACAGCACCATTCCGGTGGTACTGTGATTCCTGGAGGAGACGGGGACGGTCCATTCAGTAACGAGCGTGGACATTGGGTTAGACGCACCACTGACGGACGTGTCTTACCGATTACACCTGGCAGATATCAACTTATGATCACCGGCCAGACGCTTTCTCCTGCCCGTGATGTACCTGCACTACCTTCAGACGATTCAGATGGATCATCATCCGACGACACCAGTGAGGAGGATCCCGAGGAAGATTCTAAGGAGGACCCCGAGGAGGAGCCCGTGCAGCCACCCTTGACCCCGTCGAAGAAGCGGTACCACTTCGATGGTATTGTTATTCCAGGGGTTAATGGAGGTAAGCCGTTCGTGAATGCACATGGACAGTTGGTTAGGGTCACAACCCGTAAGCGGGTTGTACCGTATCCTGCCGATCCATTTGTGTGTAAGCACGCCCGTTCAGTGCCGTCTACTTCTAGTACTACATCCGCATCATCTGGACCATCTGCACCACCTGCACCATCTGCACCACCCACCATCGAGGAGCTGATGAGGGAAGTGCATGCCCTCCGTGCTTGGGTAACTGAGCTCGAGGACCAGATGACCCACCTGATGGACATCATTTACTCACCATCACCCTAGGACTGTTGTATTGGATTTCTTTATGTATCCCATTAGTAGTTTCCCATTTTTCATTTATGTATTGTACGAACCTTATGTTGTTGTATGCAATTTTCTTACTATGAATGGAATTACTGTTGTTGATTTATTGTACGACGTTTTATTACATGTTGGCTTTTGTGCTATCTGTTGCTATTTTCCATGCTTAGTTAACGTGTATTGTGTTGCTTCCATGTTGTTTACCTTATGCCGTGACGTTGTTAGTTAATGGATTTTGACTTAAGTCGAAACTTTTGTTTGGAAGATCGATGACTAATGGAAAAGGTCCAAGGGAAATGCCCACAATAGCATAGATTGAGGAGATGATAGTCGCTCGAGTAGCCGCAGTTATGGCGAATGCCAACCCCCAAGCTCCAACGGCTAACCAGAACATCCAGAATGGGTGCACTTTCAAGGAATTTCAGAATTGTAAGCCCCACAATTTCAGTGGAACAGAAGGGCCAGTTGGGCTGACGAGATGGTTTGAGAATTTGGAATCTGTATTCCGTGTGAGTAAGTGTTCCGAAGTGAATAAGACCAAGTTCGCGTCGTGTACGCTGTCGGATGGCGCTTTGACTTGGTGGAATACGTTAGCCCAGGCTTAGGGAATTGACGAAGCTTATGCTACACCATGGGAGGAGTTTAAGAGGGCTATGATTGAGGAATACTGCCCCAGAACCGAAATTCATAAAATGGAAGCGAAAGTTTGGGAACTAAAAGTTGTAGGATGACCTTGATGGCTATAATCGAAGGTACTTGGAGTTAGCTTTAAGGTGCCCCACAATGGTTACTCTGGAGTACAAACGGATGGAGAGGTATTTGTGGGGACTCCCCAAGGATATTCAGGGAAATGTCACTTCTTCGAAACCAACAAATGTCCCGGAAGCTATGCGCATGGCGCATACCCTGATGAATCAAATTACCCGCCAAGAGCCAGAGAAGGCTAAATCAGAATCGGGAGCTAGTAATGGGAAACGTAAGTGGGACGACAACAAGGGAAAAGGTTTTGATCAAAACCCAGCTAAGAGGTATGAGAATTTTAAGGGAAACAACTACTGGAGGAACCCTAACCCGAACCCTAGCTCTAACCCTAAATACAAAGGTACCCTTCCTCAGTGTAAGAGATGCTACAAGCATCACATTGGACACTGCAACGTAGTGTGTGCTACTTGGATGCTCCGGTATGTGCTATTTGATTATAATTGTGTGGCGTGCTTTGTTATTATATATATATATATATATATATATATATATATATATATATATATATATATATATTGACCAAAATGCCCTCACTTCCCTTTAAAATTGCGAAATTCGGAACCAGTCACCCAGTATTGCCGCGCCGCGGCCCTCTTTCTTCATGCCGCGAGATTGTGCATGGTCTGGTGGTTGTTTTGACGTGCCTCCTGATCCTGAATCCTTTGGATTGTCGCGCCGCGCCTTATTCCTCCGCGTCGCGACCCATCAGCCACTTTGCCACCTTTCGTGTATTAGACTCCTACCTCTCGTACACGCTTAGAATTCTTCATTCGTGCAACGTACATGCACTTTAGAACACATATAACAACCTTTCGATCACTCTCGTACTCTATTTACGTACATGCAACATATATACATACTCGATACACATATATATTCTTTATACGTCGTACGAATAAAAGGGTCTTACAGCACATGAAACACAACGATCGGGTACCCCAACAACCTAATAATGTGATGGTCGACTCCAAACCTCAATAAACATTCGAAAATAATCAACAGCAATCCTCCACAAAGTAATACCAAATCGAATCAAGAACTACTGTATCACTTCCAATAAACCACATCTCACAACAACCATGACTCATAACAAGATGCTACATGTCATAAGTTTATGTTACCAGAAATTACCAACAAATTAATGGGTGTAGAGAAACACCCTTGAAAACGTAAAATCACAAAAATCTGAAGGAAATAAAGGTTGTGAAGAGCGGGACAGCATGTAGTTGTTGAGTTAAAAAGTCAGTGGCTTCATAGAAAGATCGTCGACGTTGAAGGATTCCAGCAAGGAGCAAAAACAACCGAGCTGAAGAAGCATCAACGAATCAATACCAGTGTGAGGTCTAGAGAAATTAGCATCAGCTAAAATCGACAAAAGTGAGAGCTCTGGCGACCTATCATAACCGTTTAAAACTCGAGCACCACTTAACCTAGATGATATTGAATAATTTTGGCGCTGTTGTATTTATTTTGTAACTTTTTTACAATAATTAAGTTTAGTTTTCTAAGTATTATAATCTTCATAAATTTTATTTAAGGACAGTTATAATTGAAATCACCACGAACTCACTAAAAACCAAATAAGTAATAATGATATTTCTAGAATCGGAATTCATGGTTCTTTCTGGCCGGAGGTCCTTAGGAAGCAGCCTCTCTGCCCTTCAGTATAGGGAGAGACGACTTCTTCTAACCGTGGATCGATAGGTATCCGTGGGTGAAGGAATGACTTCTCTTTTACTTTAGGGTAGAAGAAATACTGTCTACATCTAACCTCCACATACTCCATTTTGGTGGAATTGGGTATCATTGTTGTTGTTGTTGATATGTTTGGTATTAACTTGTTAATGGTAATGAGAATACTGAAAGAAAATAAAAATAAAAATAAATTATAAAAATAAAAAACTCGTTCATGTTGTATGGTAGTGATAGAGAAAAAAGTGAAAGAATGGAGAATATTTCAATCGAGAGAGCATTCCCTCCATTTTGGTGAGATTGAGGAATGACCATTAACCATAGGCAACGAGGATTCTCATTGAAAATAACCAATCAATAGCATTCCTTATAATCCATTACTCCCAATCAAGCATGCAATAAATTATCTATACATCAATAAGATAAGGCGTGGCTCACGGCTAGGGATGGTAATGGATCGGATATGGATCGGATGATGCCGTATCCATATCCATATCCATTTAGTTTTTGTTCATCCATATCCATATCCATATCCATTTAGTTTCAGGTCATCCATCCATATCCATATCCAATGGATTAAGCGGGTTAATGGATATCCAATGGATATTAAAAAATTGTTATAATTAATATTCTCTAATATGCGATTAAAATAAGCAAACATAGTATAGAAAAAATAACTATACCATGACATAATTAAAATCTATTTATAAGAATGTGTAATCTTTGTCGATGACATAACAAAATTTGTTAAATTTACTATAAAACATGGATTATGAAAAATTAAATATGAAATTTGTAACTTTATTTTATTAGATATGCGTGTTTTATTGTGATATATAATAATTATTTCGTTGTAAAATCAAAATGTAATATAACGGTAAATGAACTTGCAATAGTAAATATGTAAGCATATATCTATATTTATGTATTTGTATTTGTATTTCGGGTGGTGATGGATATATCCATGGATGAAACTTTTCATCCACATCCATATCCATATCCATTTAGGTTCATCCATATCCGTATCCATATCCATTTAAGTTCATCCATATCCATCACGAAGCGGGTGAATCGGGTGGATATCCACTGGATCGGGTGACCATTGCCATCCCTACTCATGGCTTGGATGCTGTGAGGCGGGTTCGCATTGGCCAGTTAAGTTTGGTTTTACTATTCCAAACACCACATCAACCTTTTTCTAAAAAACAAACACATTACTAACAAACAAGTCGTACCTTACCTCCAAAAATCTGGACCCTGACCAAGATGGGTGTAGAGTTCCATGGGAACTCGTCGCCTACAACCACCAAGAAGAAAGAAGACAAATGTGAGGTACAACAGTCGAAACGCGGCGGAGCCAGCGGCGGAACTTGAACTAGGATACAGGTGGGGCGAGTGTAAATTTTTTTTAATTCTTTCATAGTCAGCATGGACGAACACTAAAAAAACCTTATTTTTTAGTAATTTTTTTTTATTGTTCCGTAAAATTCAGGGTGGGCGGACACCACCTTTGAGATACCTTAAGTACTGCCACTGGGCGGAGCTAACATAAAACTTTCGATCTGGACGGAAGGACCAAGGAGACAACCTCATATACACACCTAAGTCGCAGATCCCGTGCAATATGACACGAAATTTTTGTCTGGTTGCCGAAAATGTGAACGGAGAAGAAGATTGGACTTGCACGCCGCCTGAAAAAAGGTAAGGCGGTTGAACTTTATTTACATAGAATAACGACAAAGCTGTACCCCCGGTGGTCGGTAAGGAGAGCAACGTAAGGGTTGCAAACTGGCAATTGATGGATCAAGTTGAGATGGTGGTGGCTGAAGAAATTTAGGGCAACGAGGTGAAGAAGAAAAAGGATACCATGTACCTTTTTATGTATTAGTGAAAGAGAAAGAAAGCAAATATTTTAAAAAACTGGGGATAAAATGGAGGATTTTTGGTTGAATTTATTTAAGATATAAATGTTTGAGAGTCATTAATGAGGATAAATTGTAATAAATAGGGTTAAAGCCAAAAATAGGCTACAAACTTACACAAATGTACCGATGTTGCCCACAAACTCATTTCCGTGCTACTGTCGCCTACACACTTTCAAAAAATGTGCTAATATCAATATTTTATTGTTTTGACCTATTACATACTAATTTTGACCTGATAATTTTTTTTTTTTAAGAATTAAGATCCAATCCACGAACGATACGTGTTGATTTTAACCAGTTTAGCCGGTAACAAGTCATTTTTGTTTACATTGGTACACTTTTTGAAAGTTTTTGTTTACATTGGTACACTTTTTGAAAGTTTGTAGGCGACAGTAGGACGAAAATGAGTTTGTGGGCGACATCGGTACATTTGTGTAAGTTTGTAGCCTATTTTTGACTTTAACCCTAATAAATTTAGCGGGCGCTCGCAATCTTTGTTAGTGTTGTTTTTAGTTTCGAGCCTAGTCGTTTAGTTTGTATTTGTTTGCTCTCGACTGCTTTCATTTTTAGATGAAAGCTTCTAGTTATAAAATTTTCTTTATTTCGCCATAAAAATAATAATACTATCTACTAGTATATTTTTATGAACTAAAAAAAAAAGTTTGGAAATATTAAATGTTTGGTCAAATATTCAAATCTCGAACGGATGATTATGGCGTTGGACCAGGAGGGTTCATGTTACTTAAAACGGATACCTCACGGGGTGAGAAAGCGACTTAAACAGTATAAATATTTCAATGTTTGAGGAAACAATACAAATCAACTTTCATTTTACATAATCTATTTTTTTTGTTAAATCTACGTAGCGTAACTTCCTGTCAATTTTTGGCAACTTTCACTAATCTAGGTTTTGAAAAGAATAAAAAAAGTGCAAGGTTTTTCGAGCGAGTAATCCGACGTTATATTCTAATGCACGTAGCCCAGCAGAATTACTCCCTGACTTTTCCTATGCAAGATTCAAATTCAAAATCTCTTGCAAAGAACTCAGAGCGTGAACCAATAGACTATCTTGCGATGATTAGATTTTTCGTTAATTTTTCCTAAGAATACAAGTGCTAAAGTAAAAGTCATTAGTATAAATCAACTATTCGTTTAAGACGGTGACATTTTTTTATTCAAGTTACTTAAAAAAATGAGTACTTTAATATACGTATATGATCGAACATAAATATGCAGCCATGACTAGATTTATGTTGAGTGCCAGATGGGAGTGTTCAAGGACTTCATGATTTTAATATCCGGTCCGGTTTACCGTGGATAACCTATAGTGAAATTTAAGTTGTTCATATACTGTCTTTTGATTGAAAGTAACGTGGTGCATATCCTATACAGTAGCAAAAAAATATATTGTTTGTTTGTTTTAAATGGGTCAAACAAATGGTCATTGTTGGGAAGTTATCCCACATCGACCATGAGACAAAACAAATGTATGCATATAAGTCTAAGGGGAAGTCCCTCTATCACCAATTGGTTTTAGAAAAGGATGGACTCTTGGGATTATATTGTAGCATATGTTGTTGGACTATACGATTTATTAATTCTGTCATGGTATCAGAGCTCAGGTAAGCGGTTTTACAAAGCGAGTCCGAGTCAGGCCCCCATGTGTGTGCCGTCGTCGCTACAAAGAGATCGAGTCAGGCCGTTGTCGCGCCGCCATCTATACAACCGTTCTGTGAAGACCCGTCCTAATCCATCCGGACGAAGTCTTCAATATTTGATTCCAGAGCGATGATCTGACTTCTATATGCCATAAACGACTCCATGTAAGTGAGCATATGCACAGCGGAAGGTTTCTTTCACACCTGAGAATAAACATGCTTAAAAGTGTCAACCAAAAGGTTGGTAAGTTCATTAGTTTATCATAAATATTCATTTCATAATTTTAATAGACCACAAAATTTCATATTTCCATTTCTCATAAACATACGTCCCATGCATAGAGACAAAAATATCATTCATATGGATTGAACACCTGGTAACCGACATTCACAATATGCATATAAGAATATCCCCATCATTCCGGGATCCTCCTTCGGACATGATATAAATTTCGAAGTACTAAAACATCCGGTACTTTGGATGGGGCTTGTTTGGCCCGATAGATCTATCTTTAGGATTCGCGTCAATTAGGGTGTCTGTTCCATAATTCTTAGATTACCAGACTAAAAAGGGGCATACTCGATTTAATAATCCAACCATAGAATGTAGTTTCGATCACTTGTGTCTATTTCGTAAAACATTTATAAAAATTGCGCATGTATTCTCAGCCCAAAAATATAAAGGGTAAAAAGGCAAATGAAACTCACCGTAATGTATTTTGTAGTAAAAATACATATAACGACATTGAACAACTAAACGATGCAAGGTTGACCTCGGATTCACGAATCTATATCATTTGTATATATATATTAACACACGTAATTTTAATCGAACAAATTTAGATATTATTATTAGTGATATAATTGTCATATTTAATAATTTATAGGTTTCATTTATAATTTAGTTAAATATATCTATTTTATATACTGTGGATACTTACTTAGTAAAAGTATTAATATAGTTATGTTACATGTATTAACCGTAGTTACTTATATATAAAAATATTTGCTTGTTATTATAATACAATATAGTAATGATAGTAATGATAATATTAGTGACTTTTGTTAATTTGTAACTTAATCATTTCTATAATAAAATTTGTAGCTATATTCAAAATATTAATAATAATGTTAATAAAACGAAAAATAACGATAATAATAATAATGATAAATATAATAATAATAGCGTTGATAAGAATTTTACTAATAATAACAATTTTAACAATCATGATAATATTTATATTTCTAATAATGATAATATTGATAATGATAGTACTAATACTTATTTTAATCATATTAAGGATGATATTAATATAATTTATATTAATGATAATAATTTTAATAATAATAATCATGTTATTAGTCTTAATAATAATAATAAGTAATTTAACATAAAAACAACAACAATAATAATAATAATAATAGTAATACTACCTTTTAAAAAGATAACAAATATGTCTCAGCCAGGGCTCAAACCCGAGACCTCACGCTAAAGCACTAAGACCTCTAACCATGCCACCAATTCTGTTTTCTGTCATGATATCACACTCTAATATATATTACCCGTTACTATACAGTTTCCCTTTTTCTTCATCATTTCACTCAGCCCAACAGCAGCTTTCGGTCCAACAGCAGCGTTCGACCCAACAGCAGCTTTCGACCCAACAGCAGCCCAGTCGAATAAAAAGAAATTTATGACTGTCCTGACTTAGAATCGAACCTGAGACCTCTCTGAAATACACACACTCCCAAACCACTGCTCCTCTTCTGTTTATCTGTATGATATGATACTCCTTATTTTTTTATCCCTTATTCTTTCTGTTTCTTCTTCATTCCCAATACACTAATCGACTTAGGATTCACTTTAATTTACTTTATTAAATTAAAGTTCGAGAAAGGTGTTAACACTTAGGATTCGTTTTATTTTTCATCTTATCACACTAACCCCACTAAAAGCTTATCATTCAATTGATTATTACCTTTCCACTTCAGTTTTTTTTTAAATGGTTAAAAGTCCATTACATCAATATCTCAGCTGCAACACGTCTCCTCATCATCAAATTTATAATCATCATCCTTGCCATCATCCATCGACATCATCATCTTACAATATCATTCCCATCGTATTCATCTTCACATTAAGGCATCACCTTCGCGTTTATGATTTTATGTATTATCTTCATCATCATCGTCCTTATCACTATCGTAAATAAAAAAATTTAAACGGCTGATGTAACAATGAATCACAACAGAAACACTGCAGCAGCAGTTGCAGTGGTTGGATGGTGATGTTTGGCCTTCGGTTTTAATGGCTTTCATGGTGGTTTTTGATGGAGAATATAAACTGAACAGAAATAAAATGGCAGCTACTACAATGGAGTCTTCAAGGCGATTCTACAAACATAAGAGAGAGGAAGAGATTGGGAAGTGGTCACGATGGTAATGGTTGCAATTATGATCACGATGTGTGGTGGTGGTGTGGAGTCTCGGACCGAATATAACAAGGTGCAGGAATGTGTGTCGCTTGAGATTCAATGAGAGAGAGGGAGACAAAGTGGAGATGTGACGGTTCAATATGCGGTATAATCATAATGGGTTGGTGTGATACAAATGGGTTTGATCAAAGAGGAAGAAAGAAAGAGATAGAACGATGTGATTTATGGGTGATCATGTTTGGTTCGTTCATGGGTTCAAAACAGAAACAAATAGCAGGCAACTTTACACTGAAGCAAGAAAAGAAATGATAAATGATGAATTATGGTTTGTGTTCGGTTAACAAGATGAATAAAGGAAGCAGAAAACATTAAGAATTAAAGTAGTGTTTATAGTGATTGTACCTGGTGGTGTTTTTGGTTTCGGGTGTCTTTGATTAACAGAGACAGAAGTGAAGTATAAGTGGTAGTAACAAGTAATTGAATGATGATGAAGATAATTATGGAGATTGGAGAGATGAATAAATGGTTAGTTCGTTTAATTTTGGATTTGATTCCCCTTATCTATAACCTTATATGTATACATATATATACATATATAGTTATATATGATAATAAGGATTGGAATCGAATAATTGATACAGACACTGTGATTTGATCGATCTTGTTTGTATTATCAATTGAGATCTTGTTTTTATTACCAATTGAAGTCGATGGTTAATCAATTCAGACAAGAAGGACAGAGATTCCACTTGAGATGAATTCATCAGGATATAAAAATATAAAAGAACAAAAAAATAGATAGTGATTGGATTAAGACTGTACGATTGGTGATATGGATATGTAACAACCTTGTAGACAGGAACAAAAATTTATCACAAGTGAAAATTAATTTATTCCCTATATAATTATTTATCTAATATTATTAATTGATAACTATATAAATAAAATACTAATAATAATAAGAATAGAATTAATAATAATATTACTAATATCAAAGTAATTCTAATTATAATAAAAGTAATTAATAATTTTAAATAAAAGGATAGTTTTTAGTTATTCATAATAATAATAACCATGAAAGTAATAATAATAATATTAGTAAAGATAACAAATTAAATGTACTAAATTTCATATCCACATATTATTTATAATAATATAACTAATATTGATATTAATGAAAGTAATAATAATATTACTATAATATCTATATTTTAACTTGTAAAATTTAATAATCATATATAATCATATTCGTTCATATAATGGTTCGTGAATCGTCGAAACTCGGTCGAGGTTTAAATGAATGTATAAACACAGTTTACAATTCTTGAGATTCAACATAACAAACTTTGCTTATCGTGTCGGAAACATATAAAGATTAAAGTTTAAATTTGGTCGGAAATTCCCGGGTCACTACAGTACCTACCCGTTAAAGAAATTTCGTCCCGAAATTTGAGTGAGGTGGTCATGGTTAATAATAAAATTGTTTTCATGACGAATACGAATTGATAAATAGAGTTTTATCATCATTGAGTTTTGTGGATAAAACAATTCGATTATTCGAAGAGTACGAATGAAGCTATTCACAAAAGAATGAAATGAGAAGCAAAGATTTGTTTTTAACTTTTGACGTAATCAAGTTTGAATTCCGGAATTCAAGGGATTTAAAAGAAAATCTTGAAGATCTATAAGATCTGATTCTTCGGGATTTACGGAAATTAAGATCTCTTTAATTAAATACGATGTTCTGCCCCGATTACTACGTCTGATATTTCCTTTATAAGTTTACCTTTTCCGTTCCATTTGTTTTCACCACTTTTATACTCAATTCCCAAATTCAAAAGATTTATGAAAATGCTTAACCCTGTTCTGATCCTTGTTCTTATTCTAACTATCGTAATGATCGTTCTTCTTTTCCAACTCCCACCTGAAGAATCTGTTTATTTCTATTATGCTCTAGGGATTATTATATTTATAATCCTCCCGTGTCTTTATATTACTATACGTACTAATATCCACGGTTTGTAACTTCTGGGTTGTTGTTGAGTTTTATGTCTTCCCTTTTATTGTAATGTCCCTGCTTCTGTCTCCTATAATCATTGTCATCCATAGTTAATGCCCTCTCTTATTTGCTGCTATTTATACCCCTTTTCTATTTCGGAGCTTCATGCTTTTGTTTACTTTTCGCAAGTAGCGGTCCAGAATTCATAGGTATGGAGTTTCGAATTATCATTATATACAAGGTAGAAAGGAAAGGTAGTAGCACGATTTGTTTTGTCAAATTATCTAAATCACTGAGAATAGAACTATCAAGAATATATTTTCTTGATATGTTCAGGAGTTAAGCACCATGAAAGAGTTATGTAACATGGCACATGATGAAGTTATAATCTGTGAATCATCGCGTCCCATTAGAAACTCAGCATGACTTACTGTAATATAATCACATTGATCAAGTGTCATTATATTATACTAACTCATGCATCAGTTCCCAACATTACTTCAATAACATTCATATTTTAAGCTCGAAAGTTTACAGAATATAGAAACTAACAGTTTCTATATGATGTAACACTGATAACATGAATAGATTAATGATTTTAGATAAGTATAGTTATGAAAATATCTTCAGAAATATGGAGGATATTTATAATAAAAGATAAGATAATATCTTTGAATATCTAATATCAGAGGATGATAGAAACTATTGTCTGCAAGGGTTTAGAGTAAGGAGCAAGATATTCATTAAAGACTTTAGCAGACATTGAATCATTTGGATTCTTTGAAGTCAAACTTATTCTTTGTGATTTATCCACGGCTTTCTTCCTAGTTTCGCATAATCTGCTTTTCGGTACTAAATTTTCTATTGAATGTTTCCAATATAATGATACACAGGAAGCACGAAGAGGTATATAATCTCGGACGAGAATATTTATGAAAATATCCTCAGAAATATCGAAGATGTTGATGATGATATTTTTGGAATTTCTAAGTTCGATGGTTGATGGAGAAAGATTTTTCCGCAAGATTTTAACATGACTTCGGAGCAAGATATTCTCTAAAGATTTCAACGGATCCAGAATTACCTGAATCCTTTGAATATAGGGTTTGGTCCTTGTATTTGTCCTTGGTCTCCTTCATGGTTAGCTCATTCCATTTTTCAGTACCAATTTTTCTATCGAGCGTTCCCAACACTCCATTATTTTGTTATCAAACTCGTGGCCGTTTAGGCCATCTACGATTTTACTGTTTCCTCTGCATTTAATGCTATCATATCTAAATCGTCGATTATCTTTCTGAGGTGTTTTCAGAGAATTGTGTTTTTAGATGATTAAACGCTGATGGTAATATGGTGGAATATAAAAAGTTCTCCGGTAACGATGACGAAAGGCAACTTATATATCAAGGTTATAATAAGGCTTATTCGAATGAAAAATTGAAGTTGATTTGCTGGAGCTGTGACAAAATTGGCAAATTTGAAAAGGAATCGCAAAGTTATTTTTGCTAATAAATGCCAAAAGATTTAACGCGGATACGTGTTAAACTATGACTCTGGTTTCTAGAGTTTTTCTGGTACATAACTATATGTATCAATCTTTTCTTCCGTAGCTGTAGTTGTGGTTGGTTCATCCTCCCGATTGAGGTGTTTTCAAGAATCATGACAGGTTTGAACGCAGATTGTAATCGTCAAGATACAAATGAGGTTTAAGATGAAATCAAGTGGCAAACTTGAAGAATTGTTTAGTTTCATATATTATAATTAATATTTTAATTCATTTTAATTATCCAATGTTATTAGTCCTCAGTCTATAGTCCACAGTTAACATTCCAATAATTCATATATAGTTTATTTTATAATATTCAAATTAATTAATACGTGTCGTGACCCGTATATGTCTCAGACTAGATCACAACTCAAATAATATATATTATTGTAGAATCAACCTCAACCCTGTATAGAGAACTCGATCATTACTGCATATAGAGTGTCTATGGTGATTCCAAATAATATATATAGATGCATCGATATGATATGTCAAAACCTTGTATACGTGTCCTGATATTTAAAGTGCGTAAAATAAATAACAGAAATTAAATGACAATAATTTAAATGCGTAAAGTAAATAACAAAAATTAAATGACGATAAATAATATTGCGAGAATGTAAATTGCGATAATATAAAATGTAATCAGTTAGCTAGAAACAATTAGCTAGGAACAGTTAGCGTGGATTCTTAATAAAATTTCTCATAGTTAATTTGTTTGTTTCTAACAAATTTTATTTTGTCTAATATTTTCTTCATTATGCCACTTGTTGGATTCTGATAGGACAAAATCCGAATATGAAATTGTATGAAAATGGTTATTCTGTGATGAACGGATTCGTATAGCTGTGGTTGCAAGTAGCATAGTAAATGACTATTGAATCAGATTCGAAGAATGTACAGCGTAGTTTATTAATGTGAAACCTAAATATTCCTCCGGTATTACCTACTCGTTAAAATATTTTCACCATTAACAGTTTGTACAACAGAATTTTTAATTACAATCTTTATGAAAACATACTTAAATATATATTTTCTTCAGATGTAATTATAGATTTATTGAATCAATATAGTATTAATCTCATTTGATTTACCGTTAGAACAAGAATATATAATCTCTAAAACATTAGAGATTACATAACCGCCATGTCGAACAAAAATAACATAGATAGAACCATACGTAGAACGATGATTATACTCGAGGTACAGAATGAGATGTCGAAGCTGGTGATGCGGATGTTGTTGTTGGTGGTACTAATGCTATTAGTGCTAAAGTTGGTGATGTTACTGGTGTTGGTGGTACGGCTGGTGCTTGCAAATTGTGTACCGTGCTCTCTAAAGTTAACACTCGAGCTCGGAGTTCTTTAACTTCTTCTACTAACCCTGGTTGGTTATCAGTGTGAGGTAGAGATCGGATATCTTCTCTAGTTTCGTTAATGGTAGTCTCAAGACGAAAAATTCTGGCAAAAAGGGTATAAACGGTGTTGCGAACAGGTTCGCCGGTGAGCGGGTCGAGTACTCCAAGGTTAGGTGGTAAATTCGGTTCATGATATGGAGTACCTTCTTCCCTTCTCCATAGGGTGAGTATGTCGCGAACCCACCCCCATTTTCTCCAGTAATCACGGTAGTTGATTGGTTGGTGTGCTCCTATCGCGCTGTCTTCGGAGTCAGAGGAACTTGGTCGATTTGTAGAGGCCATCTTACGCGATCACAGGAAAGATTTTTGGTATGAAGAGTTTAGTGATAGCAATTGATAGTTGGATGGTATTCTCAATGCATAATTTGCATAGATATATATATAGTACCAGGATCCCTTAAATTAAGGAGAAATTTACGAGAGATATCAGGCAAGGTCTACAACAACAGATACGCTAAGATATGAATTGTCAGATACGCTAAGATATGAATTTTGTCTATACACTATTCATGCAATCCAGGCAGTAAGATATGTCTAGATTAAGAATGATAAGCAAATGATTCCCTAAGAATGATAAGCAGGAAATTTTCGACACTAGATGATAAGCAAAACTTTTAACATGCAGACACGGTCGGAGTCCAGACTCACTAATACATCCTAACGACTTATCAGTTAGACACACTAATGCAAACCTGGTTCGCTAAGACCACTGCTCTGATACCAACTGTGAAGACCCGTCCTAATCCATCCGGACGAAGTCTTCAACCTTTGATTCCAGAGCGATGATCTGACTTCTATATGCCATAAACGACTCCATGTAAGTGAGCATATGCACAGCGAAAGGTTTCTTTCACACCTGAGAATAAACATGCTTAAAAGTGTCAACCAAAAGGTTGGTAAGTTCATTAGTTTATCATAAATATTCATTTTATAATTTTAATAGACCACAAGATTTCATATTTCCATTTCTCATAAACATACGTCCCATGCATAGAGACAAAAATATCATTCATATGGATTGAACACCTGGTAACCGACATTCACAATATGCATATAAGAATATCCCCATCATTCCGGGATCCTCCTTCGGACATGATATAAATTTCGAAGTACTAAAACATCCGGTACTTTGGATGGGGCTTGTTTGGCCCGATAGATCTATCTTTAGGATTCGCGTCAATTAGGGTGTCTGTTCCCTAATTCTTAGATTACCAGACTAAAAAGGGGCATACTCGATTTAATAATCCAACCATAGAATGTAGTTTCGATCACTTGTGTCTATTTCGTAAAACATTTATAAAAATTGCGCATGTATTCTCAGACCAAAAATATAAAGGGTAAAAAGGCAAATGAAACTCACCGTAATGTATTTTGTAGTAAAAATACATATAACGACATTGAACAACTAAACGATGCAAGGTTGACCTCGGATTCACGAACCTATATCATTTGTATATATATATATATTAACACACGTAATTTTAATCGAACAAATTTAGATATTATTATTAGTGATATAATTGTCAAATTTAATAATTTATAGGTTTCATTTATAATTTAGTTAAATATATCTATTTTATATACTGTGGATACTTACTTAGTAAAAGTATTAATATAGTTATGTTACATGTATTAACCATAGTTACTTATATATAAAAATATTTGCTTGTTATTATAATACAATATAGTAATGATAGTAATGATAATATCAGTGACTTTTGTTAATTTGTAACTTAATCATTTCTATAATAAAATTTGTAGCTATATTCAAAATATTAATAATAATGTTAATAAAACGAAAAATAACGATAATAATAATAATGATAAATATAATAATAATAGCGTTGATAAGAATTTTACTAATAATAACAATTTTAACAATCATGATAATATTTATATTTCTAATAATGATAATATTGATAATGATAGTACTAATACTTATTTTAATCATATTTAAGGATGATATTAATATAATTTATATTAATGATAATAATTTTAATAATAATAATCATGTTATTAGTCTTAATAATAATAATAAGTAATTTAACATAAAAACAACAACAATAATAATAATAATAGTAATACTACCTTTTAAAAAGATAACAAATATGTCTCAGCCAGGGCTCGAACCCGAGACCTCACGCTAAAGCACTAAGACTTCTAACCATGCCACCAATTCTGTTTTCTGTCATGATATCACACTCTAATATATATTACCCGTTACTATACAGTTTCCATTTTTCTTCATCATTCCACTCAGCCCAACAACAGCTTTCGGTCCAACAGCAGCGTTCGACCCAACAGCAGCTTTCAGCCCAACAGCTGCCCAGTCGAATAAAAAGAAATTTATGACTGTCCTGACTTAGAATCGAACCTGAGACCTCTCTGAAATACACACACTCCCAAACCACTGCTCCTCTTCTGTTTATCTGTATGATATGATACTCCTTATTTTTTTATCCCTTATTCTTTCTGTTTCTTCTTCATTCCCAATACACTAATCGACTTAGGATTCACTTTAATTTACTTTATTAAATTAAAGTTCTGGAAAGGTGTTAACACTTAGGATTCGTTTTATTTTTCATCTTATCACACTAACCCCACTAAAAGCTTATCATTCAATTGTTATTACCTTTCCACTTCAGTTTTTTTTAAATGGTTAAAAGTCCATTAAATCAATATCTCAGCTGCAACACGTTTCCTCATCATCATTTATAATCATCATCCTTGCCATCATCCATCGACATCATCATCTTACAATATCATTCCCATCGTGTTCATCTTCACATTAAGGCATCACCTTCGCGTTTATGATTTTATGTATTATCTTCATCATCATCGTCCTTATCACTATCGTAAATAAAAAAATTTAAACGGCTGATGTAACAGCGAATCACAACAGAAACACTGCAGCAGCAGTTGCAGTGGTTGGATGGTGATGTTTGGCCTTCGGTTTTAATGGCTTTCATGGTGGTTTTTGATGGAGAATATAAACTGAACAGAAATAAAATGGCAGCTACAACAATGGAGTCTTCAAGGCGATTCTACAAACATAAGAGAGAGGAAGAGATTGGGAAGTGGTCACGGTGGTAATGGTTGCAATTATGATCACGATTTGTGGTGGTGGTGTGGAGTCTCGGACCGAACATAACAAGGTGCAGGAATGTGTGTCGCTTGAGATTCAATGAGAGAGAGGGAGACAAAGTGGAGATGTGACGGTTCAATATGCAGTATAATCATAATGGGTTGGTGTGATACAAATGGGTTTGATCAAAGAGGAAGAAAGAAAGAGATAGAACGATGTGATTTATGGGTGATCATGTTTGGTTCGTTCATGGGTTCAAAACAGAAACAAATAGCAGGCAACTTTACACTGAAGCAAGAAAAGAAATGATAAATGATGAATTATGGTTTGTGTTCGGTTAACAAGATGAATAAAGGAAGCAGAAAACATTAAGCATTAAAGTAGTGTTTATAGTGATTGTACCTGGTGGTGTTTTTGGTTTCGGGTGTCTTTGATTAACAGAGACAGAAGTGAAGTATAAGTGGTAGTAACAAGTAATTGAATGATGATGAAGATAATTATGGAGATTTGAGATATGAATAAATGGTTAGTTCGTTTAATTTTAGATTTGATTCCCCTTCTCTATAACCTTATATGTATACATATATATACATATATAGTTATATATGATAATAAGGATTGGAATCGAATAATTGATACAGACACTGTGATTTGATCGATCTTGTTTGTATTATCAATTGAGATCTTGTTTTTATTACCAATTGAAGTCGATGGTTAACCAATTCAGACAAGAAGGACAGAGATTCCACTTGAGATGAATTCATCAGGATATAAAAATATAAAAGAACAAAAAAATAGATAGTGATTGGATTAAGACTGTACGATTGGTGATATGGATATGTAACAACCTTGTAGACAGGAACAAAAATTTATCACAAGTGAAACTTAATTTATTCCCTATATAATTATTTATCTAATATTATTAATTGATAACTATATAAATAAAATACTAATAATAATAAGAATAGAATTAATAATAATATTACTAATATCAAAATAATTCTAATTATAATAAAAGTAATTAATAATTTTAAATAAAAGGATAGTTTTTAGTTATTCATAATAATAATAACCATGAAAGTAATAATAATAATATTAGTAAAGATAACAAATTAAATGTACTAAATTTCATATCCACATATTATTTATAATAATATAACTAATATTGATATTAATGAAAGTAATAATAATATTACTATAATATCTATATTTTAACTTGTAAAATTTAATAATCATATATAATCATATTCGTTCATATAATGGTTCGTGAATCGTCGAAACTCGGTCGAGGTTTAAATGAATGTATAAACACAGTTTACAATTCTTGAGATTCAACATAACAAACTTTGCTTATCGTGTCGGAAACATATAAAGATTAAAGTTTAAATTTGGTCGAAAATTCCCGGGTCACTACACGTTCCACGCCTCGATGTGAGGGGGCGTGTTGGGAAGTTATCTCACATCGACCATGGGACAAAACAAATGTGTGCATATAAGTCTAAGGGGAAGTCCCTTTATCACCAATTGGTTTTAGAAAAGGATGGACTCTTGGGCTTATATTGTAGCATATGTTGTTAGACTATACGATTTATTAATTCTGTCAGTCATATTGTGCAGTGTTTATAGGATTAGAAGATAAGATTGAAAATGAGTATAACTTATTGTTTACTTTTGTAATGCATATTTGTAGATTTATAGGTTGCCATGTCAACATGTTAATGTAATTGAAGTGTCGAAAGTATGTAGAAAATGAACATCCTAAAATAATTGCATCAATCACTCTTTAAAAAATGTCAACGAGCACAATATATTTAAAGCAAGAGTAAAAATTGTTATTTGTCATTCAAGGATGTCAAGCCTCAGAAAACAAAATAAGGAGCCCAACACGAAACAAAAAGCCCATTACATCCAATAAAAGGGATTACTACTTGAAACTAAGAGACAATTACACGTTTTTTTTCCTTTTTTTTTTCAACGGCGTCATATTTTATTAAAAGCCTTCAGGAAAAAACTAGAGGACAAAAAGAAAACAAATTACAATGGCTTTATTAGTCGATTGTTCCAACCAACATCTTTTTTACCCCTATGATACAACCATGAAAAAGAATACAAACGTGAAAGATCAAATAATTTTCCCTTTCTCAAAGCCGATTCCGGGTAGATAACTCCGTTACGATGTCTCCAAAGCAACCAAAAAGAAGCTGCCATTATCGAATATAACCTTAATTTCCTTGAAGTACTCACATGCCAAGCATCGTACCAATATGAGCGTTGTTGCCAGTTATTAAAAGAGACAATTACACGTTATGGATTAAGTGTAGTGACCCGTCCTAATCCATCTGGACGAATACATTACATTTGGTTACATCGCGAGGTACTTGACCTTTATATGATACATTTTACAAACATTGCATTCGTTTTTAAAAAGACAAACTTTCATTACATCGAAAGTTGACGGCATGCATACCATTTCATAATATATCCCACTATAATTGACCTAATAATAATCTTGATGAACTCAACGACTCGAATGCAACGTCTTTTGAAATATGTCATGAATGACTCCAAGTAATATCTCTAAAATGAGCAAATGCACAGCGGAAGATTTCTTTCATACCTGAGAATAAACATGCTTTAAAGTGTCAACCAAAAGGTTGGTGAGTTCATTAGTTTATCATAAACAATCATTTCCATTATTTTAATAGACCATAAGATTTCATTTTTGTTTCAAGGTACAGGTCTGTTCACTGCTATAAAATTCATTCATATGGATTGAACACCTGGTAACCGACATTAACAAGATGCATATAAGAATATCCCCATCATTCCGGGACATCCTTCGGACATGAGAAAAAACCTCGAAGTACTAAAGCATCCGCAACAACGGATGGGGTTTGTTAGGCCCAATAGATCTATCTTTAGGATTCGCGTCAATTAGTGGACTGGTTTACTAATTCTTAGGCTACCAAGCAAAAAGGGGCATATTCGGCTTCGATCATTCAACCATAGAATGTAGTTTCAATTACTTTTGTCTATTTCGTCAAACATTTATAAAAGCGCATGTATTCTCAGTCCCAAAAATATATATTATAAAAGCATTTAAAAAGGGAGCAAATGAAACTCACAATACTGTATTTTGTAGTAAAAATACATATGACGAAACTGAACAATGCAGGGTTGGCCTCGAATTCACGAACCTATATCAGTTATATATATTAAAACATATAATGAAATTCAAATAATTCCATCTATTAATTATATAGTATTTATATATTTAGTGTTGTAGTTTATATATAATTTGTACTAAATTCTAATATATATTTTATTTATATTTTATATCTTATGCTATATATGTATCTATTTTGTATATATATATATATATATATATATATATATATATATATATATATATATATATATATATATATATATATATATATGATAGAAATGTTAATATTTTTAATATATAATTATAGGTAATTTTAATATAATTATAGTATAAGTGTATCTATTTTATATATATATATATATATATATATATATATATATATATATATATATATATATATATATATATATATATATATATATATATATATATATGATAGAAATGTTAATATTTTTAATATATAATTATAGGTAATATTAATATAATTATAGTATAAGTATATTTTTATAAAAAAATAGTTATTTGTTATAATAATATAATAATAATAATGATAATGAAATTTTAAATAAAAAGGTAGTTTTAAATATTTAAAATTTTAATAAATAATACTTTTGATAATACTAATAATTTTAATGAAAGTAAAAATGTAAATTTTAATAAAAATGATAATTTCAAAAACAATGGTTCTTTTAATAATAGTAATAATAATAATAATAACTATAATATCTATAAAAAAATATTTTTACTAATAATGATAATAATAATAATAATAAAACTAGTAAAACTAATAATAACTATAAAACTAATAAAACTACCTTTAAAAGTCTTTCCAAAAAGAATGCCCGAAACCAGGCTCGAACTCAAGACCTCGTGTTTAACCACAAACACCCCTAACCATGGATCCAATTATGTTTTTCCTGAATTATATCTTAATCATATATGACTCGTATGTATTTTTTGCCTTATTCAACACAAAACCCCATCGACTTTACCAACACCATTTATACATATCATCCATCATCATCGTCACAGAACATTGTCAACCATTCATGACCATCTTGATCATTACGAAATCATCATAAAACATCATCATCGATCCTTATACTTGTAACATCATTATGATCATAATCATCTTATTTCATCACCATTGTATATATTTATCATCATAATTATATCATCACCTTAATATTATCATTACCCTCTTGTTATCGCCTCATCACCATTATGGCATCGATCTCGTCACCCATGTTATTTTCTCCACCATTATCGTTTAACATGATTCATCATCAATATGTTATCCTAATCGTGATTACCATTTTCGTTTCCTAATCTTATCATCATAAAATCTATCATTTTATGTATCATTGTTCCTAGTTTTTAATTATCATCAATATCAGTATCCTATTTAGCCCAATCTAAAAACCAAAACAGGCTCTCGACCCATAAAACAATAGTACTACGACCCAACAGGCCTACTCAATTTACGGCCCACTACTAATATGTTTCTCGACCCAATTGCTAAACAATATAAGGATTCGATTCTCTTTGATATATTAATAATTGAACGGCCCCACAATATATAACCACGTAACCAATAAAATAAATAAATGGATTAATAGAACTTTAAACATCAAAATTTAATCACAAGTGGGGAAGGTAGGCTAGTGGATGTCGGCCAAAAAAGCATTAAAATAACACGCACTAGCAGAATTAGATCCTTATTCTTTTATCTGTATCATTCCATCACATCACGTATTATCTTGTCATCATCCTTCTTTGTTATATGGCTATTTAAACGAAAAGGAAACAGGAGACAGGAAGTGGCAGCGAGTAGGCTGCTATACGGATACTTTTCATCATCATCATTGTTCATAAAATTATGAATTATCTATCATCTTCATTGTCTAACACCGAAAAGTAAATGAAGCAGTAGCAAAACCATTCAGCAAAAAGAAAGGAGAAGAAGAAAAATTAATGACGTTTTGGTTGGTTGATGAAGATTAAACAGAAAACAAATTCGAGTATGTGGTGATGGTTGAATATGGTGGCGGTTGAGGTTTGATTGAAACAGATAATAAGTGGTTTCGTTTGGGTTGGTATTTGTTTGTGTGGTGTTCGGACAGAAGTAATGAAAATAGAAAGACTCACATCGAGTAGGTATACTACACGAATAGCAGTCGAGAAAAGACTAACAGCAAGATAATTAAAACGGGGTTCGTTTTGTGATCTTGCTTTGAACAGCCAAAATGAAACTAACTAGAAGCAAAGAAAAATAAACGTACGGTAGCAGTAGCTGTAACATAAACTAACAGGTCGTAGTAGTTCTCGGTGGTGGCTGTTATGGCGGTCATAGTGGTAGTTTGATGGTTAGCCAATGGTAGTTCTCGGTTGTTCATTGGTAGAAGGTGGTGAAGTTTTTGTGAGTTCTTGGGCGGTTTAAATGCTAGCTCGATGATGAAAAAGAAAGATAAGGTGATGATCATTGGGTGTTTGGGTGGTGACTTGTAGCCGTGCCCCATCTTGAGGTTTGTTTAAGTCGACAATCAGAAAGAAGAAAAGAAAAAGCAACTATTAAATTGAAAATGATGATCATTGTATGATTAGGTGTATAGTGGTGATATGGGTTGTGATTTTAGTGGCGGTGTAACCCGAAAATGAAAACCAAATATAATAGCTTATGGTTGTTCTTGAGTGGTGATTACTTATGTGCATATAAGTATACATAAATCATTAGAACGAATTCTGTAGCAATAAAGTGACTGTTGTTTGAAAAAAGGGAAAAACAAAGATATATAGTATATCTCTTATACGATGCATGAACAAGAAAATGAAATAAATAAAAGTATGTCTGCCACCTTTGAAATTTTTATATACCCGTGAATGTTAGTTGTAAGTGTTTGAACTTTTATATGGAAAGCAATACAGGGAATAGATATAAATATCTATTTTGATGGGGACAGTTGTTAAACAATTTATTTAGTCTACTAATAATCTTGTGAACACACAATTTGAGATCCAGTTCATATACTTGGACAATTGGAATCTAACATTTAAACGTGTCAAAGCAAAATAAGCCATCCCTCCCTTTTGTTTTCTTTCTATCGACTGTTATATTAGGGATAGTATAACGTACCCCGTTGATAATTAGGGGCGGATAAAAGTCTTTTAAAAAAATCCCAAATTTTTAAATTAAATTCCTTTATTTATTTCAGTCATTATGGTATAAAATTCGACCATTAATTTATTAAATAAAAATTACATCAACTGTCCCTCTTGATTCTGGGTAAAATACAAAAAGTGTTACAATTTAATAACTAGATCCTAAATACATATTTAGTAAGCCTAAATTTTATATTACTCATTTTCGAATCACCGTTTATTCTAAAATCATATAAGTTCGAATTAAACTTCTCTAAATAATAATCGAAACGTCCAACGACTATTACAATCATTTAATATTTATTTTTAATATATTTTATTTATATATAGTTATGTTTTAAATAATAATAATTATAATATCATATTTTATTTTATTTTCTATAGTAAATTCTAAAAATTGAATCATATAACATTTCAAATTAATATATATGTATATATTTAAATATGTACATATCTATTTACAAATAGTTATTTGTGAATCGTGGAGAACAGTCAAAGGGTAAATGAATACATGAACACAGTTCAAAATTTTTGAGATTTCAACATTACAGACTTTGCTTATCGTGTCGGAAACATTAAATCATATAAAATTAAAGTTAAAGTTTAAATTTGATCGGAAATTTCTGGGTCGTCACAGTACCTACCCGTTAAAGAAATTTCATCCCCGAAATTTGATAGAGGTCGTCATGGCTAACAATGAGCATGTTATTATGACGATTATAAAGTTGTATCATGTTTAAGAAGTATGGATAAAATAATTCGATTACTCGAAGCGTATGAGGGAAATTATCGTAAATGAATGAAATAAGATTATAGTGATTCGTCATATCTTTTGGCGTCATCACAATTGATCTCCGAATTAAAGAAAATCTTTGTAATCTATATTGGATTTGATTTTTCGGCGATCAAAGAAATTATGATCCTCTTCGAAATAATGTGATAATCCATCTTGATTTCTCTGTCGGATATTTCACTATAAATCCACCTCTTTCGTTTTCTTACAAATCACACCTTCTCAACTCACACCTTCTCAACTCATATTTTAAAGTATTCTTCAATATGCTTCATCCAGTTCTGATTCTTGATATACTCCTCACTTTCATATCTGTCATTCTCCTTTTTCGTTTATCGCCGGAAGAATCTATTTACTTCTACTATACTCTTGGTTTTATAGTGTTTTTATTTCTCCCGTGTCTTTATATTGCTATATGCATCGATATATACGGTTTGTAATTTTTGGTTTGTTGTTGAGTTTTATATCTTCCCTAATATTTCAAAGTCCCTGCTTCTGTCTTCTATAATCATTGTCATCTACAGTTAATGCTCTCTTCTATTTACTGCGATTTATACTCCAATTTCTATCTTGGATCTTCATGCTCTGTTTTCTCTTCTATCTATTAAGCACATCAAGTAATGGTCTAGAATTCGTAGTTATGGAGTTTCGGATGAACATGGCTAATATTCTAGAAAGGAAATTGTAAAGGCACGATCTTGATTTGTCAATTTACCAGAATACCTTGGAAAAGACCGAATCATCAAGAAAAATATTTTCTTGATATTTTTATAGATTAAATAGAATACAAGAGTCGTGTACATGGCACATGACTACGTTATGATCTGTGAATCATCACGTTCTATTTAGAAACTCAGCATGACTTACTGTAATATAATCACGTTGATCAAGTGTCATTATATTAAACTAACTCATGCTTCAGTTCCCAACACTACTTCAAAAACATTCTTATTTTAAACTTGAAGGTTTCAGAATTTAGAAATTAAAATAATTTCTTTTATGATGTAATGCAGATAGCGCGAAGAGGTAAATAATTTCAGATAAAATAATTATGGAAATATCTTTAGAAATATGGAGAATATTTATAATGAAAGATACGATGATATCTTAGAATTTCTAATATCAGAGGATGATGAAGAATATTGTCCGCAAGGGTTTAGAGTCAGGAGCAAGGTATTCGTTAATGACTTCAGCAGATACTGAATCATTTGGATTCTTTGAAGGTAGATTCAGTCTTTTGTGATTTGTCCACAGCCTCTTTCATACTTTGCTCAATCCGTTTTCCAGTTCTAAACCTTCTTTTTTTTAGCTTTACCAATACACTATTCTTTATCATCAAACTTGTTACCGTTAAGGTCGTTTACAATTTTTGCTGCTTCTTCAGCATTTTTTTTCTTTCAAAATTTCGAGAATCAGTTAGCAGTTTAGGGTGTTTTTCAGAAACTTCACATTCAAAGTATGTAAGTCTAGGAGATAGACGTTATATGTACACATATAACTGTTGGCGTAGACATGCTGCGAGATTTCAAAATACTGATTGCTGATTCCCAGTAATTGGCATGAAAATCCTTGTTACAGCTGCGGATGAGTAAATGATGGGGTTTCGATAAATATAATTATTTTTTGGAAAGTCAAAGATCAGTGAAGTTGTTGGTAAGTTTATTGCTAAGGTGGTGGAATATGAAAGGTTCCCCAGTAACGATGGCGAAAGGGCAACGTATCTATCGAGATTATAATAAGACTAGTCTGACTGAAAATTCGAAGTTAACTTGCTGGAGCTGTGACAAAACTGACTACTTTGGAGAGGAATTGAAAAGTTATTTTAGCTAATAAATGCCAAAGAGTCTGACACGGATACGTGTTAAACTATGACTTTGGTTTCGAGAGTTTTTCAGGTGTATAACTGTGGGTAACATGTGGTTGGATCATCATCTCGATTGTTCATTGTTTGAAGTGTCTTCAGAAATTTTGGAGGGTTTGAACACAGATTGTAATCGTTAATATATCTATAATGTTCTAGCACAGTTTTTGAAGTCAAAGTATAGCTTTGAAAGATGTAGAAATCTAAGAGTGATGATACCGGATTATATCTTGAATTGAATTTGGCGATATCAAAATCAGAATATGTAACTGGGTTTGAATGAGTATGGTTGTTTTGATTTCTATAAACAAATGTATATAGTTGTGAAAGTAGGGTGTATAGTGGATGATTTGTTAAATCGGAATCGAAGTATGTAACATATTAATTGTGAATTTATATATCTCTCGGGTATTACCTACCCGTTAAAAAAAAATTACAATTAATATTTTGTACGAAAGAATTTTATTACAATCTTTAGGAAAATATATATGTGTATATTTTCTTCAGATGTAGCATAGATTTAATGAGTTAATATTAAATTAAACTCATTTGATTTACGGTTGAAACTGGAATTGAATAATCCCTAAACTTTAGAAATTACATAACTTTTACGGAGTATTTCTTCAATGTAATTGAAATTATGAATCAATACTTTGTTATTTGTTGATGTATGATGTTTGGTTCATAGAATTTTTGTGAATTTCGCAGGGTACGAATGATGTTGTTTGAAAAGTTTCGAGTACATCGATGATGAAGGTGTAAAAATCAAACATATATTTGAATAATACACTTGATTTATTAGGAAATGGAATTCATTAAATTGAAACGGAGATTGTAGTTAATGATGGTTAAGTCGCTGACCAAGGATGTACATCATAGCATATTAGTAATATGAATTAACCGAGTAGTTAAGATTCACATGTAATAGCTTAGTACGAAAAGATTTATTATGGTTTCAAAATTTATATATATAAGATATACATATAAATCCTTCAGTGGGAATGAGTTAATACTTCATAACTCGTTGTTATGACATACTTGTTGTTGATTTGTGATGATATCTGTGGTGATTATGGAACTGACGGAGCTTGTGATATTATAGGTGCTTGCTGATGCTGGTAATGATGACGGTACTGCTAATGCTTGGTGATGCTGCTGGTGTTTGTGATATTGAGACTTACGATGTAGATGTTATTGGTGGTTCTGGTACTGTTGATGTAGATGTAAGTCTATCTTCCAAAGTGCGTACTGTACTCTTTAGAAACTCCACTCTTTCTTTAAACCTAGCACGAAGCTCTCTAACTTCATCCACTAATCCTACTTGATTAGTAGTCATGAGTAGAGGCTAGATCACTAACATAATTCTATGAATGCGTTCTTCGAGGCGGAATATTCGGGCAAAGAGTGTGAAAACGGTATTGTGAATTGGTTGACAGGTGAGCGCGTCAATTTCTCCGATGTCGGGAGGTAAATTTGGTTCGCGGTAGGGTTCCCCCTCTTCATTTTGTTCAGCGAGTGAGTATGTCTCGCACCCATCTCCATCTCCTCCAGAAAGAAGTGTAGAGTTGGGGTACTTCGGTCACACTACTTTCAGAGTCTTCAGAATCACCTTCGGAATTATATGAATTCGAATTTGGTACATGATCCGTCTTACACTATCAGCTAAAGGATTTTCGATATGGAATGATTTTGGGATTCAGATGATATTCTAATTTCATAGAATACCCATATATTTAGAACAAAAGATTTCGTAGATTACGGAGAAATTTACGGAATATTTCAGGCAAAGTTTACAGTAACATATACGCTAAGATATGAATAAGCAGATATGCTAAGATATGAATTTTGTCTATACACTATTCATGCAATCAATGCAGTAAGACGTGTCTAGACTAAGAATGATAAGCAGGTAATTTTCTAAGGATGATAAGCAAAACTTTTGACATGCAGACACGGTCGAAGTCCAGACTCATTAATGCATCTTAATATCTATCAGTTAGACACACTAATGCAAGACCTGGTTCGCTAAGACCACTGCTCTGATACCACCTGTAGTGACCCGTCCTAATCCATCTGGACGAATACATTACATTTGGTTACATCGTGAGGTACTTGACCTCTATATGATACATTTTACAAACATTGCATTCGTTTTTAAAAAGACAAACTTTCATTACATCGAAAGTTGATGGCATGCAAACCATTTCATAATATATCCCACTATAATTAACTTAATAATAATCTTAATGAACTCAACGACTCGAATGCAACGTCTTTTGAAATATGTCATGAATGAGTCCAAGTAATATCTCTAAAATGAGCAAATGCATAGCGAAAGATTTCTTTCATACCTGAGAATAAACATGCTTTAAAGTGTCAACCAAAAGGTTGTTGAGTTCATTAGTTTATCATAAACAATAATTTCCATTATTTTAATAGACCACAAGATTTCATTTTCATTTCAAGGTGCAGGTCTGTTAACTGCTATAAAATTCATTCATATGGATTGAACACCTGGTAACCGACATTAACAAGATGCATATAAGAATATCCCCATCATTCTGGGACATCCTTCGGACATGATAAAAAACTTGAAGTACTAAAGCATCCGCAACAACGGATGGGGTTTGTTAGGCCTAATAGATCTATCTTTAGGATTCGCTTCAATTAGTAGACTGGTTTACTAATTCTTAGGCTACCAAGCAAAAAGGGACATATTCGGCTTCGATCATTCAACCATAGAATGTAGTTTCAATTACTTGTGTCTATTTCGTCAAACATTTATAAAAGCGCACGTATTCTCAGTCCCAAAAATATATATTGCAAAAGCATTTAAAAAGGGAGCAAATGAAACTCACAATACTGTATTTTGTAGTAAAAATACATATGATGAAACTGAATAATGCAGGGTTGGCCTCGGATTCACGAACCTATATCAGTTATATATATTAAAACATATAATGAAATTTAAATAATTCCATCTATTAATTATATAGTATTTATATATTTAGTGTTGTAGTTTATATATAATTTGTACTAAATTCTAAAATATATTTTATTTATATTTTATATCTTATGCTATATATGTATCTATTTTGTATATATATATATATATATATATATATATATATATATATATATATATATATATATGATAGAAATGTTAATATTTTTAATATATAATTATAGGTAATTTTAATATAATTATAGTATAAGTGTATCTATTTTGTATATATATATATATATATATATATATATATATATATATGATAGAAATGTTAATATTTTTAATATATAATTATAGGTAATATTAATATAATTATAGTATAAGTATATTTTTATAAAAAACTATTTATTTGTTATAATAATATAATAATAATAATGATAATGAAATTTTAAATAAAAATGTAGTTTTAAATAATTAAAATTTTAATAATAATAATACTTTTGATAATACTAATAATTTTAATGAAAGTAAAAAATGTAAATTTTAATAAAAATGATAATTTCAAAAAAAATGGTTCTTTTAATAATAGTAATAATAATAATAATAATAATAATAATAATAATAACTATAATATCTATAAAAATAATATTTTTACTAATAATGATAATAATAATAATGATGATAATAATAATAATAAAACTAGTAAAACTAATAATAACTATAAAACTACCTTTAAAAGTCTTTCCAAAAATAATGCCCGAAACCAGGCTCGAACTCAAGACCTCGTGTTTAACCACAAACACGCCTAACCATGGATCCAATTTTGTTTTTCCTGAATTATATCGAACCTTAATCATATATGACTCGTATGTATTTGTTGCTTTATTCAACACAAAACCCCATCGACTTTACCAACCCCATTTATACATATCATCTATCATCATCGTCACAGAACATTGTCAACCATTCATGACCATCATGATCATTACGAAATCATCATAAAACATCATCATCGATCCTTATACTTGTAACATCATTATGATCATAATCATCTTATTTCATCACCATTGTATACATTTATCATCATAATTATATCATCACCTTAATATTATCATTACCCTCTTGTTATCGTCTCATCACCATTATGGCATCGATCTCGTCACCCATGTTATTTTCTCCACCATTATCGTTTAACATGATTCATCATCAATATGTTATCCTAATCGTGATTACCATTTTCGTTTCCTAATCTTATCATCATAAAATCTATCATTTTATGTATCATTGTTCCTAGTTTTTAATTATCATCAATATCAGTATCCTATTTAGCCCAATCTGAAAACCAAAACAGGCTCTCGGCCCATAAAACAATAGTACTACGGCCCAACAGGCCTACTCAATTTACGGCCCACTACTAATATGTTTCTCGGCCCAATTGCTAAACAATATAAGGATTCGATTCTCTTTGATATATTAATAATTGAACGGCCCCGCAATATATAACCACGTAACCAATAAAATAAATAAATGGATTAATAGAACTTTAAACATCAAAATTTAATCACAAGTGGGGAAGGTAGGCTAGTGGATGTCATCCAAAAGGCATTAAAATAACACGCACTAGCAAAATTAGATCCTTATTCTTTTATCTGTATCATTCCATCACATCACGTATTATCTCGTCATCATCCTTCTTTGTTAATGGCTATTTAAACGAAAAGGAAACAGGAGACAGGAAGTGGCAGCGAGTAGGCTGCTATACGGATACTTTTCATCATCATCATTGTTCATAAAATTATGAATTATATATCATCTTCATCGTCTAACACCGAAAAGTAAATGAAGCAGTAGCAAAACCATTCAGCGAAAAGAAAGGAGAAGAAGAAAAATTAATGACGTTTTGGTTGGTTGATGAAGATTAAACAGAAAATAAATTCGAGTATGTGGTGATGGTTGAATATGGTGGCGGTTGAGGTTTGATTGAAACAGATTACAAGTGGTTTCGTTTGGGTTGGTATTTATTTGTGTGGTGTTCGGACAGAAGTAATGAAAACAGAAAGACTCACTTCGAGTAGGTATACTTCACGAATAGCAGTCGAGAAAAGACTAACAGCGAGATAATTAAAACGGGGTTCGTTTTGTGATCTTGCTTTGAACAGCCAAAAAGAAACTAACTAGAAGCAAAGAAAAATAAACATACAGTAGCAGTAGCTGTAACATAAACGAACAGGTTGTAGTAGTTCCCGGTAGTGGCTGTTATGGCGGTCATGGTGGTAGTTTGATGGTTAGCCAATGGTAGTTCTCGGTTGTTCATTTTTAGAAGGTGGTGAAGTTTTTGTGAGTTCTTGGGCGATTCAAATGGTGGCTCGATGATGAAGAAGAAAGACAAGGTGACGATCATTGGGTGTTTGGGTGGTGACTTGTAGCCGTGCCCCATCTTGGGGTTTGTTTCAGTCGACAATCAGAAAGAAGAAAAGAAAAAGCAACTATTAAATTGAAAATGGTGATCGTTGTATGATTAGGTGTATAGTGGTGATATGGGTTGTGATTTTAGTGGCGGTGTAACCCAAAAATGAAAACCAAATATAATAGCTTATGGTTGTTCTTGAGTGGTGATTACTTATGTGCATATAAGTATACATAAATCATTAGAATGAATTCTGTAGTAATAAAGTGACTGTTGTTTGAAAAAAGGGAAAACAAAGATATATAGTATATCTCTCATACGATGCATGAACAAGAAAATGAAATAAATAAAAGTATGTCTGCCACCTTTGAAATTTTTATATACCCGTGAATGTTAGTTGTAAGTGTTTGAACTTTTATATGGAAAGCAATACAGGGAATAGATATAAATATCTATTTTGATGGGGACAGTTGTTAAACAATTTATTTAGTCTACTAATAATCTTGTGAACACACAATTTGAGATCCAGTTCATATACTTGGACAATTGGAATCTAACATTTAAACGTGTCAAAGCAAAATAAGCCATCCCTCCCTTTTGTTTTCTTTCTATCGACTGTTATATTAGGGATAGTATAACGTACCCCATTGATAATTAGGGGCGGATAAAAGTCTTTTAGAAAAATCCCAAATTTTTAAATTAAATTCCTTTATTTATTTCAGTCATTATGGTATAAAATTCGACCATTAATTTATTAAATAAAAATTACATCAACTGTCCCTCTTGATTCTGGGTAAAATATAAAAAGTGTTACAATTTAATAACTAGATCCTAAATACATTTTTAGTAAGCCTAAAATTTATATTACTCATTTTCGGATCACCGTTTATTCTAAAATCATATAAGTTCGAATTAAACTTTTCTAAATAATAATTGAAACGTCCAACGACTATTACAATCATTTAATATTTATTTTTAATATATTTTATTTATATATAGTTATGTTTTAAATAATAATTATTATAATATCATATTTTATTTTATTTTCCATAGTAAATTCTAAAAATTGAATCATATAACATTTCAAATTAATATATATGTATATATTTAAATATGTACATATATATTTACAAATAGTTGTTCGTGAATCGTCGAGAACAGTCAAAGGGTAAATGAATACATGAACACAGTTCAAAATTTTTGAGATTTCAAAATTACAGACTTTGCTTATCGTGTCGAAAATATTAAATCATATAAAGTTAAAGTTTAAATTTGATCGGAAATTTTCGGGTCGTCACATTAAGCACCAGAGTTAAGTTTCGCACATGTGGTATTAATGCGAGACACATACATCGAAATTAGCTGCCCAAAGGAAAGATTTCATATGAACACACACAAAACCGTTCAAGATCAATATGAGAATTCCCTACCAAAGTGAGCCTTATTTCTCGCTGACTAATACCTTCGTTATCGAGGCTGTGCTGGAACTGATGTGCACCCAACACACCACAAGCACATGCCTAATGAGGCGTGCTGGGGGTATAGGAGCCGGCGTGCTGGATGTCAACACAGAGAGGATGGTAGGCATATAGGGACGTGGACGGATGGGATTGGATCAATTTATGGAGCCATTTGAATGTATTTTGTATTTTTTGCAACAGATATTTTTACTTTGCCTATATATACACATACATAACATTCACATCTCCACACATACATATACATTCACATCTCCAGTTCTCCACACATACATATACATTCTGCTACATACACAAATGGCACCGATGACAGCTAATTTCGATGTTCATTTCAGAGGCAACCCAATGAGAAACATGAAGTCATATGTTGGCGGAACGAAAATGCTATTTAACGACTTCTACATTAACGAATTTGATTTTTCAGAGTTGGAAAAATTACTCAGAAAATAAATAGATGTCCCATTTTCGACTATTTTGTATTTAGACGAAGAGAATGCGGACATATTGAGCTTGGATAATAACATATGGAAGAAGCTTAAGAAACACACCAAGAAAACCCTTAATCGAATTAAGTTGTATGCTATGGATTTAAGCACGTGGACAGTTAATCCGAACCCTTCCGATTCTGGAAGTAGTCCCGAATCTGGAGCGTCGATTGAATAGAAATTTTAGAATGTTTTTAGGATTTTTAATTATTGTATTTTTATGTCTTTAGGATTTTCAATAAGTAGTAATTGTATTAGGACTTTTGTTGATGTAATCGTATTATTAATTTTAATTTTAGTGTGTTTTTTAAAATCAATTTGTCATTATAATTACAAAATAATAATATAACTAATTAAACAAAATAAATTAAAATCAAGAAAAATGAAAGATAAAATGAAAAAGAAATAAAAAAATACCCCACCCCTACCCATCAACACGCTGAAATGTCCCGTTCTTATTGATTAAAAACGTTCCATATTAATTGATTTCGTTGCGAGGTTTTGACCTCTATATGAGACGTTTTTCAAAGACTGCATTCATTTTTAAACAAGCCATAACCTTTATTTCATCAATAAAGGTTTAAAAAGCTTTACGTAGATTATCAAATAATGATAATCTAAAATATCCTGTTTACACACGACCATTACATAATGGTTTACAATACAAATATGTTACAACAAAATAAGTTTCTTGAATGCAGTTTTTACACAATATCATACAAGCATGGACTCCAAATCTTGTCCTTATTTAAGTATGCGACAGCGGAAGCTCTTAATAATCACCTGAGAATAAACATGCTTAAAACGTCAACAAAAATGTTGGTGAGTTATAGGTTTAACCTATATATATCAAATCGTAACAATAGACCACAAGATTTCATATTTCAATACACATCCCATACATAGAGATAAAAATCATTCATATGGTGAACACCTGGTAACCGACAATAACAAGATGCATATATAAGAATATCCCCATCATTCCGGGACACCCTTCGGATATGATATAAATTTCGAAGTACTAAAGCATCCGGTACTTTGGATGGGGTTTGTTAGGCCCAATAGATCTATCTTTAGGATTCGCGTCAATTAGGGTGTCTGTTCCCTAATTCTTAGATTACCAGACTTAATAAAAAGGGGCATATTCGATTTCGATAATTCAACCATAGAATGTAGTTTCACGTACTTGTGTCTATTTTGTAAATCATTTATAAAACCTGCATGTATTCTCATCCCAAAAATATTAGATTTTAAAAGTGGGACTATAACTCACTTTCACAGATTTTTACTTCGTCGGGAAGTAAGACTTGGCCACTGTTGATTCACGAACCTATAACAATATATACATATATATTAAAGTATGTTCAAAATATATTTACAACACTTTTAATATATTTTGATGTTTTAAGTTTATTAAGTCAGCTGTCCTCGTTAGTAACCTATAACTAGTTGTCCACAGTTAGATGTACAGAAATAAATCGATAAATATTATCTTGAATCAATCCACGACCCAGTGTATACGTATCTCAGTATTGATCACAACTCAAACTATATATATTTTGGAATCAACCTCAACCCTGTATAGCTAACTCCAACATTCACATATAGAGTGTCTATGGTTGCTCCGAAATATATATAGATGTGTCGACATGATAGGTCGAAACATTGTATACGTGTCTATGGTATCTCAAGATTGCATAATATACAATACAAGTTGATTAAGTTATGGTTGGAATAGATTTGTTACCAATTTTCACGTAGCTAAAATGAGAAAAATTATCCAATCTTGTTTTACCCATAACTTCTTCATTTTAAATCCGTTTTGAGTGAATCAAATTGCTATGGTTTCATATTGAACTCTATTTTATGAATCTAAACAGAAAAAGTATAGGTTTATAGTCGGAAAAATAAGTTACAAGTCGTTTTTGTAAAGGTAGTCATTTCAGTCGAAAGAACGACGTCTAGATGACCATTTTAGAAAACATACTTCCACTTTGAGTTTAACCATAATTTTTGGATATAGTTTCATGTTCATAATAAAAATCATTTTCTCAGAATAACAACTTTTAAATCAAAGTTTATCATAGTTTTTAATTAACTAACCCAAAACAGCCCGCGGTGTTACTACGACGGCGTAAATCCGGTTTTACGGTGTTTTTCGTGTTTCCAGGTTTTAAATCATTAAGTTAGCATATCATATAGATATAGAACATGTGTTTAGTTGATTTTAAAAGTCAAGTTAGAAGGATTAACTTTTGTTTGCGAACAAGTTTAGAATTAACTAAACTATGTTCTAGTGATTACAAGTTTAAACCTTCGAATAAGATAGCTTTATATGTATGAATCGAATGATGTTATGAACATCATTACTACCTTAATTTCCTTGGATAAACCTACTGGAAAAGAGAAAAATGGATCTAGCTTCAATGGATCCTTGGATGGCTCGAAGTTCTTGAAGCAGAATCATGACACGAAAACAAGTTCAAGTAAGATCATCACTTGAAATAAGATTGTTATAGTTATAGAAATTGAACCAAAGTTTGAATATGATTATTAACTTGTATTAGAATGATAACCTACTGTAAGAAACAAAGATTTCTTGAGGTTGGATGATCACCTTACAAGATTGGAAGTGAGCTAGCAAACTTGAAAGTATTCTTGATTTTATGAAACTAGAACTTTTGGAATTTATGAAGAACACTTAGAACTTGAAGATAGAACTTGAGAGAGATCAATTAGATGAAGAAAATTGAAGAATGAAAGTGTTTGTAGGTGTTTTTGGTCGTTGGTGTATGGATTAGATATAAAGGATATGTAATTTTGTTTTCATGTAAATAAGTCATGAATGATTACTCATATTTTTGTAATTTTATGAGATATTTCATGCTAGTTTCCAAATGATGGTTCCCACATGTGTTAGGTGACTCACATGGGCTACTAAGAGCTGATCATTGAAGTGTATATACCAATAGTACATACATCTAAAAGCTGTGTATTGTACGAGTACGAATACGGGTGCATACGAGTAGAATTGTTGATGAAACTGAACGAGGATGTAATTGTAAGCATTTTTGTTAAGTAGAAGTATTTTGATAAGTGTATTGAAGTCTTTCAAAAGTGTATAAATACATATTAAAACACTACATGTATATACATTTTAACTGAGTCGTTAAGTCATCGTTAGTCGTTACATGAAAGTGTTGTTTTGAAACCTTTAGGTTAACGATCTTGTTAAATGTTGTTAACCCAATGTTTATAATATCAAATGAGATTTTAAATTATTATATTATCATGATATTATCATGTATGAATATCTCTTAATATGATATATATACATTAAATGTCTTTACAACGATAATCGTTACATATATGTCTCGTTTAAAAATCATTAAGTTAGTAGTCTTGTTTTTACATATGTAGTTCATTGTTAATATACTTTATGATATGTTTTCTTATCATATTATCATGTTAACTATATATATATATCCATATATATGTCATCATATAGTTTTTACAAGTTTTAACGTTCGTGAATCACCGATCAACTTGGGTGGTCAATTGTCTATATGAAACATATTTCAATTAATCAAGTCTTAACAAGTTTGATTGCTTAACATGTTGGAAAAATTTAATCATGTAAACATCAATCTCAATTAATATATATAAACATGGAAAAGTTCGGGTCACTACAGTACCTACCCGTTAAATAAATTTCGTCCCGAAATTTTAAGCCGTTGAAGGTGTTGACGAATCTTCTGGAAATAGATGTGGGTATTTCTTCTTCATCTGATCTTCACGCTCCCAGGTGAACTCGGGTCCTCTACGAGCATTCCATCGAACCTTAACAATTGGTATCTTGTTTTGCTTAAGTCTTTTAACCTCACGATCCATTATTTCGACGGGTTCTTCGATGAATTGAAGTTTTTCGTTGATTTGGATTTCATCTAACGGAATAGTGAGATCTTCTTTAGCAAAACATTTCTTCAAATTCGAGACGTGGAAAGTGTTATGTACAGCCGCGAGTTGTTGAGGTAACTCAAGTCGGTAAGCTACTGGTCCGACACGATCAATAATCTTGAATGGTCCAATATACCTTGGATTTAATTTCCCTCGTTTACCAAATCGAACAACGCCTTTCCAAGGTGAAACTTTAAGCATGACCATCTCTCCAATTTCAAATTCTATATCTTTTCTTTTAATGTCAGCGTAGCTCTTTTGTCGACTTTGGGCGGTTTTCAACCGTTGTTGAATTTGGATGATCTTCTCGGTAGTTTCTTGTATAATCTCCGGACCCGTAATCTGTCTATCCCCCACCTCACTCCAACAAATCGGAGACCTGCACTTTCTACCATAAAGTGCTTCAAACGGCGCCATCTCAATGCTTGAATGGTAGCTGTTGTTGTAGGAAAATTCTGCTAACGGTAGATGTCGATCCCAACTGTTTCCGAAATCAATAACACATGCTCGTAGCATGTCTTCAAGCGTTTGTATCGTCCTTTCGCTCTGCCCATCAGTTTGTGGATGATAGGCAGTACTCATGTCTAGACGAGTTCCTAATGCTTGCTGTAATGTCTGCCAGAATCTTGAAATAAATCTGCCATCCCTATCAGAGATAATAGAGATTGGTATTCCATGTCTGGAGACGACTTCCTTCAAATACAGTCGTGCTAACTTCTCCATCTTGTCATCTTCTCTTATTGGTAGGAAGTGTGCTGATTTGGTGAGACGATCAACTATTACCCAAATAGTATCAAAACCACTTGCAGTCCTTGGCAATTTAGTGATGAAATCCATGGTAATGTTTTCCCATTTCCATTCCGGGATTTCGGGTTGTTGAAGTAGACCTGATGGTTTCTGATGCTCAGCTTTGACCTTAGAACACGTCAAACATTCTCCTACGTATTTAGCAACATCGGCTTTCATACCCGGCCACCAAAAATGTTTCTTGAGATCCTTGTACATCTTCCCCGTTCCAGGATGTATTGAGTATCTGGTTTTATGAGCTTCTCTAAGTACCATTTCTCTCATATCTCCAAATTTTGGTACCCAAATCCTTTCAGCCCTATACCGGGTTCCGTCTTCCCGAATATTAAGATGCTTCTCCGATCCTTTAGGTATTTCATCCTTTAAACTTTTAACGCCTTGAAACAAGTAAAAGTTTTTTTTTTTTTTTTTTTTTTTTTTTTTGAAAATCAAAGTCTCTGCCTGGACAAGGCATATGCCGCGGCGCGGCTTGCCTTGTCGCGGCGCGACATAACACAGGAAACATTATACTTCTTAGCTTTGTTTCTGTTTTCATCCTTAGTTAATTGCCGCGGCGCGGAGCCCTTGGCCGCGGCGCGACATAACTCGGGTGCAGGACCAGACCTGCAACATTTTACTTAACCCAAATTTTGTACATTTCATTATTCTTAAGGACAACCTAAACTGCATAAATCATACACAAACAATAGAAACCAGTTTCTAACATCATTATCCATCCACAGACAACATTTAGACATCAAAACATATTTTCATAAATCAAAACCATCATTTGGTCCCAAATTCAACAATAGCAAACATGACACATTTAAAGTACTTGGCGTTTGATAAGCGGTAACCGTAGAGCGTGATTACAAAAAGGGACTTGCAATACCACTTACGCTATGCCAATGCTCCTCTAGCGCTTTACACGGGCTCCTTACCTTCACGATGGACCTTAGCACCTAAAACATGAAACATCATAGGGGTAAGCTTTTGCACTTAGTGAGTTATAGGAAAGTAATAAAACACAAAACACAAAACATGTGGGCATAAATCATAACACTTATCCTTCAACCCATTGGTTGCTTGCATACATTCGGATCCAATTCACCCATACCATAGACATGACTTACTAGGCCGAACCTAGTAATCATGCCTAAGCTAACCATAGACATACTAAATATGCCTAAGCTATCATCATCTCATACATAGACACTTAATGTGTCTAAGCTAACACAAACCATAGGCAAGATTACTAGCAATGTAATAACCTTGCCTAAGCTAGACATCAACCATAGATACAACTATTAGGTTAACCCAATAGTTCTATCTAAGCTACATAACTAGTGCACTTAGTCATTTCTCTCTTGCACGGATGCAATCCGAGAACACTAAGCCACTCTTGACCCGCCCATATTACCCCCTATGAACTCACCTTGCTTAATTGAATTTCCTTGATCACTTGTAACTTCTTTTCCTTGATTAGCACCTATATATGAGCTAATCCCATTAATCACCACTTAATCAAAAACACAACTCTCATGCATTAATACACTATCATATACTTACACATACACTTAACCCCCTAGTCATAACAAGCATACAAGTAGCCTTTAAATCTCATTTTTCCTAAGATGACAATGTTACCAATTAAACATCACATTTTAATCATGTACATTACTAACTCATCCCTTTTAGCTCTATCATGCAACTTTTTCTTTAATCCTTTCATTAATCATCAAATGTGCATAGTAATCCAATTTCATTACTAACACCCTTAAATTATCAAATAAACAAGTTCTATGACTTACAACAATAACACTAGCTCATACATGAACATCCTTCATCATAATTTCTAACTTGAACACATAAACTTCTCATTGAGACATTTTAACAAACACTTGGTGTGCATGACTAGAAATTTAACTAGAACAACACCAAATTCATCATATTCATACCATAAATCCATAATGCAAGTTCATACTAAATTCTTCTTCCAAAATCAATAACAATTACATTCTAACTCAAACAATTGTGCACAATTCAACAATAGCAGCTTTCTTAAGCATAATCTCATCATTAACACACAATACAAGCAATACTTAAACATAAAATCCATACCTTGTCTTTTAGAGTTCAAGAACCCTAATTGTGCACAAAGAAGATGAAATTGGAAGATTAGAGCTTGCTAAAGTGATTAGGGTGTCTTAGATTTCACTAAATCAAGCTTGCATGGTTACAATTTTAACAATTGATGGATCCTCCTCTTCCCTTTGCCAATGTCGACATATACACACACAGGAGCACTCTTCTGTATTTTTTTTTTTACATCTGATAATGAATTATCAGTGTTTAATTTCTTTTTATTAAAACAACTATGACTTAATTGCAATTTCTACCCTCCCCATCACATCTATAGTTAGGGAAGTCCTTAATCTTAACTTTGCACCATTAGTCCTTCTTAATTTAACCAATAGACTTAACCTTTGTCCATTTAACATAAAACAACCTTTACCATATAATTTCTTAGCAAATAAAATTTACATAAAATAATACCTTAAATATTTGGGATGTTACAACTCTCCCCCTCTTGGATCGTTCGCGTCCTCGCGAACCATTCTTGATGCAACGACGGATAATACTTCAAGAGCCATTCTTCGGGTTCCCATGTACATTCGGAACCTTTTCTAAATTGCCATAATACCTTCAACAATGTAACCGACTTATTTCTCAAGCGCTTAACCTTTTGCTCCAATATCTTTATTGGCTTCTCCGCATATCTTAACTTATTATCAACCTCAATTTCATTCAAAGGAACATAAGTTGATTCATCCGCCAAACACTTTCTCAATTGTGACACGTGAAACGTGTCGTGAATATTACTCAATTCATCGGGTAAAGCCAAACGGTAGGCTACCTTCCCAACTTTCGCCACTATCTCAAATGGTCCCACGAACCTTGGACCCAATTTTCCCCTCTTTCTAAAACAAATGATGCCTTTCCATGGAGAAACTTTTAGCATCACTTTATCACCTACTTGAAATTCTATCGGTTTTCTCCTTTTATCTACATAAGACTTTTGTCGATCTTGTGCCGCCTTTATTCTTTCACGAATTTGGTCAATCATCTCGGTGGTTTGTTGTACTATTTCCGTGCTTCCTAATTCCCGTTGACCTACTTCGCCCCAACAAATCGGGGTTCTACACCTCCTTCCATACAACATCTCATATGGTGCCATTCCAATTGTAGAGTGATAACTATTGTTGTATGAAAATTCAACTAAAGGTAAGTGAGTATCCCAACTACCACCAAAATCGATAACACATGCTCTTAACATATCCTCGAGAGTTTGTATAGTCCGCTCACTTTGACCATCCATTTGCGGGTGGAACGCGGTACTTACATGTAACTTAGTACCCATTTCCTCTTGAAACTTTCTCCAATATCGCGATGTAAATCGGGTGTCTCGATCCGAAACAATAGAAACCGGCACTCCATGCCTTGCAACAACTTCTTTCATATATAACTTTGACATTGCTTCCGACGACGAAGCTTCTCTTATTGCCAAAAATAATGCACTCTTAGTCAATCTATCAACAATAACCCAAATTGCATCGTGTTGTCTAGGGGTCTTAGGCAACTTAGTCACTAAATCCATCGTAATATGCTCCCATTTCCACACCGGTACCTCTAAAGGTTGCATTTTACCGTAGGGCATTTGATGATCGGCTTTCACTTGAAGACAAGTAAGACACTTGTGCACATACTTAACTATATCCCTCTTCATTCCCGGCCACCAATAGTCTTTCCTTAAATCTCTATACATTTTCGTAGCACCGGGGTGAATCGAATACTTAGACTTGTGAGCTAAGTCAAGGAGCTCACTTCTAACATCACTTTGCAAAGGTACCCAAATTCTCCCATATCTAAGCCTTAAACCACGAGAATCTACCACAAAATCGTCAACTTGCCCCTTGATTCTTTCTTTTCTCACGTTTTCGGGCGATAATGCTCCACCTTGTGCAACACGAATATCATCAAATATTCGAGGTGATATTACCATAGCCAAGCTTGTTATCTTAATCGGTTGATGACTTGACTTCCTACTAAGAGCATCCGCTACTACATTCGCTTTTCCGGGGTGATATAAGATCTCACAATCATAATCTTTCACCAAATCGAGACCTCTCCTTTGCCTATCGTTCAAATCCCTTTGATCAAACAAATACTTTAAGTTCTTATGATCGGTATAAATGGAAAACTTAACACCATAAAGATAATGACGCCAAATCTTTAGAGCAAAAACCACGGCCGTCAATTCTAAATCATGCGTAGGATAGCGTTTCTCGTGTTCCTTCAATTGTCGGGAAGCATAAGCTATGACCTTCCCATTTTGCATCAATACACACCCTAAGCCTTTCTTAGAAGCATCACAATAAACCGTCATGTTCTCATTCCCTTCCGGTAAAACCAATATGGGAGCTTGAACGAGCTTCTTCTTAAGGAGTCGAAACGCTTGTTCTTGCTTTTCTTCCCATCTCCATGGCACACTTTTACGAGTCAACTTGGTGAGTGGGGTGGCTATTCTAGAAAAATCTTGTATAAATCGCCGATAATACCCCGCTAAACCTAGAAAACTCCTAACCTCGGTAGGATTCGTAGGTGGTTCCCATCTCATAATTGCCTCTATCTTCACCGGATCAACACAAATACCCTTCTTGTTAATGACATGGCCCAAAAATTGAACTTCACGAAGCCAAAACTCACACTTAGAGAACTTAGCAAACAATCTTTCTCTTCTTAAAGTCTCTAATACTTGTCTTAAATGTACCGTATGTTCCTCTTCACTCTTAGAATATACCAAAATGTCATCAATGAACACAATTACAAACCTATCAAGCATCGGTCGACAAACTCTATTCATCAAATCCATAAACGCGGCCGGAGCATTTGTTAATCCAAACGGCATAACCACAAACTCATAATGACCATACCTTGTTCGAAAAGCCGTTTTAGGGACATCTTCTTCCCTCACCTTCAATTGATGGTAACCCGACCTTAAATCTATCTTTGAAAAGAAACTAGCACCTTGTAGTTGATCAAACAAATCGTCTATCCTTGGCAACGGGTACTTGTTCTTAATAGTGACTTTATTCAATTCTCGATAATCAATACACATTCTCATAGTTCCATCCTTCTTTTTCACAAATAAAACCGGAGCTCCCCATGGTGAACTACTAGGACGTATAAAACCTTTATCTATCAAATCTTGTAATTGAGTCATCATTTCTCTCATTTCCGACGGGGCTAATCGATAGGGAGCTTTGGCAATTGGCGTGGCCCCGGGTATCAAATCTATTCTAAATTCTACCTCACGCTCGGGAGGTACACCGGGCAATTCACTTGGAAACACATCCGGAAACTCGTTAACTATTGGTACATCATCTAATTCAACAACCTTTTTCGAATCATCAACAACATGTGCCAAAAACGCACAACACCCATGAGACAAAAATCTTTTAGCCTTAGCATATGTGCATATAGGAATTGCACGCCTAGCTCGTTCCCCATAAATCCATATAACTTTTCCACTTGGTGATTGAACTAACACTATTTTCTTACGACACAAAATTATCCCCTCATTGTCATCTAGCCAATCCATGCCCACAATTACTTGAAATTCCCCCATTTGCATGGGTATTAAATCAATGACAAACTTTTCATCATCCAAAATAATTTCACACCCCTTAATGATACTATACACCATCACGGTCTTATTATCCGCTATTTCAACCTCTAATGGGTGTTCTAACATACTTGGGGTCATATTAAAATGCTTACAAAAAGAATATGATACGAACGACCGCGTAGCACCGGAATCAAACAAAACATGCGCAGGTAAAGAGTTTACAATAAAGGTACCTGACACCACATTTTGGGACTCCTTCGCTTCGAGTGCGGTAATCTGATGAGCTCGGGTCCTTGGTCGGCTATCACTAGTCTTCAGTTCCGTCTTAACCTCTTTCTTAACACTACCACTAGCTAAATCCTTCTTGTATTCCGGACATTCGGCTTGAAAGTGACCTTTCTCAAAACAATAATAACATTGCTTACCTTTCTTAGGACATTCGGCGGCCCTATGTCCCGGCTTTCCACAAGAGTAACAATCGGAGGTACCCGCTTTACATTCACCCGTATGATTTTTACCACATCTAGTACACAACTTGGCTTCTTTCCCACCGCTCTTACCCGACACAAAACCCCCTTTTGACTTGTGCGGGGATTCGAAACCAAACTTACCCTTTTTCGGACTAACATTTTGCATTACCTTGGAGTCTTGATCTAATTTTCGCTTAAACGCCGCCTTCTTCCTAAGTTCGTGTTCTCTAACAAGTGCTCTATTCATCATTTCGGCCAAAGTCTTATACGTGCTCTTGTCGATAAACTCACTTATCTCGGGATTCAACTTCTCATGATAATGATCCATCATCAACTTGGGACTCGACACAAAGTCCGGACAAAATCGAGACTTATCATTGAACTCGGCATTAAACTCGGTCACCGACTTACTTCCATGCTCTATATTCATAAACTCGGATTTCAACCTACTAACCTCGGCGGGTGGAGCAAATTGATTCATAAACATTTCACGGAACTTGTCCCATGAGAAACTTGTAGCCACGTCTCGCCCATGAGACTTAACTATAAAATTCCACCACTCATAACCACTACCCTTCATTTGATGTGCCGCGTAAATTACCTTTAAATGCTCGGGGCATTCACATAACATAAAAGTTTCTTCAATTTCGTCTATCCACCTTTGACTAACGATTGGGTCAACCTTACCATGAAACTCGGGGGGATGGCAATTTGCAAAGTTCTTGTATTCAAAACGATCATCCTTCTTCTTTGGGGCTTCTACCTCTTCTTGTCTTACCCCACTACCGCCTTCACCTCTTAAGGTAGGGTTATTAGCAATAAGAGTCTTTAACTTCTCATCTAATTGATCATTGATCAATGTCTTGATCTTTTCTAACAAGGTTGGGGTATAACGTATCAAGGCTTGCCCTATTTGCCCCGAAATGTCATTTGGCATGTTAACTTCTTCCGATTCGTTTTGAGAGTCTTCTATAGACTCCGCGGATGGGGTGCGGACGTACTCATCATCCTCATCTTGACCTCGGTTTGGTGATACAATAGCCATTTCTAAAAAAATTACATTCAACCCATTAGTTCAAATACCGGTAACACCATTATTCATCAAAACCAAACAATCCGAAAGAATTCCTACTCGATTCACCATGACCATAGTAGACGTCCATGTGTACTAGAATGAAGTAATAGCAATGGCCTGTTGTTATTACACCATTTCATTACACATCTAGTCTACCACGACATCATGGCTAGCGAGTATCAAACTCCTTACATAAACCAATTCGTAATCTTATTCATTATTCTATGGGTCTTGTCAATGACTCTACCCTATGGAGCATGGCACAACTATACGACTTAAACACTTATGCAAGTCCTAAACCGCTTATCCTTTCACAACAATGGTTTAAGCCTAGATAATCCCTATCGTGGGTTATCCAAGTCCCTTAAACCACAGCTCTGATACCAACTTTTAACGCCTTGAAACAAGTAAAAGTTTTTTTTTTTTTTTTTTTTTTTTTTGAAAATCAAAGTCTCTGCCTGGACAAGGCATATGCCGCGGCGCGACATAACGCAGGAAACATTATACTTCTTAGCTTTGTTTCTGTTTTCATCCTTAGTTAATTGCCGCGGCGCGGAGCCCTTGGCCGCGGCGCGACATAACTCGGGTGCAGGACCAGACCTGCAACATTTTACTTAACCCAAATTTTGTACATTTCATTATTCTTAAGGACAACCTAAACTGCATAAATCATACACAAACAATAGAAACCAGTTTCTAACATCATTATCCATCCACAGACAACATTTAGACATCAAAACATATTTTCATAAATCAAAACCATCATTTGGTCCCAAATTCAACAATAGCAAACATGACACATTTAAAGTACTTGGCGTTTGATAAGCGGTAACCGTAGAGCGTGATTACAAAAAGGGACTTGCAATACCACTTACGCTATGCCAATGCTCCTCTAGCGCTTTACACGGGCTCCTTACCTTCACGATGGACCTTAGCACCTAAAACATGAAACATCATAGGGGTAAGCTTTTGCACTTAGTGAGTTATAGGAAAGTAATAAAACACAAAACACAAAACATGTGGGCATAAATCATAACACTTATCCTTCAACCCATTGGTTGCTTGCTTACATTCGGATCCAATTCACCCATACCATAGACATGAATTACTAGGCCGAACCTAGTAATCATGCCTAAGCTAACCATAGACATACTAAATATGCCTAAGCTATCATCATCTCATACATAGACACTTAATGTGTCTAAGCTAACACAAACCATAGGCAAGATTACTAGCAATGTAATAACCTTGCCTAAGCTAGACATCAACCATAGATACAACTATTAGGTTAACCCAATAGTTCTATCTAAGCTACATAACTAGTGCACTTAGTCATTTCTCTCTTGCACGGATGCAATCCGAGAACACTAAGCCACTCTTGACCCGCCCATATTACCCCCTATGAACTCACCTTGCTTAATTGAATTTCCTTGATCACTTGTAACTTCTTTTCCTTGATTAGCACCTATATATGAGCTAATCCCATTAATCACCACTTAATCAAAAACACAACTCTCATGCATTAATACACTATCATATACTTACACATACACTTAACCCCCTAGTCATAACAAGCATACAAGTAGCCTTTAAATCTCATTTTTCCTAAGATGACAATGTTACCAATTAAACATCACATTTTAATCATGTACATTACTAACTCATCCCTTTTAGCTCTATCATGCAACTTTTTCTTTAATCCTTTCATTAATCATCAAATGTGCATAGTAATCCAATTTCATTACTAACACCCTTAAATTATCAAATAAACAAGTTCTATGACTTACAACAATAACACTAGCTCATACATGAACATCCTTCATCATAATTTCTAACTTGAACACATAAACTTCTCATTGAGACATTTTAACAAACACTTGGTGTGCATGACTAGAAATTTAACTAGAACAACACCAAATTCATCATATTCATACCATAAATCCATAATGCAAGTTCATACTAAATTCTTCTTCCAAAATCAATAACAATTACATTCTAACTCAAACAATTGTGCACAATTCAACAATAGCAGCTTTCTTAAGCATAATCTCATCATTAACACACAATACAAGCAATACTTAAACATAAAATCCATACCTTGTCTTTTAGAGTTCAAGAACCCTAATTGTGCACAAAGAAGATGAAATTGGAAGATTAGAGCTTGCTAAAGTGATTAGGGTGTCTTAGATTTCACTAAATCAAGCTTGCATGGTTACAATTTTAACAATTGATGGATCCTCCTCTTCCCTTTGCCAATGTCGACATATACACACACAGGAGCACTCTTCTGTATTTTTTTTTTACATCTGATAATGAATTATCAGTGTTTAATTTCTTTTTATTAAAACAACTATGACTTAATTGCAATTTCTACCCTCCCCATCACATCTATAGTTAGGGAAGTCCTTAATCTTAACTTTGCACCATTAGTCCTTCTTAATTTAACCAATAGACTTAACCTTTGTCCATTTAACATAAAACAACCTTTACCATATAATTTCTTAGCAAATAAAATTTACATAAAATAATACCTTAAATATTTGGGATGTTACAATTTCCCTCTTTTAAAACTCCTTGTTGCGCCTCCTTTATTTGAGTAGTAATGTTATTATGAATCATTATATTCATAGATTTTACTCGAATGGGTTCTCTGTCCTTCCTGCTCAAGGCATCGGCTACCACATTTGCCTTCCCCGGGTGGTAACGAATCTCAAAGTCGTAATCATTCAATAATTCAATCCACCTACGCTGCCTCATATTCAGTTGTTTCTGATTAAATATGTGTTGAAGACTTTTGTGGTCGGTATATATAATACTTTTGACCCCATATAAGTAGTGCCTCCAAGTCTTTAATGCAAAAACAACCGCGCCTAATTCCAAATCATGCGTCGTATAATTTTGTTCGTGAATCTTCAATTGTCTAGACGCATAAGCAATCACCTTCGTTCGTTGCATTAATACACAACCGAGACCTTGCTTTGATGCATCACAATAAATCACAAAATCATCATTCCCTTCAGGCAATGACAATATAGGTGCCGTAGTTAGCTTTTTCTTCAATAACTGAAACGCTTTCTCTTGTTCATCATTCCATTCAAATTTCTTCCCTTTATGCGTTAATGCAGTCAAGGGTTTTGCTATTCTGGAAAAGTCTTGGATGAACCTTCTGTAGTAACCAGCTAGTCCTAAAAACTGGCGTATGTGTTTCGGAGTTTTCGGGGTTTCCCACTTTTCAACAGTTTCTATCTTTGCCGGATCCACCTTAATACCTTCTTTGTTCACTATGTGACCGAGGAATTGAACTTCTTCCAACCAAAATGCACACTTTGAAAACTTAGCGTACAATTCTTCCTTCCTCAATACTTCTAACACCTTTCTCAAATGTTCACCGTGTTCTTGGTCATTCTTTGAGTAAATAAGTATGTCATCAATGAAAACAATGACAAACTTGTCAAGGTATGGTCCACACACTCGGTTCATAAGGTCCATGAACACAGCTGGTGCATTAGTTAAACCAAACGGCATGACCATAAACTCGTAATGACCGTAACGTGTTCTGAAAGCAGTCTTTGGAATATCATCTTCTTTCACCCGCATTTGATGATACCCGGAACGTAAGTCAATCTTTGAATAAACAGACGAGCCTTGTAGTTGATCAAATAAGTCGTCGATTCTCGGTAGTGGGTAGCGGTTCTTGATGGTAAGTTTGTTCAACTCTCGGTAGTCGATACACAACCTGAATGTACCATCTTTCTTCTTGACAAACAAAACAGGAGCTCCCCACGGTGATGTGCTTGGTCGAATGAAACCACGCTCTAAAAGTTCTTGTAATTGGCTTTGCAGTTCTTTCATCTCGCTGGGTGCGAGTCTGTAAGGAGCACGAGCTATTGGTGCAGCTCCTGGTATAAGGTCTATTTGAAATTCAACGGATCGATGTGGGGGTAATCCCGGTAATTCTTTCGGAAATACATCGGGAAATTCTTTTGCAATGGGAACATCATTGATGCTCTTTTCTTCAGTTTGTACTTTTTCGACGTGTGCTAGAACAGCATAGCAACCTTTTCTTATTAGTTTTTGTGCCTTCAAATTACTAATAAGATGTAGCTTCGTGTTGCCCTTTTCCCCGTACACCATTAAGGGTTTTCCTTTTTCTCGTATAATGCGAATTGCATTTTTGTAACAAACGATCTCTGCTTTCACTTCTTTCAACCAGTCCATACCGATTATCACATCAAAACTCCCTAACTCTACTGGTATCAAATCAATCTTAAATGTTTCGCTAACCAGTTTAATTTCTCGATTCCGACATATATTATCTGCTGAAATTAATTTACCATTTGCTAATTCGAGTAAAAATTTACTATCCAAAGGCGTCAATGGACAACTTAATTTAGCACAAAAATCTCTACTCATATAGCTTCTATCCGCACCCGAATCAAATAAAACGTAAGCAGATTTATTGTCAATAAGAAACGTACCCGTAACAAGCTCCGGGTCTTCCTGTGCCTCTACCGCATTAATATTGAAAACTCTTCCACGGCCTTGTCCATTCGTGTTCTCCTGGTTCGGGCAATTTCTAATAATGTGGCCTGGTTTTCCACATTTATAACAAACTACATTGGCATAACTTGCTCCGACACTACTTGCTCCGCCATTACTCGTTCCGACACCATTTGTTCCTTTCGTTCTATTAACCCCTGGTCCGTAGACCTCACACTTCGCCGCGCTATGACCATTTCTTTTACACTTGTTGCAAAATTTGGTGCAGAACCCCGAGTGATTCTTTTCACACCTTTGGCATAGTTGCTTCTGATTGTTGTTGTTGTTGCGGTTATTATTGTTGTTGGGATGATTGTTGTAGTTGCTGTTGTTGTTGTTGTTGTTGTTGTTGTTGTTGGGCCGTTTGTTGTAGTTGCGATTGATGTTGCGATTGTTGGGATAATTGTTGCGATTATTGTTGTAATTGCTGTTGTTGTTGTATTGGTGATTCTTATCACCGTTTTCCTCCCACTTTCTTTTGACTTGCTTCACATTGGCCTCTTCAGCAGTCTGTTCTTTAATTCTTTCTTCAATCTGGTTCACTAGTTTGTGAGCCATTCTACATGCCTGTTGTATGGAGGCGGGCTCGTGTGAACTTATATCTTCTTGGATTCTTTCCGGTAATCCTTTCACAAACGCGTCGATCTTCTCTTCCTCATCTTCGAATGCTCCCGGACACAATAGGCACAATTCTGTGAATCGTCTTTCATACGTGGTAATATCAAATCCTTGGGTTCGTAACCCTCTAAGTTCTGTCTTGAGCTTATTGACCTCGGTTCTGGGACGGTACTTCTCGTTCATCAAGTGCTTGAATGCTGACCACGGTAGTGCGTACGCATCATCTTGTCCCACTTGCTCTAGATAGGTATTCCACCATGTTAACGCAGAACCTGTGAAGGTATGCGTAGCGTACTTCACTTTGTCCTCTTCAGTACACTTACTTATGGCAAACACCGATTCAACCTTCTCTGTCCACCGTTTCAATCCGATCGGTCCTTCGGTTCCATCAAATTCCAAAGGTTTGCAGGCAGTGAATTCTTTGTAGGTGCATCCTACACGATTTCCTGTACTGCTAGATCCAAGGTTATTGTTGGTATGTAGCGCAGCCTGTACTGCGGCTATGTTTGAAGCTAGAAAAGTACGGAATTCCTCTTCATTCATATTCACGGTGTGTCGAGTAGTCGGTGCCATTTCCTTCAAAATAGTTAAATGGAACAAGTTAATCATACAGAATATTAAGAGTAGTTAATAGTATTTCGTAGCATAATATGAACTCATTTATAAAAGCTTTTTCTTCATATTAGCGTTTTATAAGTTTAAATTCGGGTAGTACCTACCCGTTAAGTTCATACTTAGTAGCTAATATACAATTCAACTACTACAATTCTATATGAAAAACTGATTATAATAATATTTCGCGTTCAAACTTTTATACAATATTTTACAAACTTACAATACCGCTTATTTTACATAAAGCATGAAATATAGCACACAATAACTTTGATACAAGATAGTTGTGAAGACAATTCTAGCTAGTACACAAGTCGTTCAGCAAAGGCAATAAAGACACGTAATTCATACGTCCAGAAACAAGTCATGCATTCTGGTTTTACTAGGACTACTTCCCATCCTTGGTCTTGTGCAACATAACCGTTATGGCCGTTGACAAGACAGCGTGTTGTAACGTCATCAAAGGGACGAGGGTTACGTAATGTCCAACAGTCCCGTAATAATCTAAAAACCTCATTTCTTACCCCAATTACCGACTCCGTCACTTGTGGAAACGTTTTGTTTAATAGTTGTAGCCCGATGTTCTTGTTCTCACTTTGGTGAGAAGCGAACATTACTAATCCGTAAGCATAACATGCTTCTTTATGTTGCATGTTAGCCGCTTTTTCTAAATCACGAAGTCCAATATTCGGATATATTGAGTCAAAATAATTTCTTAACCCGTTGCGTAAAATAGCATTTGGGTTCCCCGCAATATATGCGTCAAAGTAAACACATCGTAACTTATGGGTTTCCCAATGTGATATCCCCCATCTTTCAAACGAAAGTCTCTTATAAACCAAGACATTCTTGGAACGTTCTTCGAATGTCTTACAAACTGATCTCGCCTTAAATAGTTGTGCCGAAGAATTCTGGCCGACTCTAGACAAGATTTCATCAATCATGTCTCCGGGTAGGTCTCTTAAAATATTGGGTTGCCTATCCATTTTGTGTTTTTAAACTGTAAAATAGACAAGAGTTAGATTCATAAAAAAAATACTTATTAATACAAGCAATTTTTACATATATCATAAAGCATAAGAACACTATATTCCATATATTACACCACACGAATACAACTATCTTATTCCGACTCGCTCGTTTCTTCTTCTTCGGTTTTGGTTCGTTTTGCCAAGTTTCTAGGGATATATGATGTTCCCCTAATACGAGCCGTCGTTGTCCACATTGGTTTAGAAAAACCTGGTGGTTTAGAGGTTCCCGGGTCATTGTTACAACTTAAGGACTTCGGGGGTTGACGATACATATAAAGTTCATCGGGGTTGGAATTAGATTTCTCTATTTTTATGCCCTTTCCCTTATTATTTTCTTTTGCCTTTTTAAATTCAGTTGGGGTAATTTCTATAACATCATCGGAATTCTCGTCGGAATCCGATTCATCGGAGAATTGGTAATCCTCCCAATATTTTGCTTCCTTGGCGGAAACACCATTGACCATAATTAACTTTGGTCGGTTGGTTGAGGATTTTCTTTTACTTAACCGTTTTATTATTTCCCCCACCGGTTCTATTTCTTCATCCGGTTCCGATTCTTCTTCCGGTTCCGATTCTTCTTCCGGTTCCGACTCTTCTTCCGGTTCCTCTTCGGGAACTTGTGAATCAGTCCACAAATCATTCCAATTTACATTTGACTCTTCATTATTATTAGGTGAGTCAATGGGACTTGTTCTAGAGGTAGACATCTATCACATAATATCAAACACGTTAAGAGATTAATATATCACATAATATTCATATGTTAAAAATATATAGTTTCCAACAAAAATGTTAAGCAATCATTTTTAAAGAAAACACGGTCGAAGTCCAGACTCACTAATGCATCCTAACAAACTCAATAAGACACACTAATGCAAATTTTCTGGTTCTCTAAGACCAACGCTCGGATACCAACTGAAATGTCCCGTTCTTATTGATTAAAAACGTTCCATATTAATTGATTTCGTTGCGAGGTTTTGACCTCTATATGAGACGTTTTTCAAAGACTGCATTCATTTTTAAACAAGCCATAACCTTTATTTCATCAATAAAGGTTTAAAAAGCTTTACGTAGATTATCAAATAATGATAATCTAAAATATCCTGTTTACACACGACCATTACATAATGGTTTACAATACAAATATGTTACAACAAAATAAGTTTCTTGAATGCAGTTTTTACACAATATCATACAAGCATGGACTCCAAATCTTGTCCTTATTTAAGTATGCGACAGCGGAAGCTCTTAATAATCACCTGAGAATAAACATGCTTAAAACGTCAACAAAAATGTTGGTGAGTTATAGGTTTAACCTATATATATCAAATCGTAACAATAGACCACAAGATTTCATATTTCAATACACATCCCATACATAGAGATAAAAATCATTCATATGGTGAACACCTGGTAACCGACAATAACAAGATGCATATATAAGAATATCCCCATCATTCCGGGACACCCTTCGGATATGATATAAATTTCGAAGTACTAAAGCATCCGGTACTTTGGATGGGGTTTGTTAGGCCCAATAGATCTATCTTTAGGATTCTCGTCAATTAGGGTGTCTGTTCCCTAATTCTTAGATTACCAGACTTAATAAAAAGGGGCATATTCGATTTCGATAATTCAACCATAGAATGTAGTTTCACGTACTTGTGTCTATTTTGTAAATCATTTATAAAACCTGCATGTATTCTCATCCCAAAAATATTAGATTTTAAAAGTGGGACTATAACTCACTTTCACAGATTTTTACTTCGTCGGGAAGTAAGACTTGGCCACTGTTGATTCACGAACCTATAACAATATATACATATATATTAAAGTATGTTCAAAATATATTTACAACACTTTTAATATATTTTGATGTTTTAAGTTTATTAAGTCAGCTGTCCTCGTTAGTAACCTATAACTAGTTGTCCACAGTTAGATGTACAGAAATAAATCGATAAATATTATCTTGAATCAATCCACGACCCAGTGTATACGTATCTCAGTATTGATCACAACTCAAACTATATATATTTTGGAATCAACCTCAACCCTGTATAGCTAACTCCAACATTCACATATAGAGTGTCTATGGTTGCTCCGAAATATATATAGATGTGTCGACATGATAGGTCGAAACATTGTATACGTGTCTATGGTATCTCAAGATTGCATAATATACAATACAAGTTGATTAAGTTATGGTTGGAATAGATTTGTTACCAATTTTCACGTAGCTAAAATGAGAAAAATTATCCAATCTTGTTTTACCCATAACTTCTTCATTTTAAATCCGTTTTGAGTGAATCAAATTGCTATGGTTTCATATTGAACTCTATTTTATGAATCTAAACAGAAAAAGTATAGGTTTATAGTCGGAAAAATAAGTTACAAGTCGTTTTTGTAAAGGTAGTCATTTCAGTCGAAAGAACGACGTCTAGATGACCATTTTAGAAAACATACTTCCACTTTGAGTTTAACCATAATTTTTGGATATAGTTTCATGTTCATAATAAAAATCATTTTCTCAGAATAACAACTTTTAAATCAAAGTTTATCATAGTTTTTAATTAACTAACCCAAAACAGCCCGCGGTGTTACTACGACGGCGTAAATCCGGTTTTACGGTATTTTTCGTGTTTCCAGGTTTTAAATCATTAAGTTAGCATATCATATAGATATAGAACATGTGTTTAGTTGATTTTAAAAGTCAAGTTAGAAGGATTAACTTTTGTTTGCGAACAAGTTTAGAATTAACTAAACTATGTTCTAGTGATTACAAGTTTAAACCTTCGAATAAGATAGCTTTATATGTATGAATCGAATGATGTTATGAACATCATTACTACCTTAATTTCCTTGGATAAACCTACTGGAAAAGAGAAAAATGGATCTAGCTTCAATGGATCCTTGGATGGCTCGAAGTTCTTGAAGCAGAATCATGACACGAAAACAAGTTCAAGTAAGATCATCACTTGAAATAAGATTGTTATAGTTATAGAAATTGAACCAAAGTTTGAATATGATTATTACCTTGTATTAGAATGATAACCTACTGTAAGAAACAAAGATTTCTTGAGGTTGGATGATCACCTTACAAGATTGGAAGTGAGCTAGCAAACTTGAAAGTATTCTTGATTTTATGAAACTAGAACTTTTGGAATTTATGAAGAACACTTAGAACTTGAAGATAGAACTTGAGAGAGATCAATTAGATGAAGAAAATTGAAGAATGAAAGTGTTTGTAGGTGTTTTTGGTCGTTGGTGTATGGATTAGATATAAAGGATATGTAATTTTGTTTTCATGTAAATAAGTCATGAATGATTACTCATATTTTTGTAATTTTATGAGATATTTCATGCTAGTTTCCAAATGATGGTTCCCACATGTGTTAGGTGACTCACATGGGCTGCTAAGAGCTGATCATTGAAGTGTATATACCAATAGTACATACATCTAAAAGCTGTGTATTGTACGAGTACGAATACGGGTGCATACGAGTAGAATTGTTGATGAAACTGAACGAGGATGTAATTGTAAGCATTTTTGTTAAGTAGAAGTATTTTGATAAGTGTATTGAAGTCTTTCAAAAGTGTATAAATACATATTAAAACACTACATGTATATACATTTTAACTGAGTCGTTAAGTCATCGTTAGTCGTTACATGAAAGTGTTGTTTTGAAACCTTTAGGTTAACGATCTTGTTAAATGTTGTTAACCCAATGTTTATAATATCAAATGAGATTTTAAATTATTATATTATCATGATATTATCATGTATGAATATCTCTTAATATGATATATATACATTAAATGTCTTTACAACGATAATCGTTACATATATGTCTCGTTTAAAAATCATTAAGTTAGTAGTCTTGTTTTTACATATGTAGTTCATTGTTAATATACTTTATGATATGTTTTCTTATCATATTATCATGTTAACTATATATATATATCCATATATATGTCATCATATAGTTTTTACAAGTTTTAACGTTCGTGAATCACCGATCAACTTGGGTGGTCAATTGTCTATATGAAACATATTTCAATTAATCAAGTCTTAACAAGTTTGATTGCTTAACATGTTGGAAAAATTTAATCATGTAAACATCAATCTCAATTAATATATATAAACATGGAAAAGTTCGGGTCACTACACACGCCACCCATTATTTATCAGTTTACCAGCACGCCCATCAAGCACCTCACCCTCACTCAGCAACACGCCAACACGCCCATCAGAGTTAAAGATGATCTAAATAAGCCATAAAGCGCATCAAATAAGCTAAGTCAACTACCCTTAAGAAAAACTTTTTTTACGAAAATTTTTACTAATAGCAAAAAGCTAAAGGCTCCCTCGTAAGGCACTAGAAAACCAACATAAAATAAAATGAAACGATTATAATGGATTTTTTAGCCAATTCGTCCAAGACATAAAGGAATCACTTTTATTTCGCATCCAATTAAATGAATAACTACACACTGAATAAAAAATCAAACACTTCTTCGCCTTTTGGGGATTAAACACAACCACGTTTCTCGTCTTTCAAATGTGTCAAAGTAGACAAACCGTAACCACAAAAACCTTGTTCTTTGTCGTGGTTTCCACCTTCCAACCTCGATGCCATGATAAACACTCACTCCAACAGTTAACCGAAAGTAGAACAATCTGAAGCCAAATGCCTACTTTATGCCACAAGTCACTCGCAATTGAACAGTCTAATAGAACATGATTTAGCGAATCAATGCCATGCTCACATTAAACAGAATATGTTCTCTCCAACTCCAAAACTATAGACGAGAGATTCATCCTTGTTGGTAACCGCTTATAAGCCATTCGCCATATAAAAATGTTCACCTTCTATGAAGGATTCGACACCATAAAGTTTCTTGGTTTGAGTTAGGCAACAAAAAAGAGTCAATATACTTCTTTGTGTCATTAACCTTGAAAACACCGTCAGATGAAATGGACCAAGACGAAGAGTCTACAATTTCAGAAATGGAAACAGACTCTCCCAATAGATGTTACAGGCTTTTGGCATTCCTACTTGATTCAATTGTACATCTCCATTCCCAAACCAGCCGCCGTTTATGATCCGGTCCGCTAACAAGAAATCTTCGTTAATGACATTGTGAATGAATTTAACGTTTAAACACCCGAAATCGGGCGAAGTACCATGAATAGCCCTTATCACCGATGCCCACTTACGACCATGATCCGTAGCAAATCTCTATATCCATTTGAGCAAAAAAGCGTGATTAAAAGCATGTATACTACCGATACCAAGTCCACCATTGTATAACGAATCTAATACTTCATCCCACTTTAACCAATGCATCTTCCTACAATCACCATTTTCACCCCAAAAAAATGAAGCTCGAATACTATCCAACTCATTAATGAAGGGTCCCGGACATTTAAAAAGAGAATGAAAGTAAATACTCAAACTTCTTATTACCGATTTAACGAGAGTTAGGTGACTCCCAATCTATAAGAACTCGATTTCCAAGAAGAAATGCGTTTTTTAAACTTTCAATTAATCCCTTACAATTAGCCACCCGATTCATGGATTTACCCATCGGTAGACAAAGATAGATAAAAGGACGGTCACTTCGCTTGCAACCTGTATCTCGAGCATATGCATCTACCTCGTATGCATGAACACCGGTTCCATATAAATTAGATTTACTCACATTAACTTTCTACCCTAAAAAACTGTAAAATGAGTCAAAAGTACTCATAATAATATCCAATCTAGATTTATTCCTTTCCGAGATGGTCACGACATCATCTGTATATAACTAGTGTTCGAACCCTCGCTTCGCGCTGGGGCTTCGGTTTTTAATGTATTTTATTGCGTTTAGTTTGTAAAATTTTTTTGTGGCTAACGATGATGTTGTTGAAACGCAACTCGAGTCGAACTAAAAGGTATAACCCGTGAAAGATTTAAATGTTATTTAAAATTAACAATATATGTGCATCTCCGCGTTTCGCTATGGAGTTGTCGACTTTTAAAAATTTAACGGGGAATTAACGTGTATGAAAAGTACCCCAAATATTTACCGTTTTTTAAAAAGCGCCCGTTTTGCGTATAGCTAGTGACATTGTGTTCCTAAAATTATTTCAAGTTTAACGATGGTGGCGGAAAAATTTAACTCGTTGCGAGTGCGAAGATATGGCCCGTTGAATATTTAAGTGGAGTTTGTTTAAGATTTTTTATGAGAATGGTTAATTGATACTTTACCCCCTGTTTGGGGGGTGGATTTGATTTTTTGGATAAAGTGTGGGGTGATTTGTGGTTGAATTTGTAAAAAAAAAAAGTAAAAAAAAACGAAGAAGTCGAAAATACCACCGGGTACTATTCATTTGCCCTATGTCTTTTAGAGTGTGGGGTGGTTTGTGGTTGAATTTGTAAAAAAAAAAAATAGTAAAAAAGAAGAAGGAAGAAGTCGAAAATACCCCGAGTACTATTCATTTGCCCTATGTCTTTTAGAATATAGGTATAATAAGTGGGAAATAGAAATTGGCGGGTTACCCACTTTCGTGCCTTGAATGGGATTATGATAACTCAATCCTTTAACAAAATGTGCAAACCCTCCATAACTAACATGAAAAGAAACAGACTTATTAGATCTCCCTGTCTTAAACTGCATTGTATATCGAACTCCAAAGACGGGATCCCATTAACCAATACCGACGACCTTGCTGCCGTTAACGTCATTCTAACCCAAGAACGCCAAGTACATCCAAAATCTGTTAACTCCAACATTCGATCCAAAAAGTCCCATGAGACGGTATCATATGCCTTATTGAAGTCAACTTTAAAGATCATAAGCTTTTCTTTCCTCTTTAGATACCACTCAATCGATTTATTAAGGATTATAGCTCCATCTAGAATTTATCTCCCCTTTAGGAAGGTCGTTTGTTCCTTGCTAAGTATTTTCCTTATAACCTTCGTCATCACGTTCGTTAAGATCTTTGTAACGATCTTATACTGGACGCCAATAAGAGAAATGGCCTGAACTCTTTAACACATGTAAGATTCAGAACCTTTGGAATCAAAGTAATAAAGGCCGAACCCACTCCTTTAGGTAAAGTGCAATCGATAAACGCATTAGAAATCGCCTACACTAAATCATGTTTAGTAACGTACCAATAGTGTTTGGTAAAAGCGAAAGAATATTCGTTGGGACCCAGGGCTTTCGAGCTCCCACAATCCTACACCACCTCCGAATCTCCTCTTTGCTAACCAATCTTTCCAACCAATTTATATCCTCCTATAACAAGACCTAATCTGGCCGCAAATCAAAAGAAGTAAGCAAGGGAATGTCTTTGGAACATTTGGACTTATGAAAATCATAAAAAGCATTTTAAGCAATAATGATTCTGTAACCCATATGCCATCGATCGAGACCCCTTTACTGTTTAATTGCTTCTTTGTTTTCAAAATAGCATGAAAAAATTTAGAATTTTCATCCCCCACAATGTCCCATTTAATTCTAGATATTTGTAAATTATCCAAATCGTCATTATGTTGTAACATTTTGACCTTTTGAAATAGTTCTCTCCTTTCATTAACCTCAGCCTCAAAAGCACACATGTTATGAATAACCTAATCCAGCTCCTTTAAACGGCATGAAATAATTTATATCCTGTCATTATCATTGCATTGTTTTGTTCCCAAGCTTTAATCTTATCTTTCAACAACTTTAACTTATCATGAAACACTAAAGAAGAAGTTTCATCAGAATCGTTCCAAGTATCATACCAAATCGTCGAATTGTGAGGACTACAGTCACGAGTTAAAAAAACCGAGGGTAGGCCCATAATTCACCTTCTCGTTAGAAAGAAGAAACAAAAGGCGATCCGAGTATCCCAAAGGTAACACAATAATCTCCATATCAACCGTGAGGTTACCAACACCACCGGACAAACAAACCTTATCCAAATGACTCATTTTAGTAGTCGCTTTATTGATCCATGTGAAATTACGACCACAAAGATCAACTTTAATAAGGCATAGCTCGGATACAAAATTATTAAAAACCCTCGCCTCATCATGATTAAAAATAAAACCGAAATGCTATTCTTCCATTCTGACTTCGTTCATATCCCCGAAAATAATATACTCCCCTAGATGATCAGAAACAAAAGCAGATAACTGATTTCATAAGTCCATCTTCGCGTGTGTTGTATGTGGACCATAGATATTAGTCATATATATAGTAGTACCCGATGCCAACCATGTATCTTTACGATCACCTAATTTGTATCACACTAGATTTCCTCCTTTTTGAAATAATTACAATCCCATATAGAAATGATCCCACTCGATCTTCCTCTCAACAACCACACATCGAATTGATCTTGAATAGTTCCATCCGATACATTTCGATTCTTGAATTCCCAAAAATTAAACATGGTTTGAGTAGCACAATTCCTTGATCCAAACCTGTTCACATCTCTACTTGCAACCCCTTATGATAGCCGACAATAACCTCATTCATCACCGGTAAGCACTCCTATTTGATCAGTCAACTGCTTAAATAAATCTTTGAGTCTATCTTCATCGAACCCAACTTTCACACCTGCTTTTGCAGCGGAGTTGATTTCCTTTTGATAAACTCGACATACCCCTTAGAATCTTTGGATTGAAGAGAGCTAAAATCTCTCTCATGAGATGTTGCATTGTCACCCTTTGCATCATGGTTGCCTATATCTTTCTTAATAGTATCATCACTAAAATTCTGATAAACAATAGGAATAGGTTCATCAATAATATCATGCACCTTTATGTCCTCCATATCTTTTTTAATTTTCACATCAACACCATCATTTGTATGCATGGACATTTCAGAATCGGTGTTCGAATCTGATTCTTCCTCAGCTTCTAGTTTAATGTTCCAAGCTCCCACTTCATTAACGTTAACCATGTATTGTGTGCCATTGGCCATCACCTTAACCTCTCTTCAATGACACCCATCTTTTGAGTTGCAACACAAAATCTTCACAGACTCAACGTGCTCGAATTAATGTTGTCAAAATACACGAACCTACTGACCGTAAACGCCACCTTCATGAAAGAAGATGACTTCCACACACACATAGGCAAATCAATAATCTCCACCTAAGTTAACCTTTCATCTAACACGGAATTCTTAGCCAACGACCGAGCAGAAGAATACAAAGATCACAGCAACGTGTTAGACTTGAAGTTATCACAAGCTTCAATCGAATTAAAGGTGCACAACACCCACATACCACCCACATGTTGTAGTCGAACGTCTACGAACCCTTGATCCTTCAAAACTGTATGAAAGCTACCAACATTTCCCACATCCTTTAGTTTAACCAAATGTGATACTAAAGGATTAGAAACTTGTATCGGGTCAGATTCCTCAAGAATGACAGATGGAAAAACCTTTTCTTCACAACCATTGGATCCATTACCATTCACCTTACTCGCATACAATCCTTCAGCCTTCATAAAACTGTTATATTTGGTAACGAATATGCCATATTCTCTCTATTCTAAGGAATATGATCGTTGTTTTCCTTCTCTACATGTACACTAGGTTTCGATCGTCCCCGATTAAACCTAGCGACCGTAGCGTATATACGAGTGTCCCCAATCCATATAGATGATAATAACCCCGCCATCCTACCTTCACCGTCCACACCATTGAAACAGACAAAACTAAATCGTTTCCCTATCTTGGAATGTTTATAGGCAACGTAAGCATCCACCAAATCATCATACGAATGACATAGCCTATGCAACCCATTCCTATCCATATTATCAAAGAAATTAGTGATATAAAACGTAGTCGAATTACCTTGTTTTTCCGACATGTATGGGTTTTGAATTGGTCGTTCTTCTTCCTTCTCGTCTTTCCCACCTTAAAGACCAACCATTCTTATCTGGAAGATACGTAGTTCTTCCTCCCATATTCCAGCCCTGAATCGACGTCGGGAAAAGCTCAGATCGTGATAAAAAGATGAATCGCCTCCGCAAGTTTAAAAATTGTCGTTATGGTTTATAGGTGTGTTTGTTGTTCAAGTCGATCAACACAAAACTTTTTTTTATTAACAATTGATTTTTCGGTGCCTTCTTTCGATCAATCCCACAACCAAAATTAAAAATGATAAAACTGTACCAAATAGCTTTTGGTCTAGCGGTATCGAAGAACCCCTATGACATTGAGGTTATGAGTTCGAGTCATGTTTAAGACATTATTCGTGTAAAATTGTGTAGAGTATATTTATTAACACATTTAAAGTCATATTTTATACTATATGAAGATAAAATTCGAACATAAAAGTTTACAAGAATTATCAAGTGGGTTGAATGATTGTTTAAATAAATCTGACAATTCATTTCATATTTATGATCCTTTGAATTCAAAGGACATTAATGGAGGCTGTTAAGATTTGAATGGGGATGATGATAGATATAGAAAAGAAAGTTTCTTTAACAGATAATAAATCGAGAAAATTCAACGATGTTTTTTTAAAGTCTCGTTTTCGCTGTAAAAGAAAAAATATTTTAATATTTAAACACCACCTATTTAATTATATTAATGGACAAAAAGCGAAAAAGAGAAAAAAATCGTCGTGATCAATGTAGATGGTTTGAGCAAGCTATAATTAAAAAGGTGATCGCGGGTTTGGAAGATGCTGATAATGATGTAGTTAGGTTTCGTGGTTCATAGCTTTTAGGCTATTAGGTTTCGTTTTGTTTTGCAGCTCGTGATATTTTGTTGGTGTTGTCATTGTAGTCTCGTGTATTTTATTCCGGGTTAATTTGTCGTGTGTGTTGTTGGTGGTGAATTCAAGTCATGTAGGTTGTTGTGTTGTGTTGTTTTGTTAGGTCGCTTTTCGTGTTCGTGTATTGTCTAGCTTCTTGCTAGTTTTTTAATATAAAAATTACTCGCCTTTCAAAAATATAAATATATATATATATATATATATATATATATATATATATATATATATATATATATATATATATATATATATAAACATCAATCACCAATCATATATCTATTTCATTAAACCCGCAAGTTACCTACCCACAAGTTATCACAAGTTCTTTTTATTTAATGAACACGGTTTTTCTATTACGTTTCTCGATTTAAATAAAATAAAAATAAGCATAAAGGTTATAAAAAACACACACACACACACTGTGTGGATATTATTCGGGGTAACCGCTGTAACATTGATATGATGATATGTAAATACTTCATATATATAAAAAGTCATTTTGCTTTTCATAAAAAAATATATATCTCCGCTTTTAAAAATGTGAGTAAATCGTTACTTGGTTGAGTTGGGTCACCCATATACTAACGCATATTATAAGCAACGACATATATCAAATTAAATTATGTATATCCAATTTTATTATACAAAGACTCGACGTAATAGTAGAAGGCACCCAGATAAATATATAATATTTAATTTTATAGTTGATAATAATATTGATATTGATAATAATATATATATATATATAGTGGTATGATCAAAATGGAAGTAACCAATAACCAATCGGGGGGAAGCGGGGGAAGCAAAACTTTTTTTTTTTCGTTTTTTGAAAAAACTTTGTTTACGAACATTATAGATTGGATAAAAATATGAACATTTAATAAAGACACTTTGTGATAAATGTTTTTATTTTGACGGGAAAACGCTCGAAGAAGTAATATATAACAATTATCGTGTTTTTCGAGCGTATGTTGAGGTTTTAGATTAGGGTTTAGAAATTTAGGGTTTAGGGTTTAGATTTAGGGTTTAGATTTAGGATTTAGATTGAGTTTTTAACACGAACGGTTTAGAGTTTAGGGTTTAGGGTTTGGTGTTTTGGGTTTATTCCATAAACCCAAAACACCAAACCCTAAACCCTAAACTCTAAATCGGGCTAAATTTTACTTCACAAAACATGAAGAAAAAAAACGTTCACATTCTTCACGAACAATATTATCTTGAATGTTATTTTTGTCGATCGTTTTCCCGCCTAAATAATAACATTCATTATGAAGTGTCTTTTCTAAATGTTCATATTTTCGTGTGATCTTGATGCCGGAAAAAAAATTCAAAAAAAACGAAATTTTTTTTTTATTTTCCCCCGCTTCCTCCCGATTGGTTTCTTTCCCATTGATCATGCCAATATATATATGTATGTATGTATGTATGTATGTATGTATATATATATATATATATATATATATATATATATATATATATATATATATATATATATATATATATATATCATGTTGGTGATTTTAGCATGATCCAACATACATTTTAGGGATTGGATTACTAACTTGAAAGTGTCTTTCGAACCATTGATACGTTACACGAATTCGGAGAAGTGTGGAGTGCACGTTCGTAAAACGTGAGGTGGTTTGAGGTTTTCTTTAGACTTGGAAATGTTATTTGGAACATAAGAAATGCGAAACAAGACTTGAAAAGGCCATACGAGTGAAAACCTTGAGTTTGGAAAAATGGAGTGCTGGCCAGGCTTAGCCCGCGGCGCGGCTCAGCCACCCGCGGCGCGGCCTAAGGCACAAAATTCATGTCGAGACTTTTGGCATTTTCAAGTGTTTTTCCTTTGTTAGCCCGCGGCGCGGCTCAAGGTCCCGCGGCGCGGCTCAAGGTCCCGCGGCACGGCTTAATACAGGGGACGCTGAAAAGGTGTCTTTTTCACCCAAAAGGCACATTTCGAACCCCAAACGTTTTGGGGTTGTTCCAGGGCATTTTAACTCCGTTTTTTCATGTTTTTGGACCATTTTAAGTCTAAATACATGAATGAGAACTTCCAAGCAACTAGTGGGTATGAATCAAAGGTTGTGATTCTTCATCAAACCTTTTGACCCATTATAAATACACATTTGGTGTATTTGAAAAAGGTTTCAGATTTTAACCTTTTTACACACACTTTCATTTCATACAATTAGAGGATAATCTCTGCAATAATTTTAATTGTTTTCTTTTAGCCAAGACAACAATCTAGTCTTTGTCTTATCCCAATCGAAACTTCGTATAACCCGTGGCTAATTGGGTCGAAATATTCGATTAGGAAAGTGTACACACGATTCAAAGATCAATCCGAAGTTGGTTCCGTTTCAGGCACGAAGATTACTTACAATCCAAGTTCTTAACATTCTAATCGAATATTTATCACCATGTCCGGTGAAACGGTAAAGGAAATGACTTCAAGGTTTGCAAAATTGGAAAGGTTTGAAGGGGCAGATTTCAGGAGATGGCAAAAGAAGATGAAGTTTCTGTTGACTTCATTGAAGTTGGTGTATGTTTTGTCCACTCCAAGGCCCGTTGAATCGGATGAAGAGACCATGGAAAATGCCCGGTTAAGGAGCAAATGGGACAATGATGACTTGCTGTGTCGTGGCCACATTCTAAATGGTATGTCCGATGTTTTATTTGATGTTTACAATTCGGTTGAATCGGCCAAGGAACTTTGGGATAAATTGGAGGCCAAGTATATGGCCGAGGATGCATCTAGCAAGAAATTCCTTGTTAGTAATTTCAACAATTACAAGATTGTTGATACTAGGCCCATCATGGAACAATTCCATGAGATCCTTAGGATATTGGGGCAATTTACCCAACACAAAATAAGTGTGGATGAAACTTTTACCGTTTCATCCATCATTGACAAATTGCCACCTTCATGGCAAGATTTCAAACACACACTCAAACACAATAAGGAAAAGATGAATTTGAATGAGTTGGGAAGTCACTTGAGAATTGAGGAATCAATTCGGGCACTAGATAGTGGCAAGGGAAAGGGTAAAGAAGTGGGATCTTCTTCAATCAACATGATTGAAGATAAATCTCATGGAAATAAATACAACAAGAAATCTAACAATAAGAAGCGAAAGTCTGAAAACAACAAGAATGCGTCCAATAAGAAGGACAAGAAGTCTTGTTGGAGATGTGGCAAACCCGGTCACTTTAAGCGGGATTGCAAAGTCAAGATGGTAGAAGGAGCAAGCACATCGGGTGCGGGCCAAGGATCAAAGGATCCTACTCCTAATCAAGGTCAAAATTCTGACTTTGTGACTATTCTAATTAAGAATTATGTTTCGCATATTTCTGATGCATTCTATGTACAGGATGATACAATTGGATGGTGGGTAGATTCGGGTGTAACTTGCCATGCTTGCAAGGATCGTGAATGGTTCAAAAATTTTGTACCGGATAAGGATGTTTTGCACATGGGCAACGAATCTAGTGCTAGTGTTGTTGGTTATGGAAATGTTGTATTGGAGTTTAGCTCCGGAAAATCTATTACTCTCTATAATGTATTGTATGTACCTAACTTACGTAAGAATCTTGTATCTAGTCCCATGTTGAATAAATGTGGGTATAAACAAGTGTTTGAAAGTGACAAATATATATTGTCTAAGTGTGGTGTGTTTGTTGGTTTTGGGTACTATAACAATGGAATGTTCATGCTTAATCTAAAAAATGTTCCTAGGGCCATTAATTCTACTTGCATGATTAGTTCTAGTATTTGTGATTCCGGTTTATGGCATGCTCGGTTAGGTCATGTACATTACAAACGAATGTATGAAATGTCTAAGGATGACTTAATACCAAGCTTTGATAAACATTTAGATAAATGTAAAACTTGTATGCTAACAAAGATCACTAGACAACCTTTTAGAGAAATAAACCGGAAATCATCTTTATTGGAACTAATTCATAGTGATTTATGTGATCTTCATGCTACTCCTTCAATGGATAACAAGAAGTACATGATTACTTTTATAGATGATTCGTCTAGGTATTGCTATGTGTATCTTTTGCATTCTAATGATGAAGCTTTAGACAAATTTAAAATCTATAAAACTGAAGTAGAATTGCAACTTGATTGTTCAATTAAAATGTTGCGTACCGATCGAGGTGGCGAGTACTATGACCCAGAATATTTTCAATCGATAGGAGTTATTCACCAAACCACGGCTCCTTATACGCCACAACAAAATGGTATAGCCGAAAGGAAGAATAGGACACTTAAAGAGATGGTTAATTCCATGTTGTCTTATTCCAGTTTGAGTGAGGGATTTTGGGGGGAAGCCATGCTAACGGCTTGTTACATCTTGAATAGGGTTCCCAATAAGAATGGGAAGAAGACTCCATATGAACTTTGGTTTAACAAACGTCCTAACTTGCATTACTTGCGAGTTTGGGGATGTAGGGCGGTCGTGAGACTTTCGGAACCCAAAAGGAAAACATTGGGTGAAAAGGGTATTGATTGCATCTTTATTGGATATGCCGAGCATTCCAAGGCGTATAGATTCTTTGTCATTTTGTCATTGAGCCGAATGACACCATTTCGGTTAATACCGTGATTGAATCTAGAGATGCAATATTTGATGAATCTAGATTTACATCAATACCTAAACCAAAGGATGTGGTACCTATTGAAAGCACCTCCCAAGGTGCTCAATTGGAAGAAATTCCAAATGAGACTCATGAGCCACGTAGAGGGAGTAGGAAAAGGACTCCTAAATCATATGGTGAGGATTTTCAACTATTATTAGTTGAAGGAACTAGAGATAATGTCATATCTCAACTTCATTATTGTTACAATATTGAAGAGGATTCGAGGACATATGATGAGGCTATGAGGTCTCGTGACGTTGCCTTTTGGAAAGAGGCAATTCGTGACGAGATAGACTCTATCATGGAAAATAATACATGGGTTCTAGTTGATTTACCTCCCGGTTGTAAACCTTTGGGCAACAAGTGGATCTTCAAAAGAAAGATGAAAGTTGATGGATCGGTTGCTAAGTTTAAAGCACGTTTGGTCATACAAGGCTTTAGGCAAAAGGAGGGTACTGATTACTTTGATACTTATGCTCTGGTTTCGCGTATCACCACCATTAGATTGTTGATTTCGCTTGCGTCAATTCACAATCTTGTTATTCACCAAATGGATGTAAAAACCGCTTTTCTTAACGGTGATTTGGAGGAGGAGGTGTACATGAAACAAGCGGAAGGTTTTGTCATGCCGGGACAAGAGACAAAGGTGTGCAAGTTGATTAAGTCTTTGTATGGACTTAAACAAGCACCAAAGCAATGACATCAAAAGTTTGATGATGTCATTTTGTCTCATGGCTTTATGATCAGCCAATTGGATAAGTGTGTGTATAGCAAATTTGACCACAAGGGGAATGGTGTGATTATTTGCTTGTATGTGGATGACATGTTGATATTTGGTACTAGCCAAGATCAAGTTGATAAGACCAAAGAATTTTTGTCATCTAAGTTTTCGATGAAGGATATGGGGGTTGCGGATGTAATTCTTGGGAAAAGGATCATCCGTGGTGATAATGGCACCACAATAACTCAATCTCATTATATTGAGAAGATCCTCAAGAAGTTCAATCTTGAGGATACCTCCCCGGTAAGTACTCCCATTGATCCTACTCTTAAGCTCTTACCCAATACGGGTTCGGCGGTGTATCAACTTAAATACGCGAGTGCTATAGGGTGTCTAATGTATGCAATGACTTGCACTAGACCGGACATTGCCTATGCGGTGGGTAAATTGAGTAGATTTACTAGTAACCCGGGTTCTCACCATTGGCAAGCTGTGAATAGAGTATTTAAGTATTTGAAGCGAACCAAGGACTTTGGTATAACGTATACCGGCTTCCCTTCTATCTTAGAAGGTTATTCAGATGCAAATTGGATAACCAATATGGAAGATCATTCTTCTAATACTGGTTGGATATTCCTACTTGGTGGAGGGGCAATTTCATGGGCTTCCAAGAAGCAAACATGTATCACAAATTCAACAATGGAGTCGGAATTTGTTGCATTGGCTGCGGCGAGTAATGAAGCCGAGTGGTTAAGGAATTTGGTTTATGAGATTCCTTTATGGCCAAAGCCCATTCCTCCTATTGGTATACATAACGATAGTGCTTCAACGGTGGCTAAGGCTTATAGTCACATGTATAATGGTAAGTCTAGACACTTGGGTGTTAGACATTCCATGGTACGTGAATTAATCACAAATGGAGTGATCTCCATTGATTTTGTGAGATCGGAACAAAATCTAGCGGATCACTTGACCAAGGTACTAGCCAGAGACTCGGTGCACAAGTCGGCTATTGGTGTGGGATTGAAGTTCATCTAAATCTTTCAAAGTGGGATACCCAATTCCCTTCTAGTACAACGCTAGAAGCTTGAATTCAATGAGGAAAGCCTATTTTGAGAAGATTGGAACACATGTTTATCATATAATCCCAAAGGTATGTGTTCGGACCTACAAGATAAAGTAAGGTTGAAGTTTATAACTTCTTAATAGTTCTCTTGATAAATTGCATTGTAGGAGCAAGACTAAAGAGAGCTACCTAAGTGGACATGAAGTTGAGCCGCTTCAAGAAAGCTTTGGACTTAGTTTTCTATATGTTCATGATTAGATTGGGACACATGGCTCCTAATAGTGTCAAGTTTGTATTGTTAGAGATTATGGAACTAGTGTGTATATTATCGACAGGTTTTCAAATGAATTAATGGGTTCAAACTATTAGAGCACCCTGATTTTCGAATTCTTGCACGTGTAATGAAATGTCCCGTTCTTAATGATTAAAAACGTTCCATATTAATTGATTTCGTTGCGAGGTTTTGACCTCTATATGAGACGTTTTTCAAAGACTGCATTCATTTTAAAACAAACCATAACCTTTATTTCATCAATAAAGGTTTAAAAAGCTTTACGTAGATTATCAAATAATGATAATCTAAAATATCTTGTTTACACACGACCATTACATAATGGTTTACAATACAAATATGTTACAACAAAATAAGTTTCTTGAATGCAGTTTTTACACAATATCATACAAGCATGGACTCCAAATCTCGTCCTTATTTAAGTATGCGACAGCGGAAGCTCTTAATAATCACCTGAGAATAAACATGCTTAAAACGTCAACAAAAATATTGGTGAGTTATAGGTTTAACCTATATATATCAAATCATAATAATAGACCACAAGATTTCATATTTCAATACACATCCCATACATAGAGATAAAAATCATTCATATGGTGAACACCTGGTAACCGACATTAACAAGATGCATATATAAGAATATCCCCATCATTCCGGGACACCCTTCGGATATGATATAAATTTCGAAGTACTAAAGCATCCGGTACTTTGGATGGGGTTTGTTAGGCCCAATAGATCTATTTTTAGGATTCACGTCAATTAGGGTGTCTGTTCCCTAATTCTTAGATTACCAGACTTAATAAAAAGGGGCATATTCGATTTCGATAATTCAACCATAGAATGTAGTTTCACGTACTTGTGTCTATTTTGTAAATCATTTATAAAACCTGCATGTATTCTCATCCCAAAAATATTAGATTTTAAAAGTGGGACTATAACTCACTTTCACAGATTTTTACTTCGTCGGGAAGTAAGACTTGGCCACTGGTTGATTCACGAACCTATAACAATATATACATATATATCAAAGTATGTTCAAAATATATTTACAACACTTTTAATATATTTTGATGTTTTAAGTTTATTAAGTCAGCTGTCCTCGTTAGTAACCTACAACTAGTTGTCCACAGTTAGATGTACAGAAATAAATCGATAAATATTATCTTGAATCAATCCACGACCCAGTGTATACGTATCTCAGTATTGATCACAACTCAAACTATATATATTTTGGAATCAATCTCAACCCTGTATAGCTAACTCCAACATTCACATATAGAGTGTCTATGGTTGTTCCGAAATATATATAGATGTGTCGACATGATAGGTCGAAACATTGTATACGTGTCTATGGTATCTCAAGATTACATAATATACAATACAAGTTGATTAAGTTATGGTTGGAATAGATTTGTTACCAATTTTCACGTAGCTAAAATGAGAAAAATTATCCAATCTTGTTTTACCCATAACTTCTTCATTTTAAATCCGTTTTGAGTGAATCAAATTGCTATGGTTTCATATTGAACTCTATTTTATGAATCTAAACAGAAAAAGTATAGGTTTATAGTCGGAAAAATAAGTTACAAGTCATTTTTGTAAAGGTAGTCATTTCAGTCAAAAGAACGACGTCTAGATGACCATTTTAGAAAACATACTTCCACTTTGAGTTTACCCATAATTTTTGGATATAGTTTCATGTTCATAATAAAAATCATTTTCTCAGAATAACAACTTTTAAATCAAATTTATCATAGTTTTTAATTAACTAACCCAAAACAGCCCGCGGTGTTACTACGACGGCGTAAATTCGGTTTTACGGTGTTTTTTGTGTTTCCAGGTTTTAAATCATTAAGTTAGCATATCATATAGATATATAACATGTGTTTAGTTGATTTTAAAAGTCAAGTTAGAAGGATTAACTTTTGTTTGCGAACAAGTTTAGAATTAACTAAACTATGTTCTAGTGATTACAAGTTTAAACCTTCGAATAAGATAGCTTTATATGTATGAATCGAATGATGTCATGAACATCATTACTACCTTAAGTTCCTTGGATAAACCTACTGGAAAAGAGAAAAATGGATCTAGCTTCAACGGATCCTTGGATGGCTCGAAGTTCTTGAAGTAGAATCATGACACGAAAACAAGTTCAAGTAAGATCATCACTTGAAATAAGATTGTTATAGTTATAGAAATTGAACCAAAGTTTGAATATGATTATTACCTTGTATTAGAATACTGTAAGAAACAAAGATTTCTTGAGGTTGGATGATCACCTTACAAGATTGGAAGTGAGCTAGCAAACTTGAAAGTATTCTTGATTTTATGTAACTAGAACTTGTAGAATTTATGAAGAACACTTAGAACTTGAAGATAGAACTTGAGAGAGATCAATTAGATGAAGAAAATTGAAGAATTAAAGTGTTTGTAGGTGTTTTTGGTCGTTGGTGTATGGATTAGATATAAAGGATATGTAATTTTGTTTTCATGTAAATAAGTCATGAATGATTACTCATATTTTTGTAATTTTATGAGATATTTCATGCTAGTTGCCAAATGATGGTTCCCACATATGTTAGGTGACTCACATGGGCTGCTAAGAGCTGATCATTGGAGTGTATATACCAATAGTACATACATCTAAAAGCTGTGTATTGTACGAGTACGAATACGGGTGCATACGAGTAGAATTGTTGATGAAACTGAACGAGGATGTAATTGTAAGCATTTTTGTTAAGTAGAAGTATTTTGATAAGTGTATTGAAGTCTTTCAAAAGTGTATAAATACATATTAAAACACTACATGTATATACATTTTAACTGAGTCGTTAAGTCATCGTTAGTCGTTACATGTAAGTGTTGTTTTGAAACCTTTAGGTTAACGATCTTGTTAAATGTTGTTAACCCAATATTTATAATATCAAATGAGATTTTAAATTATTATATTATCATGATATTATCATGTATGAATATCTCTTAATATGATATATATACATTAAATGTCTTTACAACGATAATCGTTACATATATGTCTCGTTTAAAAATCATTAAGTTAGTAGTCTTGTTTTTACATATGTAGTTCATTGTTAATATAATTAATGATATGTTTACTTATCATAGTATCATGTTAACTATATATATATATCCATATATATGTCATCATATAGTTTTTACAAGTTTTAACGTTCGTGAATCACCGGTCAACTTGGGTGGTCAATTGTCTATATGAAACATATTTCAATTAATCAAGTCTTAACAAGTTTGATTGCTTAACATGTTGGAAACATTTAATCATGTAAATATCAATCTCAATTAATATATATAAACATGGAAAAGTTCGGGTCACTACATGTAATATACTATGTGTAAATTTAATCCATGTGACATTTACATTTATGCATTAGTTTCTAATTGTTGGTATTTTAGTAATCAAGGATCATACTGAAATGGGGGGGATTTGTTGGTGATTTTAGCATGATCCAACATACATTTTAGGGATTGGATTACTAACTTGAAAGTGTCTTTCGAACCATTGATACGTTACACGAATTCGGAGAAGTGTGGAGTGCACGTTCGTAAAACGTGAGGTGGTTTGAGGTTTCCTTTAGACTTGGAAATGTTATTTGGAACATAAGAAATGCGAAACAAGACTTGAAAAGGCCATACGAGTGAAAACCTTGAGTTTGGAAAAATGGAGTGCTGGCCAGGCTTAGCCTGCGGCGCGGCTCAGCCACCCGCGGCGCGGCCTAAGGCACAAAATCCATGTCGAGACTTTTGGCATTTTCAAGTGTTTTTCCTTTGTTAGCCCACGGCGTGGCTCAAGGGCCCGCGGCGCGGCTTAATACAGGGGACGCTGAAAAGGTGTCTTTTTTACCCAAAAGGCACATTTCGAACCCCAAACGTTTAGGGGTTGTTCCAGGGCATTTTAACTCTGTTTTTTCATGTTTTTGGACCATTTTAAGTCTAAATACATGAATGAGAACTTCCAAGCAACTAGTGGGTATGAATCAAAGGTTTGATTCTTCATCAAACCTTTTGACCCATTATAAATACACATTTGGTGTATTTGAAAAAGGTTCCAGATTTTAACCTTTTTACACACACTTTCATTTCATACAATTAGAGGATAATCTCTGCAATAATTTTGATTGTTTTCTTTTAGCCAAGACAACAATCTAGTCTTTGTCTTATCCCAATCGAAACTTCGTGTAACCCGTGGCTAATTGGGTCGAAATATTCGATTAGGAAAGTGTACACATGATTCAAAGATTAATCCGGAGTCGGTTCCGTTTCAGGCACGAAGATTACTTACAATCCAAGTTCTTAACATATCATCTTGATAACAAAACCATAAGTATATACAAAGTTTAAAGTTTCTTAGTTAAAAAAGAGTCTAAATTAAATATACCATGCCCTTGACATTGAGAAATAGTTTAGTTATACAACATTGGACAGGAGAAGATCAATCTTATATGAAGACATTATGAGTAAACTCCGAGTCATGACTCATCTATGGATTACAAGTAGATGCCCCAGATTGAAGATTAATTTTGAGGAATGGAAAAGAATCCAAGGAAGTGTTATTAAACAAGATTAGGAATGAAGCAGAATAAATGGATCGAAAGTGTCAGTGCTGTTTTGGGCATGGTCTAACTATTCTGATTTGGCTTGGTGGTGTCTTGAAATCACCGATGTAAATATGCAATTTAAAGTGGTGTCCATGTAAAGTTTTTCAATTGATCAATAATATTTGAGCTCTTCAAAAAAAAAAAAAAAAAAAAACCCATGCCCTTGACATTATGACATATACTACGTCCTCCGTTGGCCCGTTAATATTGAGCGAGATTTTATCTTCGTATAAGAAATCGAATAAAAAGATGCTTCTTTTTAAGGTTGATGTCGAGAAAGCTTATGATTCTGTGAACTGAGATTATTTATTATTCTTGCTTTCGTCTTTGGGTTTTGGTAACAAGTGGTGTTCTTAGATTAAGGGGTGCTTGTTTTCGGCCAGAACATCCGTTTTGGTCAATGGTTGCCCTACTAAGGAATTTTCGTTAAAGAGAGGTTTAAGACAAAGCGACAGACTTAGTCCGTTTCTTTTTATCATTGTTATGGAAGGGCTTCACCTTGCTTTTCTCTGTGCCATGGAATCAAATTTAATTTGCGAGATCAAAGTTGGTGTCGATAACATTCATATTTCTCATTTTTTCTATGCGAACGACGTTATAATTCTCTCAGATTGGAGTGCACAAGAACTGAATCGTATTTAATTATTTTGGTGATTTTCTTTTTGGTTTCAGGTTTAAGGTTGAATGTTGCTAAATCTCACGTTTTTAGCATCAGTGTGGCTGATTCCGAAATCACGTCGTTTGCTAATGCTGCGGGGGCCCATGCAGGTTTTTTCCCACTAGCTACCTTGGATTTCCAATTGGAATGAACATGAAATTAGTTTCTAATTGGGACCCTTTGATTGATAAGTTCATCGTGGAAGGCAAGTTTAATTTCTTCGGGTGAAAAGTTAACATTGATTAAATCTGTTATGGGTAGCCTTGGAATATATTTTATGTCGATGTTTAAATGCCTCGAAACTGTTTTAAAACGTCTAGAATCAATTTGTTGTAGCGACCCGACAAAATCGTCATTGACGGCGCCGTCTACTTAGGTCCCGTTGCGTAGGCATAAGTCTTTAAAACAACGTTTGACCAAAATAATTCGCATTCATTTCAAATGTAAGGATGTTTCAAGGTTTACAAAAGTAGTTCAACGACTAGTTACATTTCAACGTTTAAAGTACAATTGAAACCTATGCGACAATTTAAAAGTAAGTCAAAAGACGCTCCAAATATACATGCATACTCGACAACCAAGCAAGTATCAAAAATAGAGTGCGGAAGCATGTATCACTTAGCGTTCAAGGACCTGAGAAAACATATAGAAAACTGTCAACGAAAAATGTTGGTGAAATCATAGGTTTAGTAAGTGAGTATGTAAGTTGAACCACAAGATTTATAACGTTGAAATAATAGTAAACCATTCTAAAATTTGTTATCACGAGCACCCAATTATCAAGGCTTAACTAACGTTAACCCATACACATAGTGTTAGAACCTACACTTATTCTCGAAAATATATTTCATCCGCATAACGGTAGCGAACCGTCCGAATGAGGGTTTGTCAAACCCATATGGCCATACAACATAAGTTCTCGCTTACACGCGACAAGTATAACTAATGATAATCGAATTGAGGCATTTTTGTTCTAACTCATACGTAGAATGTTTGTTTTCGTACTTGTGTTCACTTTGTAAAATGAAGCGTGTATGTTTTCTCATCCCAAATGTAAGTATAAAAGAGTAAAAGTGGGACTATGATCTCACCTTGAGTGCATGAATGTAAATGTACTTCACAAAGTAAACGTGTGCAAGAAAGAATGCTAGTCTCGACCTAAACAATAGGTTGTATCAATATCGGTAAGCATGAAGTTGGTCAAAGTGTTCAATTAGTCCTATGGCTCATTACGACTCGATTATATAGCATGTGAATCACGTTGTCAAGTTTCATGCATGATACAAGTATAAAGCAAGATAGAATGATTGCATAAGTATTTGGTTAGGTTTGACTAAAAGTCAAACTTGGTCAAAGTCAAAGTCAACGGGGTCGGGTTGGGTATCCGACATTTTTCCATGATGAGAAATCATATATAAGCATGTTAGCCAAATTTCATGTTAATCGGAGTTACGGTTAAGCGGGAAAGAATTTGTGAAAAATAAAACACAAAGAAAATTTGACCTGGGGATATGCGCGGTGCGCTCAGGTATGAGCGGCGCGCACTAAGGCATGGAACCAGGTCAGATATAATCTCAGGGGTTAAGCATTTGCTCCTTCACAAGCGCGGCGCGCATTACTGGAAAAGTGCTGTTTGCAGCATTTTTGTTAAGTCTCGAATCAAACTTCAATTTAACATAACTCATGAACCGAAAACATTCAAAACGCATGCCATACATCGTTGGAAAGGTAATTTAACGAGGAACACAACTAAACATATTTCATCAACCAAAATCATTATTTACAATAATTAAATCCAAGTTGAAAGTTCATTAAATGTTCACCATAAATGCTTTCAAGTTCATAAATGCACTTTGATGATTCGAGAATTAAATGCACACATATGATATGCCGTTTCGTAGGTAATTATGCATACAATACAACTAAACACTTACAACCAACATTGCAAAGCATTCAATGCATCAAAAGTTCATTTTACTTCTATCAAACCCTAACTCAAAATCACAAATTTAGCAATTAAGTTTATGGAGTCTCTCTAAGTCAACCTACACATCAAATTGAAGCTAGTGATGCTAGTAACACATTTAATACATGCACTTTTAACATCTAACAACATTTAAGCAACCAAATCTCAAGATCAAACACACCCATTTGTCAAGTTCATGCTAGTTACTCAAAACAACAAGATCGAGAACAAGAAATTTAGTGTTTTTAGAAAGTTACCCAAACGAGATGAAGTTAGTATGGATTCGAAGAGGAAGTTGCAAGGATTCCAAATATGTAATTTGTTTGAGTTGATGCTTGCTAGATCTTGAATAGATGATGAATCTTTGTTTGAGAGTTGAGAGGATTTGGAAGTATCAAAAGAAGAAAGAGGAGGTAAATGAGTGAGTGGAGGAGAAAGGGTTTGACTAGTTGTCCATGTCACTAGTTTGACCCTTTGGCAACTTTAGTCCCTCGAGTTTAAAAGCGGGTGCGTAAATTACCTAAACGAAATATTTTAAAAACGCGTATTAATGGAAGATGTTATAATTATTTAACAGACTTTAAAATAATTAAGCGAAAAGTAAACGGAAAAAGACGGGATGTTACATTACCTACTCCTTAAAAGAAATTTCGTCCCGGAATTTAAGTAGGCATAGTAGTCGTTGTTTCTTCCTCGAGATCTTTCTTTTCCAAATCCATGAATAAATGAGGGTACTTCCTTTTCATTTGATCTTGTCTTTCCCAAGTAAACTCGGGCCCTCTTTTGGCGTTCCAACGGACTTTGACAATCGGAATTCGACTTTGTTTTAGCGTTTTGACGGAGTGGTCCACAATTTCAACCGATTCTTCCACGAAATGTAGTTTGTCATCGATAGTAAGCTCCTCGAGAGGGATGACGAGTTCCGGTTCGGCAAAAAACTTCTTCAAATTTGATACATGGAAAGTAGGATGAACGGTACTCAATTGAGGCGGAAGATCTAAACGATAAGCAATGGTTCCAACCCTCTCCAAGATTTCAAAAGGATCAATATACCGAGGATTTAGCTTCCCGCGTTTCCCGAAACGGATTACACCTTTCCAAGGTGCAACTTTTAACATTACGTGGTCACCGACTCGGAATTCGAGGTCGTTGTGTCTAATGTCGGTATAGCTCTTTTGACGACTACGGGCCGTCCTAAGCCTATCTCGGATTTGAACGATCTTATCAGTTGTTTCATGAATGAGTTCGGGTCCGGTGATTTGTGTGTCGCCTACTTCGGCCCAACAAAGAGGTGAACGACATTTGCGACCATATAAGGCTTCGAAAGGTGCGACGTTGATACTCGCATGATAACTATTGTTGTAGGAGAATTCAGCGAGAGGCAAGTGCTTGTCCCAAGCTTTTCCAAAATAAATAACGCAAGCTCGTAGCATGTCTTTCAAGGTTTGAATTATGCGTTCGCTTTGTCTGTCGGTTTGCGGATGGTATGCGGTGCTCATGTCTAATCGTGTTCCCAAGCTTCTTGTAAAGTACGCCAAAAGCTAAATACAGAACGGCCATCTCGGTCAGAAATAATCGATAATGGTACACCGTGACGGGCTACGATCTCTTTAATGTAAAGTTGTGCAAGTTTCTCCATTTTGTCGGTTTCCTTCATGGCAAGGAAGTGAGCGGATTTGGTGCGACGGTCTACAGTAACCCAAATAGTATCATAACCGCTTGCCGTTCTTGGTAGTTTTGTGATAAAATCTATCGTTATTCTTTCCCACTTCCATTGTGGGATTTCGGGTTGTTGAAGTAGTCCGGACGGTCTTTGGTTTTCGGCTTTGACTTTGGAGCAAGTTAGGCACTTTCCAACATAAGCAGCAACGTCCCTTTTAATGTTCGGCCACCAATATTGTTCCTTGAGGTCGTGGTACATCTTATTGGCACCGGGGTAAATCGAATACCTTGACTTATGGGCTTCGTCTAGAATAAGGCTTCGCAAGTCCCCATAACTAGGCACCCAAATTCTTCCGACGAAATATCGGAGTCCGGTCTCCTTAACTTCGAATCGAGAGGCGAGGACGTTCAAGCGTTCGAGAGAGATGTTTTCATCCTTGAGAGCCTCGTCTTGGGCTACGCGAATTTGGTTATTGTGATTGGTGTGGATGGTGATGTTTAAAGCTCATACACGAAGAGGCACCATCCTTTCCTTTCGACTTAAGGCATCGGCTACTACATTTGCCTTCACGGGATGGTAACGAAGCTCACAATTGTAATCGTTCAAAGTTTCAATCCACCGTCGTTGTCGCATGTTTAGTTGTTCTTGGTCGAAGATGTGTTGGAGGCTTTTATGATCGGTGAAGATAGTACTCTTGGTTCCATAAAGATAGTGTCTCCACATTTTGAGTGCAAAGACAACGGCTCCAAGTTCGAGATCATGGGTCGTGTAATTCCGTTCGTGAATTTTTAATTGTCGGGAGGCATAAGCAATGACCTTCTTTCATTGCATCAATACACACCCAAAACCATGTTTCGAGGCATCGTAATATACAACAAAGTCATCATTGCCTTTGGGTAGCGACAGGATAGGGGCAGTGGTTAACTTTTTCTTCAAGATTTGAAATGCGGATTCTTGCTCGGTTGACCAAATGAATTTCCCTCCCTTGTTAGTTAAAGTCGTTAGAGGACGTGCAACCAAAGTGAAGTTTTCGATGAATCTACGATAGTACCCAGCGAGGCTTAAGAATTGTCGAATGTGAGTAGGAGTAGTAGGGGTTTCCCATTTGCTAATGGCTTTAGTTTTTGCTGGATCGACCTTAATACCTTGATCACTTACAACGTAACCAAGAAATTGAACCTCCTTCAACCAAAATTCACACTTGGAGAATTTGGTATAGAGTCGTTCTTGTCTCAAGAGTTCGAGCACGAGTCGAAGGTGTTGTTCGTGTTCTTCTTCGCTTTTAGAATAGACTAAGATATCATCGATGAATAAAATAACGAACTTGTCAAGATACGGTTTGCACACGCGGTTCATAAGATCCATGAACACCACCGGTGCATTAGTTAGACCAAATGGCATGACAAGGAATTCGTAACTACCATAGCGAGTTCGAAAAGCGGTTTTGGAGACATCTTCCCCTTTAACCCTTAGTTGATGATAACCCGAGCGGAGATCGATTTTTGAATATACACAAGATCCTTATAGTTGATCAAAGAGGTCATCGATGTGTGGAAGAGGATATCGATTCTTAACCGTCAATTTGTTTAATTCACGATAGTCGATGCACATTCGTAGGGATCTATCTTTCTTCTTAACGAATAAAATCGGAGCACCCCATGGTGAATGGCTAGGTTGGATAAAACCACGGTCAAGTAGTTCTTGAATTTGACTTTGCAATTCTTGCATTTCAGATGGAGCAAGTCTATACGGTGCACGCACTACCGGTGCGGCTCCCGGAATAAGATCGATTTGGAATTCTACCGGTCGATGAGGTGGAAGACCCAATTCGTCGGGAAATACATCGGAAAAGTCACTAACAATTGGCACATCATCGATATGCTTCTCATCGGTCTCAACTTTCTTAACGTGGGCTAGGATCGTGAAACAACCTTTACGAAGATATTTTTCAACTTTAAGGCACGAGACGAGGTTGAGTCCGGTGCAACTCTTATCGCCATAGACAATCAAGGGTTCACCATTCTCGATAGGAATTTGAATCGCTTTAAGATCACAAAGGATGTGAGATTTCGTTTTGTCTAACCAATCCATACCAATTATTACATCGAAGCTCCCTAGTTCTATAGGTATCAAGTTAATTTCAAACTCTTTACCCATTAAGTTTAACGTACACCCCCGATAAAATTTTCCGGCACTCAATAGTTTCCCGTTGGCCACTTCAATGGTATAAGTAGTATCTAGTGGGAGTGGTGGAGTGCTAAAATAATGAGTTAAAGTCTTGGATACAAAACTCTTATCGGCACCTGAATCGAATAAGCAAGAGACATAAGAATTGATGAGAAGAAACGTACCCGTGACTAGTTCATTGTCATCTCGGGCTTCCTCAGTGTTAATGTTGATAGCTCGGCCTCGCGTATCGGGGTTAGCTTTCTTATTTGGGCATGTATTTCTAAAATGACCTTGTTGGCCACATCCGTAACAAGTGACTGTCTTTGGTGCATCGGGCCCCTTTCGAGCGACGGGGGCGGCACTTCTACAATCGTTGGCCATATGACCACTTCCTTGGCACCGGTGGCAAATTAGCTTGCCACATTCACCAAAGTGATGCTTGTAGCATTTGTTGCAAAAAGGTTTGGTTCCGGCATAACTTTTCTTGCCGTCCGAGGTGAAGGGTTTCTTGGTGAAGTTTTTGTTTTTGTAGTTGCTTGATTGAGAGGCTTCCCATTTTATTTTGTTGCCACCCGATTTATCCTCGGCCTTAGGTGCTGGTACTATGATTTCATCCACCATTTCAATCAATTGGCGGGCCATCTTTAAAGCTTCTTGTAGGTTGTCGGGTTTGGATGACATTACCCCGTGTTTGATGCTCTTAGGAAGGCCATCCATGTAAAGTTCAACTTGTAGCGGCTCGGGATTTACAAGGTTGGGACACATTAGAGCTAGCTCTGTAATGACCCGGACAAAATCGTCATTGACGACGCTGTTAACTTAGGTCCCGTTGCATGGTCATAGTCCCTAAATGAGACACGTTTGAACAAAATTATGTCGCATTTATTTGAAACGTACAAGACTTGCAAAGTTTAGTTACCAAAGGATTCGACAAAGAGTTTAAGTTTACAAAATTTATAAAGTATAAATGAAATAAACTTGCGACATAATATAAGTTGAAAATCACGGTTGCTATAATTAGCGTAAGTATGTATGCTTTAAGTTTGAATCCAAAGATGCTATCACTAGCGTATGCATGTATGCTTGACCCCAAGCAAGTAATCAAAGTGTGCGAAAGCATGTATCAAGTAGCCAAGTATGAACCTGAGAAACATATAGAAAACTGTCAACGAAAAACGTTGGTGAAATCATAGGTGTGTTAATAAACGTTGTTTTTGAACCACAAGATTTAATATTTCCATAAAATTGATCATCCAAATAGTTTGCATTCCAAAAGTAAGTTCGCGAGCACCCAATTATCAAGGCTTAACTTTCTATCCATAGAACCCCATCACAATAGTGTTAGAACATACACTGTTTCTCGAAAATATATTTCATCCGTAGATGGTAGCGAACCGTCTGGATGAGGGTTTGTCAAACCCATATGGCCATACAACATAAGTTCTCGCTTACACCCGGCAAGTGTAACTAATGATAATCGAATTGAGGATTTTTGTTCAAACTCGCTTTGGAATGTTTGTTTCATCGAACTTGTGTTCAAAACATAAAAGTAAATAGTACAAGATGTAACAAGGTATATGTTTGCCAGCCCACTATTTAAAAGTATAAAAGTTGTTGAAAAGGTGGGACTATGATCTCACCTCGAGTGCACGAGTATAAATGTACTTCACAAAGTAAACGTGTGCATGATAGTTGCTTAGCCTTGACCTAAACAAGTAAGTTGTATCAATTACCGGTTATGACACAAGGTCGGACGAAATGTGTTCAATTAGTCCTATGGCTCATTATGACTCGAATAGTATAGCATGTGAATCACGTTGTCAAGTTTCATGCAAGAATTAAGTATAAAGGTACGTTAGACCGATTGCATAAGTGTTTGGTTAAGTTTGACTAAAAGTCAAACTTGGTCAAAGTCAAAGTCCACTAAAAAGTCAACAAGTTCGGGTCGGGTCTCGAACTATTTTTCTGAGGTTTTTAATCATATATAAGCATGTTAGAACAAGTTACATGTGAATCGGAGGTGCGTAGCATAGCAAATATTTTTCGTAAAAGTGTAAGTTTGATTAGAATCCAAACACGCCTAATGTCGCGCCGTGACCAAGGATGGCCGCGCCGCGACACTCAACGTGAGCTGGTACCTGGGCTGGTGCAAGTGTTCAAGTCTCGAGCCAAAACTCATTTTATCACAACAAATGAACCGTAAACACTTAAAACGCATACCATACATCGTTGGAAAGGTAATTTAACGAGGAATACAACTAAACACTTTTCATCAAACAAAAATATCATTTACAATAACCAAATTCTCGTCAAGTGATCATTAAAGGTCCGTTATCAAGGTTTCAAGTTCGTAAAAAGTATTTTATGATTCGGGAATCCAATTTACACATACGATATGCCGTTTCGAAGGTAATTAAACATACAATACAATTAAATACTTACTAACAAAATTTCATAGTGTTCAACGCATCAAAAGTTTATTTCAAAGTTCATCAAACCCTAATCAAAATCATGAATTCAATCATTTTATAAATGAAGCTTTTCTAAATCAACTTACACATCAAAATGAATCTAATGATGCTAGTAACACATTTAATACATGAACTTTAATATTAAAACAACATTTAATTATCCAAAATTCAAGATTAAGCACACCCATTTCAAGTTCATGCTAGTTTATGCAAAACAATAAGATCGAGCAAATAATTCATATATTCATGCTAGACACGAGCCATAGACACTAACTAACACCATTTCAAGTCAAAAACGCGAATTAGAGAAATCTAGAGTTTTAGAAATGTTACTCAAACGAGATGAAATTAGTACCAAAATGTAGAGGATGATGAGAGGATCACAAATATGTAATTTGTTTTGTTGTAAGCCTCCTAGATCGAATTTAGATGATGAATGATTGATTTGGGTGTTTGAGTTCAAAAATGGAAGTAGAGAAAAGAGAGAAAGAGATGAGAGGTGGAGGTGAAATGAATGGGTGGTGGAAAGTGGGTTGACTAGTTGACCTAGTCAACTAGTTTGCCCACTTGGCAACTTCGGTCCCTCAAGTTTCAAAGCGGGTGCGTGAATTAACAAAACGAATATTTTAAAAATGCTAGAGTAACCGGGAGATGTTATAACCAAATAACGGAAATATTTAGAACGTTATTCAACGAAAGGTACGAATTTAGATAATGGAAGATATTATCTAAAAAAAAGACGGTGCTAAAATAAATTTAACGGAAAAACGCGGGAATGTACAAGCTCGGCAAATCGCTGATTATAAGCGTTGAGGTCGTTTCCGACCGCTTTCAAACTTCTTAGCTCGCTTTCGAGCCTTCGAGTCTCTTCGCGCGGAAAGTATTCGGTGATCATCTTATCTTTCAAATCGGACCAAGAGAGAGCATGGGCTTCATCGGTACCCACCGATTGTACATACGTATTCCACAATGTGAGAGCGATACCGACGAAAGTGTGGGTGGAAAATTTGACTTTGTCTTGGTCCCGGCAACCGCTTATGCTAAAAACGGCTTCCGTTTGCTCAAACCATCGAGTGAAAGAAACCGTTCCTCCAGTCCCATCGAAAGTATGAGGTTTGCACCCCATGAAAGCTTTGTAGGATCATCCCTCGTTTGAGTTACTGGCTCCATTGTTGTTGTTGTTGTTGTTATTGTTATTGTTGTTGGAAGAGTAACCGGCCATGGCCGCATCTACGGCTGTGGCTATCATTCGTTGAAGAGCTTGTTCGGGAGTTTCATTGCGTGGGACTCGGCGAGGAGGCATTGTTCATTCAATACACAAGAATATCGTTGATTAGTATTCTAAATAATACTAATCGTGATATGGAATAAGGATAAAGAGAAAATTTTCCTTGAATCGCCCTATATTCTTTATGTCATAATGTCGGAATGTCTATATGAGTCACCGTAATATAATCCCGGCAATTATATTACCATGATTCACATGTGCATTTAACATTACTTCATAAGGTTAAGGTGGCGTGTCAATTAAATTAAACAACGTGAGATTAAGATGGAATAGAAGTTAGATATGAATAGAAAAGTTCGAGTATAAATACACAAGTAGTCACGTAAATCCTACTTCAAGTCTATATGCCGGTTGTAGTCTAGACTCACTAATGTACCCTATGACTCGGGGTTGACACCAATGAACTCTAAATCCCTACAACCAACGCTCTGATACCATCTGTGACAACAGGTGGGGTAAAAACCCACCCAGTGCCTTTCCAGCTAACCACTTGGTGACCACTGAGCGTACCTCAGACACTGATTTTACGGCCCGCATTTCTGCCAAACTGCCAACCCTCCTACAAAGGGACCGCAAGGGGTAAGAGCCAATGCTTCGTCACAGGTTACACTGTGAGAACCCCCTCTACGATTAATCTGCCAAAAAGCATAGTCCGTTCAGGGTGCCCGGCGTGACAGCCGGACGCGTGACTACCTTTACGGCTAAGGTTAAACCAGCTCTGATACCATCTGTAGCGACCCGACAAAATCGTCATTGACGGCGCCGTCTACTTAGGTCCCGTTGCGTAGTCATAAGTCTTTAAAATAATGTTTGACCAAAATATGTCGCATTCATTTCAAATGTAAGGACGTTTCAAGGTTTACAAGAGTAGTTCAACGACTAGTTACATTTCAACGTTTAAAGTACAATTGAAACCTATGCGACACAATTTAAAAGTAAGTCAAAAGACGCTCCAAATATGCATGTATACTCGACATCCAAGCAAGTATCAAAAATAGAGTGCGGAAGCATGTATCATTTAGCGTTCAAGGACCTGAGAAAAACATATAGAAAACTGTCAACGAAAAACGTTGGTGAAATCATAGGTTTAGTAAGTGAGTATGTAAGTTGAACCACAAGATTTATAACGTTGAAATAATAGTAAATCATTCTAAAATTTGTTATCACGAGCACCCAATTATCAAGGCTTAACTAACGTTACCCCATACACATAGTGTTAGAACTTACACTTATTCTCAAAAATATATTTCATCCGCATAATGGTAGCGAACCATCCGAATGAGGGTTTGTCAAACCCATATGGCCATACAACATAAGTTCTCGCTTACACCCGACAAGTGTAACTAATGATAATCGAATTGAGACATTTTTGTTCTAACTCGTACGTAGAATGTTTGTTTTCGTACTTGTGTTCACTTTGTAAAACGAAACGTGTATGTTTTCTCATCCCAAATGTAAGTATAAAAGAGTAAAAGTGGGATTATGATCTGACCTTGAGTGCACGAATGTAAATGTACTTCACAAAGTAAACGTGTGCAAGAAAGAATGCTAGTCTCGACCTAAACAATAGGTTGTATCAATATCGGTAAGCATGAAGTTGGTCAAAGTGTTCAATTAGTCCTATGACTCATTACGACTCAATTATATAGCATGTGAATCACGTTGTCAAGTTTCATACATGATACAAGTATAAAAGCAAGCTAGAATGATTGCATAAGTATTTGGTTAGGTTTGACTAAAAGTCAAACTTGGTCAAAGTCAAAGTCAACGGGGTCGGGTCGGGTATCCGACAGTTTTTCCATGATGAGAAATCATATATAAGCATGTTAGCCAAATTTCATGTTAATCGGAGTTACGGTTAAGCGGGAAAGAATTTGTGAAAAATAAAACACAAAGAAAATTTGGCCTGGGGATATGCGCGGTGCGCTCAGGTATGCGCGGCGCGCACTAAGGCGTGGAACCAGGTCAGATATAATCTCAGGGGTTAAGCATTCGCTCCTTCACAATTGCGCGGCACGCGAAGGTATGCCCGGCGCGCATTACTGGAAAAGTGATGTTTGCAGCATTTTTGTTAAGTCTCGGACCAAACTTCAATTTAGCATAACTCATGAACCGAAAACATTCAAAAAGCATGCCATACATCGTTGGAAAGGTAATTTAACGAGGAACACAACTAAACACATTTCATCAACCAAAATCATCATTTACAATAATCAAATCCAAGTTGAAAGTTCATTAAATGTTCACCATAAATGCTTTCAAGTTCATAAATGCACTTTGATGATTCGGGAATTAAATGCACACATATGATACGCCGTTTCGTAGGTAATTTATACAATACAACTAAACACTTACAACCAACATTGCAAAGCATTCAATGCATCAAAAGTTCATTTTACTTCTATCAAACCCTAACTCAAAATCACAAATTTAGCAATTAAGTTTATGGAGTCTTTCTAAGTCAACCTACATATCAAATTGAAGCTAGTGATGCTAGTAACACATTTAATACATGCACTTTTAACATCTAACAACATTTAAGCAATCAAATCTCAAGATCAAACACACCCATTTGTCAAGTTCAAGCTAGTTACTCAAAACAACAAGATCGAGCATATAAATCACATATTCATGTTAGACTTGAGCCATAGACACTAATTAACACACTTTTAAGTTTTAAAGATCAAGAACAAGAAATTTAGTGTTTTTAGAAAGTTACCCAAACGAGATGAAGTTGGTATGGATTCGAAGAGGAAGATGCAAGGATTCCAAATATATAATTTGTTTGAGTTGATGCTTGCTAGATCTTGAATAGATGATGAATCTTTGTTTGAGAGTTGAGAGGATTTGGAAGTATCAAAAGAAGAAAGAGGAGGTGAATGAGTGAGTGGAGGAGAAAGGGTTTGACTAGTTGACCTAGTCACTAGTTTGACCCTTTGGCGACTTTAGTCCCTCGAGTTTAAAAGCGGGTGCGTGAATTACCTAAACGAAATATTTTAAAAACGCGTATTAACGGAAGATGTTATAATTATTTAACGGACTTTAAAATAATTAAACGGAAAGTAAACGAAAAAAGACGGGATGTTACATTTGTGCTAGATTCTTTTGGGGAGGTACTGATTCGATTAAAAGAATGTCGTGGGTGAAGTGGGATAATGTCCTAACTCTTTTTGATCGTGGCGGCCTAAATGTAGGGAGTTTAAAAGCTTTTAATGTAGCTTTACTTTTCAAGTAGAGATGGAGATATTTGGCGAAACTGGATGATATGTGGGTTTCGATGATAAAATCCATTCATGGTAATATTTTTGAGAAGACTTCGACTTATATTTCTAGTGTATGGTCTAGTATTGTTAATACATGTTTGAAGGCTGATTTGAACGGGCTTATTCCGGGTGACATTTTTTGCAAGGTCGTTGGTAATGGAAGAAAGATTCGTCTTTGACACGATCTTTGGTGTGGTAACCTAACCCGTACCACACTACTACCTAAGAAATCACCCCAAATCGACCAATATATGTACACAAATAGATTATGGACATGAACTATACTCAGGATGTGCACTGTCTAGATAAGTATTTATGTACATACAAATCTATATAAAAAGCAATTACGTAAGTTATATAATTAGATTAATTACAAAATTGCTATTGGTTGGAAAACGCCACCAAACGTTAATATAATAACAATATGTTTAGTAGTTTAAAAACAAGAACAATTTTTCCAATCATTTGTATCCTACATCTTGTTTCTGTTTGCTAAGTGCAACTGAAGTCAAGTTACTAGTCAAACAATTGAATGGCTGCTGTACTCGACTATCTCAAACAAGTTTGGAATTCTGTTACTGTAAGTCTCTCTCTTTGTCTCCAAATTTCCGACCTAAGTCAGAACATTAGTAATTTGTATGCTTCGTTGATACATAACCTTGCTAAATGTTAAATCGAATGTTACATGATAATTCAAAGAAGTTTGTAAATGGAGTTATTAGGCTGTACATAATAACTAAAGGTTAATTGTTCAAAATTTAAATGATTCAAAAGTCCTGATAAAATTTGATCATAAATGATAATAATCTGTTTGATAATCATTCTATATAATTTAAATTTACCATATCAGTCTTTTACCTGAATATATAAAATAAATTTGTTTTTGAATAAGTGTATATAAAGAAAAAAAGAGGTCTTAAATGGCAGAAAAAAAGAGGTCTTAAATGGCAAAAAAAAAAAAAAAAAAGTATTTTAACTTTGAATGGTCCAACACATATTTTTTGTCAGTAAACATTATAATCATTCAAGTGTTACAGACAAACGCACTTAATAATACGAGTAAAAAGTTTAGCATCCAACGGTTCAATGCTGAATCATTCAAATAAGAGGAAGCGAAACACAATCTAAAATGTTTTTGATAAGTAAGATTAAAAGTAACAGTAACATGAAATTTTTACTCTTCAATATCTTGTACAAAAGAGTTATTTAAACCCCGTAATTAAAATATCCTAGCTTCGCCTTGGACCGGACATTTGTATTTGATGAGCTGCAGGGAGCTTTATGTTGTGGCAAGCCCAAAGAGGCTCCAACAGCAGCAGAAGCAGCAGCAGCAGCAGCAGCAACAACAACAACAACAACAACAACAGTGGAAATTAGTACCACTCCTGATGGTGAAGTTATAGTTGGTACTAAAGATATTAGCAGTGGTGGGGGTGGCCAAACGAATGCAGACCTTCTTGATCTTCAGCTAGAGACTAGTAGTGGGACCCGTGAGCTGACTACTGACTACCTAGCTACTAGCATGATTAGCAAGGGTGGTGGTGGCAAAACAAATTGACACAAACCAGGAATTTATTGAGCTAATCTGTAGCTCTTGTGGAAGAATATGGTCATGTTAATTTTTACTACTTGCTTATGTGTATGCATACATGGTTACAAAAAGTGCTTTATTTTTGTGTATTTGTGTTTGTATTTACTTCTACTTGTTCATATGTATTATTATTTCTTTTGTAATAAAAGATGTCATGTCATTTATTGTAAAACATTTATTTATACATTTAATTTGATGAGTTTCATACATATATGTTGTGTAATACGGAGTATAATAGTGTTTCATTTTGATTAGTAAAAGGTTGCACGTTTAGATTTATTTTTCCTATTAGAAATAACTAGTTTACGAACCTTCACTTCGCGCCGGGGGTTCGTTTTTAATGTATTTTATTGCGTTTAGTTTGTAAAATTATTTCGTGGCTAACGATGATGTCGTTGAAGCGCAACTCGAGTCGAACTAAAAGGTGTAATCCGTGAAAGTTTTAAATGTTATTTTAAATTAACAATACATGTGCATCTCCGAATTTCGCTATGAAATTGTCGACTTTTAAAAATTTAACGCAAAATCAACGTGTATGAAAAAAACCTCAAATATTTAGCGTTTTTAAAAAAGCGTCCGTTTTGCGCATAGTTAGTGACATTGTGTTCCTAAAATTATTTCGAGTTTAACGATGGTGCCGGAAAAATTTAACTCGTTGCGAGCGAGAAGATATGACCCGTTGAATATTTGGGTGGAGTTTATTTAAGATTTTTTTATGAAAATATGTATTTGGCTTTGATTTTTGAAAAAAGTGTGGGGTTTTTTTGAAAATAAAAGAAAGGTGAAAGGGCAAAAATGCCGTTAATACTATTCATGAATTTGTCTAATAGTTAATATGGTAATAATTACTAGTTTTTTATTAATATGTACGTCGCTTACATAAGACTACTAGATATCATCACAGATCATATCATCAATTCATGTACTAAAGGAATATTAGTTTAGTGGTGAGTGAACCTCCAATTAAAAAGTTGTGAATTTAAATTCAAATGAATAGTAGCTTTAATAGTTTCATAAACACCCCTCAAACTTTTTATATTTTCACAATTCAATTTCGCCTTTTATAGCACTTAACTTTATAGCTTTTACAAACTTACCACGTAGTTTTCTCATTTTATACTTTAACCATTACACTTCTCATTCATCATAAATCGATCCCATAATTTTTACTAACTACCAACTATTCATTGTTATTATTATTATTATTATTATTATTATTATTATTATTATTATTATTATTATTATTATTATTATTATTATTATTAAATCAACCACATAATTTTTCACTTTATTATTGTTTAACTTTTTTTCTTATTATATAATGACTACGTAACTCATTATATATATATATATATATATATATATATATATATATATATATATATATATATATATATATATATATATATATATATATATGGGCAAGATCAACGGGGAAGTAACCAATCAGAGGGAAGCGGGGGGAAGCAAAATTTTTTTTTTTTCGTTTTTTTTAGAATTTTTTTTCAGGCATCAAGATCACACGAAAATATGAACATTTAGAAAAGACACTTCGTGATGAATGTTATTATTTAGGCGGAAAAACGATCGACAAAAATAACATTCAAGATAATATTGTTCGTGAAGAATGTTAACGTTTTTCTCTTCTTCATGTTTTGTGAAGTAAAATTTAGCCCGATTTAGAGTTTAGGGTTTAGGGTTTGGTGTTTTAGGTTTATTCCATAAACCCAAAACACCAAATCCTAAACCATAAACCCTAAACTCTAAACCGTTCGTGTTAAAAACTCAATCTAAATCTTAAATCTAAACCCTATATCCAAACCCTAAACCCTAAATTTCTAAATCCTAATATCTAAACCCTATAAACCCTAATATCTAAACCCTAATATCTAAATCCTAATATCTAAAACCTCAACATATGCTCGAAAAACACTATAATTGTTATATATTAGTTCTTCGAGCGTTTTACTGCCAAAATAAGAACATTTATCACAAAGTGTCTTCATTAAATGTTCATATTTTCATCCAATCTATAATGTTCGTGAACAAAGTTTTTTCAAAAAATGAAGAAAAAAAAAGATTTTGTTTCCCCCCGATTGGTTGCTTCCCTCTTCCAAAAAAACGAAAAAAAAATAAAATTTTGCTTCCCCCCGCTTCCCCCGATTGGTTACTTCCCCATTGATCATGCCCATATATATATATATATATATATATATATATATATATATATATATATATATATATATATATATATATATATATATATATATATATATATATATATATATATATATATATATATATATATATATATATATATATATATATATATATATATATATGGGCATGATCAATGGGGAAGTAACCAATCGGGGGAAGCGGGGGGAAGCAAAATTTTATTTTTTTTTCGTTTTTTTGAAATTTTTTTTTCAGGCATCAAGATCACACGAAAATATGAACATTTAGAAAAGACACTTCGTGATGAATGTTATTATCTAGGCGGGAAAACGATCGATAAAAATAACATTCAAGATAATATTGTTCGTGAAGAATGTGAACGTTTTTTTCATGTTTTGTGAAGTAAAATTAAGTCCGATTTAGAGTTTAGGGTTTAGGGTTTGGTGTTTTGGGTTTATTCCATAAATCCAAAACACCAAACCCTAAACCCTAAACTCTAAACCGTTCGTGTTAAAAACTCAATCTAAATCCTAAATCTATGAAAGGACCCGTTCATATCGGTTATAAACGATTCACAATAGTTAATTTCATTGCGAGGTACTTGACCTCTATATGATACATTTTACATGCATTGCATTCGTTTTTAAAAGACAAACTTTCATTACATCGAAAGTTGACGACATGCATACCATTTCATAATATATCCAACTATAATTGACTTAATAATAATCTTGATGAACTCAACGACTCGAATGCAACGCCTTTTGAAATATCTCATGAATGACTCCAAGTAATATCTCTAAAATGAGCAAATGCACAGCGGAAGATTTCTTTCATACCTGAGAATAAACATGCTTTCAAGTGTCAACTAAAAGGTTGGTGAGTTCACAGGTTTATCATAAACAATAAAATTCATCATTTTGATAGACCACAAGATTGAAATACAGTACACCTATCTCGTGTACAAAACCACTTTTCATAATGCTTGGCAGAGTAGGTTTGTATCCTTTTCTCCCCCGTAGGTTGCCTCGCGATTTTTAATAATCATACACATATCTCATGCACAAAACTAATACACATAACCTGTGTATAAAAATCATTCTCTCGATACATAACATTCATTTTGATTTCATTGCTCAACATGGTAATCGACCTTAACATATAATGCGCATCAATAATATCCCCAAAAACAGAACATCTCGTCTGTATAATATATAAACTTCGAAGTACTAAACACCACGCCCACTAGCTCTTCCGTCTAGTGAACATTCTGAATGGGGGTGTTAAACCCGGTAGCTACCTTTAGGATTCGTGTGAATTAGGGCCATACCCGTTTCTAATTCTTAGGTTACCAAGCAATAATAATCAGGGGAAATATTCACAACAATTAGTGACAATTATAACGTCCAACTAATTCAATCATAATCAACAGAACTTTTGTCTACATAATAATTCATTCGAGTAATGTTTTGCTTGTGTCATATCGCGTCAAACATTTATAAAAGCATTTCATGTATTCTCAGTTCAAAATATATTTCAAAAGCATTTAATAAAGCAGTTATAAAAACAGCGCATGTATTCTCAGTCCCAAAAATGTAACGAGTAAAAGGGAGCAAATGAACTCACGATACAATATTTTGTAGTAAAAATATTCATACGACGATACTGGACAATGCAGGGTTGGCCTTGGATTCACGAACCTATATCATTTGTATATATATTAATACATATACTTGTAATCGACAATTATGTATATATTTTTAGTGATATAATTTTTATATTAACTACTTATGTATTTCATTATTATTATATATTCATTTTTATGTATATAAAAATATAAATTTTGTTATGGTCGGTGTATTAAATATTATATATATATATATATATATATATATATATATATATATATATATATTTGTTTGTTAAGATAGTAATTATAATAATACCAAATAATATTAGTAGTGATTAAAATAATAATAATGATAATACTAGTATTAATAATAATGATAATAATATTAATGATTCTATTAATAATAATATTAATGTTAGTTTTAATAATAAATCTTATAATAATGATAATAACAGTAATTTTTAATAAAATGAAAAGTTTATTAGTAATGATAATGAAAATAATAACTTTTATAATAATACATAATACTTAATAATAAGCAATATTAATAACAATACTTATGTTAATCATAATCATAGTCTTCATGTTAAATTTCTAAACTAATAATTAAAGCTGCTATAACATCAATTCGTAATTCTAATCATAATAATAATAGTAATACTTATATTAATAATAATCCCAACAGTAATAATATTTAGTGATAATACTAGTACTAATAATGATAATGATATTAATTATTAGTGATAATAACAATAATACTAAATATTAATACTTGGTAAGGATAATAATATTAGTAATAAAGTAATAATAATAATTATACTTACTATAATAATAATAATAATAATAATAATAATAAGTGTTAAATAATAACATTAATAGTTATAATACAAATTAGAATAACAATAATAATATTAATAATAATTTTTGGTAATGAGATATACCTTCAAAAACGTTTATAAAAAAATATGCCCCGAACCGGGGTCGAACCCGAGACCTCTCGGTTAAACACAAAAGTCCCTAACCATACTTCTGTCTTTGTTTTTCTGATATTATACCCCGTAATAAAGTACATAATCTATATCTTTCTGTTCCCCTCCTTCTTCATCTTCTTTAACAATTAATCGACCAGAGTTTAAACAAAATCAAACATTGATATTAATTCTTGATTTAAGACCTACTAACGAATTTAAAACATCATATAATTGTTACAGTTTCAAAAAAAAAAAAAAACAACTTGCTGTAATAGTTCACAATGAACACCCATGGTTCAAACTCAAATTTTTATTTCTAGATCGTTTTAGACTATACTTTCAACATGAAATAGGTTACAAAACCTTTTTAGAAACTATCTGTATTATTAATTAAACCTAAAACATCAAATGGAGATCGAATTTCGCGATGAACAAGAAAGTTAACTTTTGAAATTGAAAGTTTGACTCAAAAATTCGAATTGGATTGGAAAAATTGGAAGCTGTAACTTTACAGATAGTTTATATGAACGATTACTAACAACTTTGCGTTATTACATTTTGAAATTGTTTTCGAATTCAAGGTTTTGGGATTTTCACTCAAAAACAGAGGTTTCGCTAAAATTTTCTCTCTTTTCTGTTTTAATTCACGACTAGCAGTGGGTAAATTATATAGTATAATTGTGTACGTGATTTAACTTTGATTCCAATTGATTTGTGATATAGACATCTAACGGATTGCAGGACAAAACTGGCAAAATTATTTGTTCCAGCAGAATAAAACAGAAAATTAATAGGAATTAGATAGAGACATCAAACTGATTCGTATAATTGATGAATGTGATAAAGATATCGACCAGACAGGAATTTTTTTTGATAAAGTTGGATTGTGATGGAAAACAGAATACGTATTTATGCAATTATGGATGTACACACCAGTATTTATATGTATATATGTATATATAATATACGTATCTGTATATAATACATATTCCAAATACAGATTCCCAATATGTATTATATATATATATATATATATATATATATATATATATATATATATATATATATATATATATATATATATATATATATATATATATATATATATATATATATATATATATATATATATATATATCTGTTTTATGTATTTGATTGTATATGTATATAATTCATAAACATTAATATTAATGATGTTATTAATAATAAAATACTAATACTAATAATTATATTAATAACAATACAAAATAATAATATCAAATAATAAATAAAAACAATAATTCAGATATGATAATATTAATAAAGGAAAAGAATAAGTTTAATAATAATTAATATTAATGATGTCAATAAAAAATACGATAATAATAATCCTATTAGTTATAATAGTATTATTATGATAATATCAATAATAGTAATATAACAACTTATACATATCAGATTTTATATATAACTTTATATTTTACATTAGAATTTATAATATTCATAATACAAGTATTTATTTTAATAACAATATTAATAATAATATTAAATGTAATAATCATAACATTAATATAACATTTATATTTTAACTTGTAATTACATATAATATATTAACCTTACATTTAATTAATTATGTATAATAACATATTTGAATATTTATCATTTATATATTTTATATATATTACAATACAATAATTATTAACAACAATCATATATATATATAATATATATATATATATATATATATATATATATATATATATATATATATATATATATATATATATATACATACACACACATATTTATTATACTTAATTATCTTGTATCTTATTTTACATACTTAATTCTAATGATTAAATAACATTTTATTATTTCCCATACTTACATTTATTTTTATATATATTTATTTATTTACATCACTTGTTCGTGAATCATCGGAAATAGTCCAGGGTAGTTGAATATATGAATATAGTTCCAAAATTTTCGACACTCAACATTACAGACTTTGCTTATCGTGTCGGAAACATTCAAAGATTAAGTTTAAATTTGGTCGGAAATTTCGGGTCGTCACAGTACCTACCCGTTAAAGAAATTTCGTCCCCAAAATTTGATAGAGATCATCATGGTTGACATAAGTATGTTTTCATGACGAATATGAGTTTATAAATAGAGTTTTATTACCATAGAGTAATATGGATAAAACAATTCGATTACTCGAAGCGTATGAGTGATGTTATCACAAAAGAATGAGATGAATAAATGCAAGTTCATCTTAACTGGCGACGTAGTCACGGTCGATTTCTGAAATTTAAGGGATTTAGAAGAAATCTTCGTAATAAGATTTGATTCTTAGATAATTAAAATCCTCTTTGGTTAAATGTGATAGTCTGTTTTGATTGCTCTGTCGGATATTTCACTATAAATACCCCCTCTTCATTTCCTTTATATTTTGGAGTTCCATCCTTTTATTTTCTCTCCCCGACTTTAAGTCAAGCGAATAATGGTCCAGAATTCATAAGTATAAAGTTTCGAATGAACATGACTAACGTTCTAAGAGAGAGATTGTAACAGCACGATCTTGATTGGTTAAATTACCAGAATTCAAGGGAAAAGATAGGACTATCAAGAAAATATGTTCTTGATATGATTATAGATTAGATATAATGTAAGAGTCATGTAACATGGCACATGATGACGTTATAGTCTGTGAATCATCATATTTCGTTAGAAACTCAACATGACTTACTGTAATATAATCACGTTGATCTAGTGTCATTATATTATACTAACTCATGCTTCAGTTCCCAACACTACTTCAATAATATTCATATTTTAAATTTGAATTTTTCGGAATTTTAGAAACTGAAACAGTTTCTTTCATGATGTAATACATATAATACGGAAAGATAAATGATTTCAGATAAGAATAGTTATGAAATATCTTCAGAAATATCGAGGATATTTATAATGAAAGATACGATGATATCTTAGAATTTCTAATATCGAAGAATGTTAAAGAAGATTTAAAGTCAGGAGCAAGGTATTCGTTAATGACTTCAGCAGATACTGAATCATTTGGATACTTTGAAGGCAGGTTTAGTCTTTGTGATTTGTCCACAGCCTCCTTCATGGTTTGCTCAATCCGTTTTTCAGTACCAAATTTTCTTTTGAGCTTTTTCAACGTATCCTTCTTTATCATCAAACTTTCGACTGTTAAGGTTGTTTCCAGTTTTTGATGCTTCATCAGCATTTTCAAAATTCAGCGTATTGATTCGTAGACTAAGTGCTTTTCAGAATTTCAGAATGGAAGATCATAATTCTAGGAGATAAATGTTATATGTATACATATAACTGTTGATGTAGAAACACTGCGAGATTCAAAATACTGATTGCTAATTTCTGGTAGTTGGTATAGCTATTCTTGTTACAAGAGGCGGATGAGAACATGATAGGGTTTTAATGAACGAATATAATGGTTCTTCGTGGTGACTTAAGCTAATGAGTAATGAAGTTGCTGGTAAGTTTACTGCTAATGTGGAGGGATATAAACAGTTCTCCGATAACGATGACGAAGGACAACTTATATATCAAAGTTATAATAAGGCTTATTCGAATGAAAGTCGAAGTTGATTTGCTGGAGCTGTGACAAAATTGTCTAATTTGAAAAAGAATTGCAACGTTATTTTCGGTAATAACAATGCCAAAGGAGCTTGTACAGATACGTGTTAAATGTTTACTCAGGTTCCGAGTGTTTTCAGGTGCAAAACTATATGCATCAATCTTTTCTTCCGTAGATGAAGTGCGGTTAGTTCATCCTCTCGATTGAGGTGTTTTCAAGAATTATGAAAGGTTTGAACGCAGATTGTAATCGTCAAGATACAAATGAGGTTCAAGATGAAATCAAGTGGCAAACTTGAAGAAATGTTTAGTTTCATATGTTATAATCAATATTTTAATTCATTTTAGTTGTCCAATGTTAGTAGTCCATATTTAGTAGTCCAATAATTCATATATAGTTTAATATATAATATTCGAATTAATTAATACGTGTCGTGACACATTGTATACAAGTCTCAGACTCGATCACAACTCAAAGTATATATATTATTTGAGAATCAACCTCAACGCTGTATAGCTAACTCGTACATTACCGCATATAGAGTGTCTATGGTTATTCCAAATAATATATAATGATGACGTCGATATGATATGTCAAAACATTGTATATGTGTCCCGATATTTAAAATGCGTAAATAACAGTATTTAAATGACGCTAAATAAAGTGTGTAAAATAAATAACAGAAATTAAATGACGATAAATAAAATTGCAAAAATTAAAATTGCGACAAATAAATTGCGATAATTAAATTACGATAATTAAATTGTGATAATTAAAATTGCGATAATGTAATAGGGAATTAACAGTTAGCTAGGAACAGTTAGCTAGAATTTTTTTAGCGTGGATTCTTAACAAAATTTCTCATATTTAATTTGTTTGTTTCTAACAAATTTTATTTTGTTAAATGTTTTCTTCATTATGCCACTTGTTGGATTATGATAAGTTAAAATCCAAATATGAAATTTGAATAAAAATGGTTATTCTGCGGTGAATGGATACGTATATCTGTGGATGTAAGTAGGATAGTAAATGACTGTTGAATCAGATTCGAAGAATGTACAGTGTAACTTATTAATGTGAAATTTATATATTCCTCGGGTATTACCTACCCGTTAAAATATTTTCACCATTAACAGTTTGTACAAAAGAATTTTTAATTACAATCTTTATGAAAACATATATACATATATATTTTATTCAGATATAATTATGGATTTAATGAGTCAATATGATATTAAACTCATTTGATTTACCGTTAGAACAGAATATATAATCTCTAAAACATTAGAGATTACAGAATCGCCATGTCGAACGAAGATAAATGATGTAGAACGTCATGTAGAACGATGATTATACTCGAGGTACAGAATGAGATGTTGAGGCATGTGATGTTGAAACTTGGGTTGTTGGTGGTACTGTTGGTACTGGTGATGTTGCTGAAGCTGGTAAGTTTTGTACCATATTCTCCAAATTGATTACTCGAGCGCGAAGCTCGTTGACTACTTCCATTATTCCGGGATGATTGTCGGTCGGAACGACCGGATGAATAAGGTTTAAAATTTTAGATAGAATATAATCGTGGCGAGATACTCTGGAAATGAGTGTGAAAATGGTGTTTCGAATGGGTACGCCGGTAAGTGCTTCAGGTTCTTCGCCAAGAGTGCAGGTTGGTGGGTGGAAAGGATCGCCTTCTTCTCGTCTCCATCAGTTAAGTCGACTACGAACCCATCCCCAATTCATCCAGAATTGAAGATGACTAATTGGTTGATCCATTTTGTTTACACTGCTTTCGGAGCTTAGGTGAATATCCATGTCGGAATAGCTGTCAGAATCTGAGGAATTTGAACTAGTTGTGAGTTCCATTTTGTACGGTTAGATAAAGGGTTTTCGATATGAAATGATTTTCAGATGTTGGACGATATTCTAATTACATAGAATACTTATATATAGTATAGAAGATCCCGTAGGTTACGGAGGGAATTTAGGAAACGTGTCAGACAAAGTTTAATGTGATGGAATATGAATTCGTCTGTACACTATCTATGCAATAATTTCATTAAGACGTGTCGAGACTGAAAATGATAAGTAGATATTTTTCGACAAAGAATGATATGCAACTTTTGACATGCAAACAAGGTCTAACTCCAGACTCATTAATGCATCCTAACAACTACTAGGTCGAAGTCCAGACTCATTAGTGCATCCTAACAACTACCCGTTAGACACACTAATGCAAGACCTGGTTCGCTAAGACCATCGCTCTGATACCAACTGAAAGGACCCGTTCATATCTTTTATAAATGATTCACAATAGTTGATTTCATTGCGAGGTACTTGACCTCTATATGATACATTTTACAAACATTGCATTCGTTTTTAAAAGACAAACTTTCATTACATCGAAAGTTGATGGCATGCATACCATTTCATAATATATCCAACTATAATTGACTTAATAATAATCTTGATGAACTCAACGACTCGAATGCAACGTCTTTTGAAATATGTCATTAATGACTCCAAGTAATATCTCTAAAATGAGCAAATGCACAGCGAAAGATTTTTTTCATACCTGAGAATAAACATGCTTTCAAGTGTCAACCAAAAGGTTGGTGAGTTCATAGGTTTATCATAAACAATAAAATTCATCATTTTGATAAAGCACAAGATTTAAATACAGTACACCTATCTCGTGTATAAAACCATTTTTCATAATGCTTGGTAAAGTAGGTTCATATCCTTTTCTCCCCCGTAGGTTGCCTCGTGATTTTTAATAATCGTACATATATCTCGTGCACAAAACTAATACACATAACTTGTGTATAAAAATCATTCTCTCGATACATAACATTCATTTTGATTTCATTACTCAACATGGTAACCGACCTTAACATATAATGTGATGCCCCGTACAAAACCATCGTGTACGAATCATCAACAACAGGATCGTTACAAGGTTAAGTACTATATGTGTTTTTAAAAAGAGTTTGCATTCAATAATAAAGTGATGTCTAAACCAACATCGAATGTTTTACAATCCAAAAGCATGCTTTACTAAGTAGAAGCAAATAATAAGTGTATGTGACCACAATGGTCGTTACAAGTCATAATTCAAAAGTACTAAAGTTTGAATGCAAAAGTAAGCGTTCATGCAGTGACATCTCTAAAGCAGCGGGTGTCTACAGCAAGACTAGTATAACAGCGGAAGCAACCTTAAGCACCTGAGAAAAAAAATTGCTTAAAAATGTCAACACAAAGGTTGATGAGCTATAGTTTAAGTATAACAGTATGTAAGGTAGGCCACGAGATTTCAATGCTACAAAGAGCGTTTCAAAACAGTAATTCAAATCAGTATGTTTAAGTATATGCTCAACCGTGGGCACTCGGTAACTAACTTAACGTTTAATAAAATAATACCCCCTGAAAGTACACTTGGCGAGTGCGTATGTTTACGAAGTATTAAACACTCGTTGACTGCTAGCGCGACTAGCCCGAGTGGGGATGTCAAACCCTATGGATCCATATCTAAGATTCGCGTTCACCGGTTCATAAACCAATGATTAAACGTTACCGAGCTAAAGGGAATCTTTGTGCCGTTATATAACCCACACATATAAAAAGTTTAAGTACTCGTGCCTAGTATGTAAAACATAAAATCCGCATGTATTCTCAGTTCCCAAAATAAGTTAAAGTACAAAGGGAATGCTATAACTCACAATGATAATGTAGTCTTAAAGTTGGTTCGGAAAAGGTGTGCAAGTAATCGGTCCGAAAGTCCTCAACCTAAGTCAAATAGTACTAAGTCAGTAAATCGTCTTAATAGGTTTAAAATTATGTAAATAAGGTCTTAAAGGTCGTCATCAATCATCATCAAACAAAAGGCGTAAAGTAAGTTTCATTCATGAAAGTAGTTTAAAACAAAGGATGAGTTCGGTCAGTCACCACGGCCTCTACACCTACTGAAATATGGTGAGACCAGTGGCCATGGCTCCGTATACGAGTCCTTTAAGTGTGGTAAAATTTACAGAAGCAAACTCATCTTCGTTTGACCGTGGCGACGGTCTAAGTGCGAGTAGGTCAGAAATTTCTGCACAACGTTAAAAGGACATAGTGACTATCGGAGGGCCATAAATCCTAAACCGTAACTCGGATTAAGACGAGTCTTATATGAAAACTTATATACTCGAAAAGATCCATTTGAAAATCAAGGTCTCAGTAGCCCAGGTATACTGGTCTATTACAGAAACAGTAGGACAGAGGGCTGTAAACAGAAAACAGGAAGTTAAAAGTGAGTTCCGGCGGTCTTGGTGCTTGATGTTCATCATGGTTCTCATCCTTGATGCATATAGCTTCAAGTGTACAACTCGTTGATGTGTTTGCATCATTTTCACCAAGGTTTGACCATCATAACCCAAGTGCAAGTCTAAGACATGAAGCACAACTCACTTAAGTGTTGCAAGTGTTTTGATGAACCAAAGTTACATCAAAGTCTTAGATCTAACACATACATGAACTTTAAGACTAATAATAAGTTACAAACTTAAAAATGAACTTATAAATCAAGATCTTAAGATGTAGAACATAGTTCTTAGTTAGATCTTGAAGATCCAAGACCCAAAAGTCTAGATCAAGCATAAGTATACAAAGTTATATTTAAAGAAAACTTATTTATATGTTCTTGAACTTTCAAGTTAACTTTTAGTTCAAGATTAATGAGATCAAGACTAACTTGTAGTGCTTGACCATTTAAACTAATTACATGAAATTAAAGTGCAAGAATGAAGTGATAAACTAAATAAACAAGTAAAAGGTTCATGGTTGTTCATACTTTTAAAGATTCAACCAAAGTTTGATCTTTAAGCAAAGTAAACTTTAAGTTTACTTCAAGAACTACAAGTATGTTTTCACAACACATGAACTTACAAACTTTTGAAACAATAAATGAAGAACATAAGCTAGAAACTTTATGTTCTTGTATGCCTTGTAAGAACAAGTTAGATGAAGAATCAAACTAATAAGTTTGCTTCTTGAAAGCTAGTAAGTAAGTAACAACAACTAACAAGTAATTAATTAGCAACATGAACAAGTATCAAACAACAAAGAATGATGATGATTATGAAGTGTTGTGCTACGGTTTTAAGAAAAAGGAAGAAGAGAAGAAAGAGTCTCAAGTTGCTTACAAGAATTAGAGAAAAAAAAAAGAGAAACTTGAGAGATAAAAATGCAAGTAAGTGTGTAAGTGAGAGTGAAGTGAACTTAGTAATGAAGTAATACAAAAAAAAAGAAACCAAATACTCCACAAATGGCCTCATGGCCGTTGGTCATTCAAGGGATAAGGGGGAGGGCAATTGTCTACTAGTTTATGCAAGTTAAAGTCTTAAAAGTTGGATAATAAGAGAGCTTACATGGGGATAAGGTGGTAACTAGATTCTTCAAGTATTAAACTATCTAGTTGTAACTTAATGATGCTACTTACATGAAAGAATGGGTTAAGTGATCCATTTAAGAAGTAGGGTGGGCTTATAAGCCCATAATCATGAGTCCATACATTAATCAAGCCCAAGTTCAAGTAATTTCCAAGTAAATCCAATTAAAGCCCAAGTAATTAACTAATAACTTTAGTTAATTAAAATTATTAATAAAACTTAATCATGAATGTAAATAATATCTAAAAATATTATTCGTGAAAGTTTCGTGTGTCACAAAGACGTTTCGGGCATTCAAAGGTCACGTACGGTTAATCATGGCAACAAGTAAATGTAATAACATACATTCGTTTAATCACAAGTATTAATAATAAACATTATTAATTTAGGATGGAAAAACCAGGGTCGTTACATATAATGCGCATCAATAATATCCCTAAAAACAGAACATCTCGTCTTTATAATATATAAACTTCGAAGTACTAAACACCACGCCCACTACCTCTTTCGTCTAGTGAACATTCTGGGTAGGGGTGTTAAACTCGGTAGCTACCTTTAGGATTCACGTAAATTAGGGCCATACCCGTTTCTAATTCTTAGATTACCAAGAAATAATAATTAGGGGAAATATTCACAATAATTAGTGGCAATTATAACGTTCAACTAATTCAATCATAATCAACATAACTTCTGTCTGCATAATAATTCATTCGAGGAATGTTTTTCTTGTGTCATATCGCGTCAAACATTTATAAAAGCATTTCATGTATTCTCAGTTCAAAATATATTTCAAAAGCATTTAATAAAGCAGTTATAAAAACAGCGCATGTATTCTCAGTCCCAAAAATGTAACGAGTAAAAGGGAGCAAATGAACTTACGATACAATATTTTGTAGTAAAAATATTCATACGACGATACTGGACAATGTAGGGTTGGCCTTGGATTCACGAATCTATATCATTTGTATATATATTAATACATATACTTGTAATCAAAAATTATGTATATATTTTTAGTGATATAATTTTTATATTAACTACTTATATATTTCATTATTATTATATATTAATTTTTTTATATATAAAAATATAAATTTTTTTATGTTCGGTGAATTATATATATTTATATATATATATATATATATATATATATATATATATATATATATATATATATATTCATTTGTTTGTTAAGATAGTAATTATAATAATACCAAATAATATTAGTAGTGATTAAAATAATAATAATGATAATACTAGTATTAATAATAACTAGGTGCATTGCCCGTGCGTTGCACGAATATGGTAAGCGTTGTTGCATCGCACTTGTAATGTTGGTACGTGAAGCGATTTATGTCGACGGTTAACAATACGAATCTGGAATATTTGAATATAAACGTACATAAATCAATTTGTATCATCTATTGTGAATATATATATATATATATATATATATATATATATATATATATATATATATATATATATATATATATATATATATATATATATATATATATATATATCACAACCAAATACTATATAGAAGATCAAACATCTTAAAAAATAATGATACAAACGTGTATTTATATAACTCTATCAATTGTTTCATTTGAAAAGTGTCATTATTTCATTTGAAAAGTGTAGTGAGGTGAAAAATGAAAAATAGTATTTGAAGACAACAATGACTATCAATTTAATTAGGTACTATATATAAGGTAAGTGAAAAGGTTAAAACTATTGTTATTATTTATGACATAACATAAAGTTATTATGAATGTTTAGGAAAAATGAAAAGTTTAAAACTATTGTTATTATGCATAACATGCATCAATTTTAGTTATGATTAAAAATATTTAGGATCAAATGTATGATAATAACTTAATATCAATAATCAAACTGAAAGACTTTATACGCAACATTTTATTATTAATTTTTTAGTTCTAAATTGTCTTATCCTGATTAATTAATCAACTATTTTTACCATCTTTATATTTTTATTTTCTTAAACACATCTATTATGAGTAATAATTAAGTAATTATAATTACATGAAAACTCAAATATTTGATACGTAGTAAGTATTCACTTAATATTTAATAATAAGCTGCTTAATATTAAACTTGATGTAAGTAACAATTATATGCTAATTAAACTACTCCGTAATAGCTACTCGATCAAACATAACATATACTATGGTTGACTTATTCAATACATGTGCTTAATTGATGTTTCGCGAGGTGTATATAAAATAGCTTATATTTTTACAGGAAATACTATTAAATACGATACAATTTTGCACAAGATATTTATTTATTTATTGAATGGATATACTTAAACCTTGCTACAACACTTATAGGCAGTGTACCTAATCGTACAGTAGTGTAGTTTTTAGTAAGTCCGGTTCGTTCCACAGGGAATCTTTTTAAACAAAGCTTAACGCTATATTAGTTTACTTTTATAAAAATACAAATATATATATAAGTAATATTATTATTATAAAAGGGGGTTTTTACCGTTTAATGACCGGTTTGTCGATTTTAAAACTTTAGTCACAGTTAAAACCAAATGTAAAATATTAAAAATAAATACAAGACTTAAATTAAAGCGTAAAGTAAATAACGATAATGAAATTGCGAATAATAAAAATGCGATAAAATAAACTTGTGATAATTAAAAAGTACGATAATTAAAAGTGCAATTAAATAAAATAACAATAAAAATGCGATAATTAGAAGTGCAATTAAATATAAAATAAAGGAAATTAAATATGAAATAAAAGAATTATGCTTATTTAAACTTCCGTAATCATGATGTTTGACGTGTTGATTTTAGTTTTATGCCCATGGGTTAATTGTCCTTTGTCCTGGATTATTTAATATGTCCATACGGATTTATCCATAATAGTCCATCAGTCATAAATATAAAGAGCGAAAGCCTTCGTCAAATTATTCTTATTCCCGAAGTCAAATATTCCAACTAATTGGGGATTCGAATTGTAACAAGGTTTTAATACTTTGTTTAATGAATACACCAGGTTATCGACTGCGTGTAAACCAAGGTTTTACTACTTTGTTAACAATTACACCAATTACCCTTGAATGTAATTCACCCCTGTTTCAACAAGTCTATTAACTATTAATCCAGTTCCGTATCCGGTAAAATGAATAATTATTGGTATTTATAGATATCCCGCCCACCGTACCCAGTCAAGCGTATGTGGTTATATATAAATACGTCGAATTATAAGTTTGTATATTAAATTAACAAGGTATTGTTTAGTTAATATAAAACCCATTAATAGCCCATAGTCTAATTTCCACAAGTGTCGTTCTTTTATCCAAACCCCAATTATGGTACAAAGCCCAATTACCCAATTTTAGTAATTAGCCCAACATCATGATTACTTCGGATTAAATAAGCATAATAATAACTTAGCTACGAGACATTAAATTAAAAAGGTTGAACATAACTTACAATGATTAAAAATAGCGTAGCGTTACACGGACAGAATTTTGACTTACACCCTTACAACATTCGCTAACATACCCTTATTATTAGGATTAAAATTAAAATTAAAATTAAAATTAAAATATAAATATATATATTTACGTATATATTGAGAGAGATAGATTAAGAGTGTGAAAAAATGATCAGAATTCGGTTGGCTTTATAGGGACTATCAGAATTTGGGCCTCCGCGACTCGCGGTCCTTTTGGCCTTCAAACTCCGCGAGTCACGGAGTTTGCTTTTACAGCTCACACAAGTTTGGCTCTTTGTTTACCGACGGTTTTATAAATAAATATAATATATTAAATAATTATAAGAATTATTTAAATATTATATTATATTTATGTGCATAGTTGACTTGTAATTTTTAGTCCGTTGCGTCGAGCATTGAGAGTTGACTCATGTCCCGGTTCCGGATTTTCGAACGTCCTTGCGTATAATTTAATATCTTGTACTTTGCGTTTTGAATCTTGTACTCTTGTAATTTCGAGACGTTTCTTATCAATAATTGGAACCTCTTTGATTGTCTTTTGTACTTTTGAGCTTTTTGGTCGTTTGCGTCTTCAATTTGTCGAATCTGTCTTTTGTCTTCACCTTTTATTATTTAAACGAATATCACTTGTAAATAGAACAATTGCAACTAAAAGCTTGTCTTTCTTGAGGAATAATGCTATGAAATATATGTTCGTTTTTAACATTATCAAATATTCTCACACTTGAGCGTTGCTTGTCCTCAAGCAATATCGTCTTGAAATACTAGAATCACTTCTTTATTCTTCACACTTTGTACATCAGTGATTATTATACGGCGGTATAAACAATGGTAGTAACGATATGGTTTACAGTCCCACATGACTATAAAAATTTAGATCCATTAAGGAAATTGGATCTTTATGAAAACATTTGATCTTTTGAAAATTAAATCTAGTTTTTACCCTAGATAAGTTTTCCGGAATAACCCTTTACCGGTGTTTGCAAAATATTTTTGTGGGTTTGGTGGGTTTCAGATTTGAAAATTTTAGCTCAAAACTTATGGTTTTGTGTCACCCACTTGCTAACCTTGTATTTGGAAAGCAACACGTCCAGTTTACTTGTCCCGTATATTACCTTTCGGTAAACTACCGTCCGGTTGTAAAGGAAAGCGTTGAACAAGCAACTGTTAAGGCAATGTCCCCTGACATGCTTTTAATTATGGTCTATAACGTGTCGGACGCAATTACTATCCTTGGTAGGAGCAATAGTAAAGCTCACCCTTATGATTTTTCGGTCTGGCACAAGGTCCTGTCTTTGACCATGCTATGCAACCACCGTTCTTACGGTTGACACCCGATTTGGTTCAGGTGACCTAATGAATTCCAGGTGAATTCCTAGGATTTTATATTCAATGGTAATGAACGCATTGAAAAATAGGGTTTTCAGAAAACAAATCGGTTTGTAATTTTGATCAAAATATTTTCTCGTTCAAGCTCGAGTTTAGATATCATTGAATTCCATGAGTTTGTAATTCTCAATCTTTAAGGTCAATCTCAAGGATTGAGTAATATCAGGCTTAAAAGCTGATTTTTGATCTTTTAAGGAGATTATCCTTTCTGGGGATCTGATTCATTAGTCTTATCCAGCTAATTTGCATGGTGCCCCCCCATTTTACGAGATAAATCCTTCTCATGGTTAGGATAAATCTGACCACTTGGCGACCCTATTTAATGCTGAGGTCCGTGGATTTCCTGCTGATTTTAGTGATGACTTTTCTAGATTTTTCATCAACCTACAGCTGGTCTGGACGACAACTTCCTGACTTAAATCAAGAAGCGCGTTTCTTTTTCGGAAGACTTTACTTCCTTTTAATGATGGAATTGATTCATCGTGTAGATCCATCTCTTTTTTTTTTCTTTCATCGGGTAAAACAGTTTAGTTTAGTCCAAAGCAAAAGTATTTTCAGTTATTTGTTACAGATATATGTGACATATGTTTAAGATAACTTGGTAAATTTTCCCACACTTGGCTTTTATTTTCCTTTTTATTGTCCTTTATTCCATTTTAAATGAATTTTAACATTTTGGCTTGTTTCTCAATTTATGTCCTTTCCGAGGTTACAATAATTTCGGTGTTAAAACCTAGTTTTATCGTTCATAAATATGTATAAACATGATTTTGAGTTCATTTAATTGAAAATTTTGAAAAATTTTACTAGAATTGGGTAGTCAGTATATAAGACTAGGGCTGTTCTTTATTATCAGAGAGCACTAGATTCTAATACAACTACTACTTTACTAGTATTTTTAATGGTAACCAAGTGTTTAAGATAAAAATTTTAAAATCCGAAAGAATTTAACCCCTTCCCACACTTAAGATCTTGCAATGCCCTCATTTGCAAGAAATCAGTAACAATTTAAATTATTGAGGGTGATTTGTGTGAAAATGATTAAATTTTTACCAAAGTTTCCAAATATATTGGCGTTTGTTTGCTGAATGATAAATGGTGCACATCATTTGTTCATTCCGTCTTGTTGTTATTTCACATATATTTTGCATCTTGTCGTCAAAATTAGTTGCTTTTGCTGAACTTAATGCCAGTCTTTGAAAATGCGTTGTTTTACCCTGTTGTGTACATAAGATAAACTGCAAACATATATACATATTTTTGAAGTTTGGTATATTACCCCACATTCAAAAATTATTAAAATCTAAGAATAAAAGTTAGAAAATTATAAAAATTATTACAATATTAACATAAGTATTAAACGTATCAACATTACAAATTACAAAATAAATGAAACTAAGTAGACTAGGGATGATACTGATACCAATAGGGGTTCCAAGCATAACCATAGGTGCTATAGAATGCTTCGGCAGGGTTATACGTAGGATACGGTGGTTGCATCTCTATAGACCAGGGAGGGAATATGGGTTTTGGTGTAGGAATATAGTTTCTACCTATATGTTGGCAATGAGCTATGATTTGGTTTTGATGAACTTGTCAATCTTCAAATGCTCTCTGTCTAGCATTTTCGTACTCCTGTGCAGCTATAAACCTTTGCATTTCTTGCATCTCATTTCCCCCTCCTACATTACCTTGCTGTTGGTTTCTCTCAACCTGTGGATGTCTACCATGGTATTGTACTGCGGCATTATTTCGCCTCTTCAAAACTTTCGCACCATGGTATACATTTAAACCTATAGTATCGCGAGGTTCTGGTTCTTCGACTAATAATCTCCCCCGACTTATATCCACACCGAGATATTCAGCAATCAAAGTAATAAAAATACCACCTCCTATTATGCTATGCGGTCTCATCCCCCTAACCATAGCTGATAAATAATAACCCACACAATAAGGTATACTTATAGCGCTTTGTGGGTCTCGAATACACATATGGTAAAACAAATCCTGTTCATTTACCTTTTCCTTGTTCTTACCTCTTTGTGTAATCGAATTAGCTAAAAACCTATGAATCACTCTTAATTCAGCTCTATCTATATCCAAATAAGAGTAATTTCCCCCTTTGAATCGGTGATGGCTTGTCATTTGACTCCATACACCGTGTGTATCAAAATTTTCATCTATCTTTCTACCATTTAGTATCAACCCTCTACAATCGGCAGATGCTAACTCCTCAGGCATATATATACGTAAAGCCTGAGCCATGTCTAGTAAAGACATGTGGCGCATCGAACCTCCTAACAAAAATCTAATAAAAGATCGATCGGTTAAACTAGATATCCGATCATTCAACTCTATACTACACAACAATTCTTCACACCATACTTTATATACAGGTCTACGCATGGTGAATAAACGTACCCAGTCATTAAAAGTAGAATTACCATACCTCTGTGCAAGTAATTCCCTAATTGGCCCGGCCAATTCTACAGCTTCTAAGGGTCCCCATTCTATGACCCTAGGTACCTCAACAACTTTAGAATGAAGAGTATGCAAACCCCTTTGGTATTTTAGATAATCTATCCAAAGTCTGTCAAATCTCAGGTTCGGGTGCAACTCTTCTAAGTGCATATCAGAAAATATCATGACTGGATGAGGTATATCTTGCTTGTAGTAGTTATCCACCTCCTGTTGTTCCGCATTCTCAGCAGGAGCATTACGAGCTTGGGATGAAGATTCACCCCTTTCAGTCTGCAAAACACATCAAACACAATTTTTGTGCATCCAAATATGCATTAGTGTCAGCAAAATCATCAATCAAAATAATTACAATGACATGATCAATTTATATCAAACTTAAGCTCATTTTCACATTTTTATCAAATCTACACTTTTTCAAATAAGCATATACGAAAATGTTCGCCAAGTTCATAAGCATTCAACTCAAATAACATGTCAAAATAATCATTACTAGCAATTAAACAAGTTTCAAATGGCATTATCTTTCAAAAATCAAGTTCATGAATTTTAGACTTGAAAAAGTCCACTTTAATTCTCAAAATCATGTTTAGGCTCAAAGTTTGGATCATTTAACTACCTAAACATGTTACACTACTTAATTTAGCAACAATTCATGACAAAAATCGGCCATAACCTGTTTATATCAAAAAGCCCCAAATTTGCTCAAAAACACAAACCCTAGATTACTCAAAATTTGAAGTTTAAGAGTTCTAATCATGTTAAATAGCATCAATCTAGGTTATACAAGCATAATACATAAACAATTTAATCATAATTACACTAAAAAGCATCAAAATCAAATTGGGGAAAAAATTGCTCAAGAACACTAATTTTCGGATTAAATAGTGTTTAGGTGTAGAAATTTACCGTTTTTCTTGAGTAATTCCTTGATAGCATCCTTCTTAACATGATTTTAGTAAAAGATTTGATGATTAACGGTTAAAAATTGTGATTTTGGGGGTGTTTTTGTGGGTTTTTTCGGCAGTTTTTTCGCTGTGTTTTGTGTTGTGGGTTGTGAACTGAGCTGTTCTGCGTTTTTATTTTTTTTTCTGTATTTTGGTCCTCCCGCGACTCGCGAGGATTAAACCTCCAAACTCCGCGAGTCGCGGAGTTGTTGTTTTTTTTTTTTTTTTTTATATATATATATCCTATACAAATTAAAACAATTAAGTAATTAATTTTAAAATTTTGTTTCCCTTGTTATTTAGGACGAGGTCGTTTCGGATCGATGTCCTAGTCCGTCCCTCGACAAAATTTTAAAATTTGTCTTTTTGTAGCTATTGTTTTAAAAGCTAAGATTTTTGGTTTTTTTTAATGTTTTTGGCATACCTTAATTCAATAAGATTAAAAATAATGATAATAAAAGTTCCCGTCCCTCCTTCGGGTAAAGCAATTTCGGTTTAAAGACCTAGTCTTCAACTTACGACGAATTTTAAAAATCATATTTTTAACTTAATGAGATAAAGTAAATTTTTGTTTTTAAATTCACACAACTTAAATATAAAATTCAAAATTAATATTAAAAATTCACACCAAACTTTAAAATTTGAAATGCATAAAATTAAAAATTCATATTTTAAAAATAAAAAATTCACACCAAACTTAATTTAAAAATTCATATTATAAATTCACACCAAACTTATATTAATTTTTCAAATATTTACAATTTTAAATATATTGATTTTACAAAGTTTACAATATTAATTTAAGATTTAAATATTAATTTTAAAAATATGGTAAAAATAAAATTAAAAATCTTTTTGGCTTTTTATCCCACTTTTATCAATCAAATATTATCAAAAATATGCGCCCCTCTTTTCGGTAAAAGTAATTTCGGTTCCAAGACCTAATTTAACTCATGACGAATTTTTGAAATATTTTGGGTTGATTGATTAAAGATATTTATACCTTAAGAATAAACGTTAAATTTCGCAGTGATGTAATAAATTTTTAAATGATATCAATAATTTCGGTCGCCAAACCTAATTTTATTCAATACCAATTTAATACTTTATAGCGAACAAATTAGCGTTTATTATCAAAAGGTTAAAAATAAAAAAAAATAAAATAAAAACTGTACAAACATACCTGTGAAATAGATTTCTTAGTTATATGATCTATCCCATTCATAAGATAGTCGGTTTAATTGGTTTTCCATAGCTACATAGGCGTAACCTCGAGCATTCAGTGTCTTTTCTTCTAAACATATGAACGATCCGTCTCTGCATAAAGTAACAAATTCGGTGTTTAAATAGGTTTGATTATTTGAACATTTACCTCCATGTGACCATTTTCCGCATTTGTGACATCTTTCTAGGTGTCGTGCTCTTCTTTTCGCTGCGGATTTTGATTTTCCTTTACCAAATTGTAACTTATTATCTTCGCATCTGGATTCTTTTCTAACTCCGTCCATTTTTTCTCTGATTACTGATACTATTTCACTTGGTAGTGTGTCATTATTACGTTTAGTGATCAAAGCGTGTAGCATTAGACCATGGTTTAGTTCACAGGCAGTCTTCATTTTGTAAAAACCTAAAAAAAAATAAAAATTCAGAATGGGGGGAGAAGACTAGTTCTTTAGGGTCTGCTAGGGAAAGACCATTCGGGTTCCATTTTCGAGAACTACACGAAAACAGACAATCTAACTCTAACAGAAATACATATTATCCTTTAAAGACTTGATTCTCCCCACACTTAGTTAGCTGTGGTGTCGAAATTGTGATTAACTTCGCTGTCGACTTCCATCGGACCATGTATGTAATGTTTAACTCTGTGACCATTAACTTTAAATTCAATCCCATTTGAATTTATTAATTCTATCGTTCCGTATGGGAAAACTCTTTTGACTATGAATGGTCCAGACCATCTTGATTTCAATTTTCCAGGAAATAGCTTGAATCGTGAATTGAAAGAAGAACTCTGTCTCCTTCTTTAAATTCTTTTGAAGTTCTGATTCTTTTATCATGCCATTTCTTCGTTCTTTCTTTATAGATTAACGAATTTTCGTATGCTTCATGTCTTAATTCTTCTAATTCCTTTAGTTGACTTAATCGTAGACGTCCGGCTTCATGTAAATCAAGATTACATGTCTTCAAAGCCCAAAATGCTTTGTGTTCAATTTCTACTGGAAGATGACATGCTTTTCCATAAACAAGTCTAAAAGGTGTGGTTCCAATTGGAGTTTTGTAGGCTGTTCTAAAAGCCCAGAGTGCATCCTCCAATTTAATGGACCATTCCTTCGGATTTGATCCTACGGTTTTCTCTAGAATACGTTTTAAAGCTCGGTTGGTATTTTCAACTTGTCCACTTATTTGTGGATGATATGCGGTGAAGATTTTATGAGTTACTCCATATCTTTTAAGAACTTTCTCAAGTTGATTATTACAGAAATGAGTACCCCGATCACTTATTAAAGCTTTCGGTGTTCCAAACCTTGCAAAAAGACGTTTTAAAAAGTTGACTACAACTCGTGCATCGTTAGTTGGGAGAGCTTGTGCTTCCGCCCATTTAGATACATAATCAATGGCTACGAGTATATATAGATTATTATGAGATTTTGGAAATGGACCCATAAAGTCAATACCCCAAATGTCAAATACTTCACATACTTGTATGACATTTTGTGGCATTTCATCACGTTGACTTATTTTTCCGGCCATTTGACAAGCATCACAGGATTTGCAAAGAAGGTGTGCGTCTTTGTAAATTGTAGGCCAATAGAATCCAGCATCATAAACTTTTCTTGCTGTTAGTTGAGGCCCATAATGCCCTCCTGTTGGTCCTGTGTGACAATGGTTTAATATTTTACTTGCTTCATCTCCAAATACACATCGGCGTATTATTCCATCGGGACAACTTTTAAACAGATGTGGATCTTCCCAAAAATAGTTTTTTATATCACTGAAGAATTTCTTTCGTTTTTGGTACGATAATCCTTTTTCAAGGAATCCACATACTAAGTAGTTTGCATAGTCTGCAAACCATGGTATTTCATTATAATCTATCTTCAATAGATATTCATCAGGAAAGTTGTCTTGTATGGCCGATTCATTTAGAACTTCTAATTCGGGATTTTCAAGACGAGAAAGATGATCAGCGGCGAGATTTTCTGCTCCTCTTTTATCTCGGATTTCAATATCAAACTCTTGTAAGAGTAAGATCCAACGGATTAATCTTGGTTTAGCATCTTGTTTTGAAAATAGGTATCTAAGAGCAGAATGGTTGGTATAGACCACCGTTTTTGCTAGAACGAAATATGATCGAAATTTGTCAAAAGCAAAGACAATAGCAAGGAGTTCTTTTTCAGTAGTTGTATAGTTCGTTTGTGCTCCTTGTAACGTCTTACTAGCATAATATATAGGTTGAAATCGTTTTTCAATCCTTTGTCCTAAAACGGCTCCCATTGCAAAATCACTTGCATCGCACATTAGTTCAAATGGTAGATTCCAATTTGGTGTTATCATGATCGGCGCATTAGTGAGTTTCTCTTTAAGAATATTAAAAGATTTGATACACTCATCTGAAAAGATGAATGGAGCATCCTTTTCTAGGAGTTTATTCATATGAGTGGCAATTTTAGAAAAATCTTTTATGAAACGTCAGTAAAAACCGGCATGCCCTAGAAAACTCCTAACTCCTCTAACATTGGTGGGATGTGGAAGTTTAGCAATTACATCTACTTTAGCTCTATCTACTTCAATTCCTTCTTTTGAAATTTTATGTCCAAGAACGATGCCTTCTTTAACCATGAAATGGCATTTCTCCCAATTAAGTACTAGATTTGATTGTTCGCATCTAATAAGCATTCGTTCAAGATTAGCTAGACATGTTTCAAATGTATCACCGAAGACTGAAAAGTCATCCATGAAAATTTCCATGCATTCTTCTATCATGTCGTGAAAAATCGCCATCATACACCTTTGAAAGGTTGCAGGGGCGTTGCAAAGTCCAAATGGCATGCGTTTGTAAGCAAAAGTACCATAAGGGCACGTGAATGTGGTTTTCTCTTGATCTTCGGGTGCTATTAGAATTTGAAAATATTCGAAAAATCCATCTAGAAAACAATAGTAACTATTTCCGGCTAATCTTTCCAACATTTGATCTATGAAAGGTAAGGGAAAGTGATCTTTTCTGGTGGCGTCATTTAATTTTCTATAATCAATACATACACGCCATCCTGTTACAGTCCTAGTAGGAATAAGCTCATTTTTCTCATTTGTAATGACAGTCATGCCACCTTTCTTAGGCGCGCATTGAACTGGGCTTACCCATGGACTATCAGAAATTGGATACATTAAACCTGCATCTAGCAGTTTAATAATCTCTTTCTTAACTACATCTTGCATATTAGGATTTAGTCTTCATTGGCGTTGCACATACGTTTTATGACCTTCTTCCATAAGGATTTTATGTGTGCAATACGAAGGACTTATTCCTTTAATATCATGAATCTTCCATGCAATGGCTGGTTTATGGGCTTTCAACACAGAAATGAGTTGTGATTTCTCATTTTCAGTAAGAGAAGACGATATTATTACAGGTAATTCAGATTCACCATGTAAATAAGCGTATTCCAAATGGTTTGGAAGTGGCTTTAACTCTAATTTCGGAGGTTCTTCTATCGATGATTTATATCTATATCTGTCTTCTTCTTTTAGCATTTGAATTTCTTCTGTTGTTGGTTCATATCCATTAGCTATAAGTGTAGCTAACATTTCAGCTTCATCAATTAGTTCATTACCTTCTCCTAAAGAACATTCTCCTGTTCCTTGTAATTCTGGAAATTCTTCTAATAATTCTGCATGTGCATCTATAGTTTGAATATAATAACATGTATCATCTGCAGATTGCGGTTGTTACATTGCTATATCAACTGAAAAGGTAACACTCTCGTCCTCTATACTTAGGGTCAATTTCTTACCGAACACGTCTATCATTGCTTTAGCCGTGTTTAAGAATGGTCTTCCTAATATGAGAGGAACTTGAGAATCTTCTTCCATGTCCAAAACAACAAAATCTACTGGAAATACTAAAGTACCAACTTTAACTAGCATGTTCTCCATTATCCCTCTAGGATATTTTATTGATCTATCGGCTAGTTGTATGCTTATTCTGGTTGGTTTCAATTCTCCAAGGTCTAGTTTAGCGTATAGTGAATACGGCATTAGATTTATACTAGCACCTAAATCTGCTAATGCTTCTATTGAACTAAGACTTCCCAGAAAACATGGAATTGTGAAACTTCCTGGATCAGATAGTTTTTCTGGTATCTTATTCAACAGCACTGCTGAACAATTAGCGTTCATAGTAATAGCCGAGAGTTCTTCCATTTTCTTTCTATTTGAGATTAGATCTTTCAAGAATTTAGCATATCTAGGCATTCCTGAAATCACATCAATGAAAGGAAGATTTACATTTATTTGTTTAAACATATCCAAGAATTTGGATTGCTCGGCTCCAAGTTTCTCTTTTTTCATTTTACTCGGGTAAGGAAGTGGTGGTTGGTATGGTTTAACATAAGGTTTATCCTTAACTGTGTTATCTTCATTATCCTTTTCAACTACCGGTTCTTTTTCCTTATCTTGATCAGGTTGTGGTTCTTGTGGAGTAGGAATAGTTTTGTGACGACCCGGAAATTTCTGACTAAATTTAAACTTTATCTTTATATTATTCTGACACGATAAGCAATGTTTGTTAAGTTAAATCTCAAGGATTTTAAACTATGTTTATACATTCATTTAAACCTCGACCAAATTCCAATGATTCACGAACCATTAAATGAACATATATGAATATGTATGTATATGTGTATATGTTATAAATTGAAAATGTCAACAAAGTATTTAAAAGTATAATGCTTTATATGAACGTATTTGTTTCAATATGATTATCGACGAAATTAAAAAAAATATATATATTAAATGATTGAATTATCAGAAACATTGAATTATGATTACAAGTCTCTGTTGAGAGGTTCACTATGATTTGAAAAATCTATTCCTCTTAACGATATTCGGAATAATTTGTAAAGCTATTTATAAATAAAAATAAAAAGTGTCATTTACGAAAGTTAGACAAAAGCTAGTGGAGAATTGGTTTCCATAATATTCTATTAATCTATTTTCAAACGTACAAAAACGTTTTCAGTTAAAAAAGAACTTTATTATTAAAATGTATATAACTTTTATATATATCTAGAATCACTTTTGACAACTCATTACTTAACCAGTATAATAAATATAACGATATTTATATTTTATTTCATTAAATATATATAACGATTTAAATTAATATTATATATATTTATACGCGTATTATACATACATAGTTTTTATACTATTACTATACTTTAACTTTACCTTTACTTTACTTTTACTTTACTTTAACTTTAATAATTCACTTTAATAATTCATACTTTAATAATTCACTTTAATAATTCATACTTTAATAATTTACTTTAATAATTCATACTTTAATAATTCACTTTAATAATTCATACTTTAATAATTCACTTTAATAATTCAAAAATCTATTATAAATAGAATTCAATAGGTTTCATTATTTCATAGAAACTTAAAAATATATTTCTCTAAACTCTCTCAATCGATTTACATATATATATATATATATTTTCTCTGTATTATTTCAAGATATTATTAGTATACATAAAATATTACGACGGAGTGATGTCCGAGTGATTTCAAAATAGTTTTTTGAATGAGTCGAAGCTAAGGAAATTATGGGTTATAGCTATGGAGGTGATGGGTATGGTTCATGGGTATGCTCGTGAGGTCAATCTAGTGTTTATCATCTCCGTTACGTCTACGTACTTTCCTGCAATATTGAATCTCAATATTGTTACGTTCGTGAATCCGAGGCCAACCTTGCACTTGTTAAATGACGTTATATGTATTTTTACTACGAAATACAGTATGGTGAGTTTCATTTGCTCCCTTTTTAATTGCTTTTGCAATATATATTTTTGGGCTGAGAATACATGCACTGTTTTATAAATGTTTTACGAAATAGACACAAGTACTAAAACTAATTCTACGTGGGTTTAAACCAGAAATATACCCTTAGCTTGGTAACATTAAACTACTTGTCTATGTACGGTAGGCGCGAATCCTAAAGATAGATCTATTGGGCCTGACAAACCCCATCCTGACTATGGGATACTTTAGCACTTCGAGGTTATATTAAACACACCTGATCTGGTGTACTTTAGAGGGTAAAACATGAACGTTAAGGCTTGTTATCGGGTGCCTACAATTTATAGAATACTCTTATACACTTGCGAGTGTACATATATTTATAAACGGAAATCTTGTGGTCTATTGATATATTGAAATGATTGTTATGATAAACCTATGAACTCACCAACCTTTTGGTTGACACTTTAAAGCATGTTTATTCTCAGATATTAAAGAAATCTTCCGTTGTGCATTAGCTCATTTTAAGGATATTACTTGGAGTCATTCATGGCATATTTTGAAAGACGTTGCATTCGAGTCATTGAGTTCATCAAGATTATTATTATGTCAATTATAGTTGGATGTATTATGAAATGGTGTGCATGCCGTCAACTTTCATTGTAAAGAAAGTTTGTCTTTTAAAAACGAATGCAATATTTGTAAAATGTATCATATAGAGGTCAAAATACCTCGCGATGTAATCAACTAATGTGAATCGTTTATAATGTATATGAACGGGTCCTTTCAGTTGGTATCAGAGCGGTGGTCATAGCGAACCAGGTCTGTATTAGTGTGTCTAACTGATAGTCGTTAGGATGCATTAATGAGCCTGGACTTCGACCGTGTCTGCATGTCAAAAGTTTTGCTTATCATTTTTGTCGGAAATTGCCTGCTTATCATTCTTAGTCTAGACACATCTTACTGCATTGATTGCATGAATAGTGTATAGACAAAATTCATATCTTAGCGTATCTGTTACTGTAAACTTTGCCTGACATATCCCGTAATTTCCTCCGTAATCTACAAAATCTTTTGCGCTATATATATATATATAGATATTCTATGTAATTAGAATACCACCCGATAGCCGAAAAATCATTTCATATCGAAAAATTCTTTATTCAATCGAACTAAATGGAATTCGTCATTAGTTCAAGTCCCTCGAATTCCGATATGGAATCCCACTCAAGCTCCGAAAGCAGTGTGACCGGAATGGATCAACCAATTAGCCATCATCTATTCTGGATGAATTAGGGATAGGTTCGTAGCCTCCTCAATAATTGGAGACAAGAAGAAGGTGATCCCTTCCATCTACCACATTGCCCTCTTGGCAATGGACCTGAAGCACTTACCGGCGAACCGGTCCGAAACACCATTTTCTCTCTCATTTTCAGAGTATCTCGTCACAATTATATACTACATCAAATTCTAGATTTTATTTATCCACTCGTCCGAACCGACAATCACCCCGGTGTAATAGAAGAAGTCAACGAGCTTCGCGCTCGAGTAGTGGCTTTAGAGAATATGGTGCAAGGGTTACAAACACCAACAAATAACGAAGTATTAATTCATAATTTCAATTTTATTGAATAAATACTCCGTAAAAGTTATGTAATTTCTAAAGTCTTTAGGGATTATTCAGTTCTAGTTTCAACCGTAAATCAAATGAGTTTAATTTAATATTAACTCATTAAATCTATGTTACATCTGAAGAAAATATGCACATATATATTTTCATAAAGACTGTAATAAAATTCTGTTGTACAAAATATTAATTGTGAAAAAATTTTTTTAACGGGTAGGTAATACCCGAGAGATATATAAATTCACAATTAATATATTACATTTTTCGAATCTGATTAAGCAAATCATCAACTATACTCCCAAAATCTCACAACAATATACATTCTTGTATAGAAATCAAAACAACCATTCTCACCCAAATTTGATTACGCATTCTGATTTTGACAAATCAAAATCCAAGTCATGATTTAACAGAAGACATCACTTTTAGATTCCTACATCTTTCAAAGCTATACTTTGACTTCAAAACCGTGTTAGAACATCATATGTATATTAACGATTACAAACTGTGTTCAAACTCTCCGAAGTTTTCGAAGACACTTCAAACAATGAACAATCGAGATGATGATCCAACCACATATTACCCACATTTATGTACCTAAAAAGCTCTCGAAGCCAAAGTCATAGTTCGACGCGTATCCGTGTCAGACCCTTTGGCATTTATTAGTTAAAATGACTTTTCAATTCCTTTTCAAAGTAGACAGTTTTGTCACAGCTCCAGCAAGTCAACTTCGACTTTTCAGTCGAACTAGTCTTACTATAACCTCGATAGATACGTTGCCCTTTCGTCATCGTTACTAGGGACCTTTCATATCTCTCCACCTTAGCAATAAACTTACCAACAACTTCAATTATCTTTGACTTTTCGAAAAATCATTATATTTATTGAAATCACATCATTTACTCATTCGCATCTTGTAACGAGAATTGTCAAACGAATCATCGAAAAACAGTAACCAGTATTTTGAAATCTCGCAGCATGTCTACACCAACAGTTATATGTGTACGTAAAACGTCTATCTCCTGGACTTACATACTTTGAATGTGAAGTTCTGAAAAATATTTTGAACTGCAAAGTAGTTCTTGAAATGCTGACGAAGCATCAAAAACTGTAAACGATCTTAACAGTAAAAAGTTTGATGACAAAGAATAGTAAGGTGGTAAAGCTGAGAAAAAGAGAAGGTTTGGAACTGGAAAACGGATTGAACAGACTATGAAGGAGGCTGTGGACAAATCACAAAGACTAAATCTGCCTTCAAAGAATCCAAATGATTCAGTGCCTGCTAAAGTCATTAACGAATACCTTACTCTTTATTCTAAACCTTTACAGACAAATCTTCATCATCATCCATCAATATTAGAAATTCTAAGATATTATCATATCTTTCATTATAAATATCCGCGATATTTCTGAAGATATTTTCACAACTAATCTTATCTGAAGTCATTTATCTCTTTGCGCTATCAGTGTTACATCATATAAGAAACTATTAGTTTCTATATTCTATAAACTTTCGAGTTTAAATTATGAATGTTTTGAAGTAGTGTTGGGAACTGAAGCATGAGTTAGTATAATATAATGACACTTGATCAACGTGATTATATTACAGTAAGTCATGCTGAGTTTCTAATGGGACATGACGATTCACAGACCATGCCGTCATCATGTTCCATGTTACACGACTCTTGTATTCTATTTAATCTCTAAAAATATCAAGAATATATTTTCTTGATGATTCGGTCTTTTTAGGGTATTCTGGTAAATTAACAAATCAAGATCGTGCCATTACCATTTCTTTCTTAGAACATTAACTATGTTCATTCTGAAATTCATATCTGCGAATACTGGACCATTACAAACGTTGCTTAATCGCAAGAAGAAGAAACAAAAGGACAAAACTCCAAAATAGAAATTGGAGTATAAATCGCAGCAAATAGAAGGGAGCATTAACTGTGGATGTCAATGATTATAGAAGACAAAAGCAGGGGCTTTAAAATATAAGGGAAGATATAAAACCCAACAACCACCCAAAAATTATAAACCGTATATATTGATGCATATAGCAATATAAAGACACGGAAGAACTAAAAATACTATAAAACCGAGAGTATAGTAGAAGTAAATAGATTCTTCCGGAGGCAGATGAAAAAGAAGAACGACAGATATGAAAGTGAGGAGTATATCGAGAATCAGTACTGGATGAAGCATATTGACAAATACTTTAAAATATGAGTTGAGGGAGAAAGAATAGAAGGTGTGAGTTGTAAGGAAACGAAGGAGGTGGATTTATAGTGAAATACCCGACGGAGAAATCAAGATGGATTATCGTATTAATTCAAAGAGAATCATAATCTCCTTAATCACCGAAGCATCAAATCCAACATAGATTATAAAGATTTTCTTTAAATTCGGAGATCAATTGTGATGACGTCAAAAGATATGACGAATCACTATAATCTTATTTCCTTCATTTACGATAACTTCCCTCATGCGCTTTGAGTAATCAAATTATTTTATCCATACTTCTTAGACATGATAAAACTTCATAATCGTCATAATAACATTCTCATTGTTAGCCATAACGACCTCTATCAAATTTTGGGGACGAAATTTCTTTAACGGGTAGGTACTGTGACGACCCGGAAATTTCTGACTAAATTTAAACTTTATCTTTATATTATTCTGACACGATAAGCAATGTTTGTTAAGTTAAATCTCAAGGATTTTAAACTATGTTTATACATTCATTTAAACCTCGACCAAATTCCAATGATTCACGAAACATTAAATGAACATATATGAATATGTATGTATATGTGTATATGTTATAAATTGAAAATGTCAACAAAGTATTTAAAAGTATAATGCTTTATATGAACGTATTTGTTTCAATATGATTATCGACGAAATTAAAAAATATATATATATTAAATGATTGAATTATCAGAAACATTGAATTATGATTACAAGTCTCTGTTGAGAGGTCCACTATGATTTGAAAAATCTATTCCTCTTAACGATATTCGGAATAATTTGTAAAGCTATTTATAAATAAAAATAAAAAGTGTCATTTACGAAAGTTAGACAAAAGCTAGTGGAGAATTGGTTTCCATAATATTCTATTAATCTATTTTCAAACGTACAAAAATGTTTTCAGTTTAAAAAGAACTTTATTATTAAAACGTATATAACTTTTATAAATATCTAGAATCACTTTTGACAACTCATTACTTAACCAGTATAATAAATATAACGATATTTATATTTTATTTCATTAAATATATATAACGATTTAAATTAATATTATATATATTTATACACGTATTATACATACATAGTTTTTATACTTTTACTATACTTTAACTTTACCTTTACTATACTTTTACTTTACTTTAACTTTAATAATTCACTTTAATAATTCATACTTTAATAATTCACTTTAATAATTCATACTTTAATAATTCACTTTAATAATTCATACTTTAATAATTCACTTTAATAATTCAAAAATCTATTATAAATAGAATTCAATAGGTTTCATTATTTCATAGAAACTTAAAAATATATTTCTCTAAACTCTCTCAATCGATTTACATATATATATATATATATATATATATATATTTTCTCTGTATTATTTCAAGATATTATTAGTATACATAAAATATTACGACGGAGTGATGTCCGAGTGATTTCAAAATAGTTTTTTGAATGAGTCGAAGCTAAGGAAATTATAGGTTATAGCTATGGAGGTGATGGGTATGGTTCATGGGTATGCTCGTGAGGTCAATCTAGTGTTTATCATCTCCGTTGCGTCTACGTACTTTCCTGCAATATTGAATCTCAATATTGTTACGTTCGTGAATCCGAGGCCAACCTTGCACTTGTTAAATGACGTTATATGTATTTTTACTACGAAATACAGTATGGTGAGTTTCATTTGCTCCCTTTTTAATTGCTTTTGCAATATATATTTTTGGGCTGAGAATACATGCGCTGTTTTATAAATGTTTTACGAAATAGACACAAGTACTAAAACTAATTCTACGTGGGTTTAAACCAGAAATATACCCTTAGCTTGGTAACATTAAACTACTTGCCTATGTATGGTAGACGCGAATCCTAAAGATAGATCTATTGGGCCTGACAAACCCCATCCTGACTATGGGATGCTTTAGTACTTCGAGGTTATATTTAGCACACCTGATCTGGTGTACTTCAGAGGGTAAAACATGAACGTTAAGGCTTGTTACCGGGTGCCTACAATTTATAGAATACTCTTATACACTTGCGAGTGTACATATATTTATAAACGGAAATCTTGTGGTCTATTAATATATTGAAATGATTGTTATGATAAATCTATGAACTCACCAACCTTTTGGTTGACACTTTAAAGCATGTTTATTCTCAGGTATTAAAGAAATCTTCCGCTGTGCATTAGCTCATTTTAAGGATATTACTTGGAGTCATTCATGGCATATTTTGAAAGACGTTGCATTCGAGTCATTGAGTTCATCAAGATTATTATTATGTCAATTATAGTTGGATGTATTATGAAATGGTGTGCATGCCGTCAACTTTCGTTGTAAAGAAAGTTTGTCTTTTAAAAACGAATGCAATATTTGTAAAATGTATCATATAGAGGTCAAAATACCTCGCGATGTAATCAACTAATGTGAATCGTTTATAATGTGTATGAACGGGTCCTTTCAAGTTTCATCAGAAGTTACAGGTATTTCAGGTGGTTTAAGTGTTGTACCACTTCTTGTGGTAATGGCTTTAGCTGTTTCATTTCGGGGGTTAGCATTTGTATCACTAGGTAGACTTCCCGGTTTTCTTTCACCTATTAACCTTGCTAGGTTACTTACTTCTTGTTCCAGATTTTGAATAGAAGCTTGTTGATTTCTAAATGCTTGAGCATTTTGTTCATTAGTTTGTTTCTGAGATGTGAAAAACTGCGTTTGAGTTTCAACTAGCTTCGTCATCATATCTTCTAAATTCAGCTTTTTATCATCGGTTTGTTGTGGTGGTTTGTTTTGAAAATTAGGTCTTTGCTGATTGTAATTATTATTGGATACTTGTTGATTGCTAGGACCTTGTTGGTTGTTGTATGGAATATTTCGGTTATAGTTCTGGTTTTGATTGTAAATCGGTCTTGGTGGTTGATAATTATTCTGATAATTATTTCCAGGCCTTTGGTTTATGTATGAAATATTCTCTCTTTGTTCCATTGTTAATTCAATACTTAGACAATCTTTTGTCAAATGTGGTCCTCCACACTGCTCACAACTAATTCGTATTGAGTGAATATCTTTAGTCATCTTTTCCATTCGTCTCTCGACAGCATCTATCTTTGCGGAAATGGAATCTAAGTCATGGCTAGAATCGGCTCTAGCTGCTTTAGATGATCTAACGATATCTTTTTCTTGGTGCCACTCATGTGAGAGGGAAGCAGTGTTATCAATAATTTTGTAAGCATCAGTTTCGGTTTTCTTCATAATAGAACCACCAGCTGCTATATCTATGTCTTTCCTTGTAGTGATGTCGCATCCTTGGTAGAATATTTGTACTATTTGACAGGTGTCTAAACCATGTTGCGGACATCCTCTTAATAACTTTCCATATCTTGTCCACGCCTCATATAGAGTTTCATTCGGCTTCTGTGTAAACGTAACAATTTCTGCTTGAAGTCTTACGGCTTTAGATGCAGGAAAGAATTGTTTAAGAAATTTTTCAACTAAAACGTCCCATGTATCGATCGCCCCTTCAGGTAACGATTCCAACCAATCTTTGGCTTCTCCCTTTAAAGTCCAGGGAAATAACATGAGATATATCTGTTCATCCTCCACTTTTCTTATTTTAAATAGTGTGCAGATCCTATTAAAGGTACGTAGATGTTCATTTGGATCTTCCTTCGGCGCACCACTAAATTGGCATTGATTAGTCACCATGTGTAGAATTTGTCCTTTGATTTCATAATCTGGCGCATTAATGTCTGGATGAGTAATTGCGTGACCTTGGCCAGTGCGTTTAGCTCTCATTCGGTCTTCCATACTTAAAGGTTCCAGATTCTCCATAATTGAATTTGTTGAATCGGAATCACTAGAGGATTCTGATTTTATGGTTCGTTCCTCAACAATCTCTGTTTAAATGATTTGTAGTTCCGAAGGAAAGTTTAGTGGTTCAGGATCTACGAATCGTTCCTGAATATTCTCCGGATTCTCAATTGTGAGGTCGGGTTCAAAAAATGGATTATCGGAAATTTGAACTGGAGTACTTGGTCGACTGGATGACGATTCTAAAGAAAAATCAACGGCGGTAATATTTGCTAAATGTCTTGATCTAGTTACAGGTGGTGAACGTACAAAAGGTGGTGAACGTCTTGCTCGGTGCATTCACTGAATATCCTATTAGTTTTTAAAAGGAAAGAAAAATTATAATAAGTTATCCAATCAATAGACTTTTCTGATTTTGCCCACATTTCGAATAGCCAAAAGATGCAGCAGAGGGGCAGGATTCGTTTGGTCTCAATATAATTGAGGACTGTTTGGCTCCAATAACCCGGTCCACGTACAAATCTAACTATTACTACGAACCAGAAAATTTTGATGTCTATCAATTTAACCACTTAAAATAAATTTTCGTAATTTTAAGAAATTTAGATAAGAAGTAGAATAAAAATCTATGTCCTAAAATTAGAATAGCGAGAAATAAGAAAGAAAAAGAGTTCGTCGAAAAAGGTCGAAAAAGAAAAATGGTTGAAAAATAAAAGGTGACGGAAAAATAAAAGAAACTTATAAAACTTAAAAACAATTGACTAACCTAACCTTATTACAACAACTAACTTAAAATTATAATCGCAAATTGAGATTACTAATTGGAATGATAATTGATACATAGGTAAAAGTCGTCTAAAATATTAAAGCTTACAGGAAAAACTATATCCCAAATGGAAATAACTTAAAAAGAAACTAAAACTTAAAAAGGCGTCGCAAAATTCTAAAGCACCTAAATCTTAGTCTAAAGAAAAAGCACTTAAGGAATTCTACGACAAAGACTAAAAATCTAGAAGTAAAAATAACTATGGCAAAAACTAAGTTTAAAACTAAATATGAGCGAAAAATACAAATATTACGCTAAAACGATTAAAAAGGGATAAAATATAAAAATATACAAAAGTTGTAAAAAGTACAATTTTTATAAAAATATTATTTTTATATTATTTATTTATTAAAACTATTAATTTTACAATTTAATTAAACTAATTTAACTAAATAAAACAAATTAAATAAAAAGAAACTTTAAAATAAAACTTAATTATAATAATAATAGATAATTAGGGTTAAATAATAATAATAATAACTAATTACCCGTAATTAATTGCAGTTAGGGTTTCTGTCGGTGTCAGAGTTACTCCGCGAGTCGCGGTATTCGATGCAGCAAACCCCGCGAGTCGCGGGGTTCAAAAATTCAACTCGGGTGCAGTTCAAAATTTGACGTTTTAATTTTTTTTTTCTTTAATTTCTGTTTTTATATTTTCTGTTTATATTGTATAATAAAAACTTATAATTAAAAACTTAAATAAAAATATAACTTACTTTATAATTTTTAAAAATATCTTAAAAATAGATTTATATATATTAATTTTTTTTTATTTTTTTAGTTTTTTATATTTATAAAATATATTTATATAATAAATTAAATAAAACTTATATTTTTACAAACTAAAGAAACTTTATAAAACTTAAATATTTATCAAACTCCTAAAAATATTTATATTTTTGTTTTTCTTTTTATATTTTCGAATATTTAAAACGTATTTTTATAAAAACGAATTTTAATAAAAGTAAACTAAAAATCTTCTTTTTTTTATATTAGCGTTGCGCTTCCGGCGTTTAAGAGATCCCCGGCAGCGGCGCCAAAAATAACTTGATGTTTCGCGAGGTGTATATAAAATAGCTTATATTTTTACAGGAAATACTATTAAATACGATACAATTTTGCACAAGATATTTATTTATTTATTGAATGGATATACTTAAACCTTGCTACAACACTTATAGGCAGTGTACCTAATCGTACAGTAGTGTAGTTTTTAGTAAGTCCGGTTCGTTCCACAGGGAATCTTTTTAAACAAAGCTTAACGCTATATTAGTTTACTTTTATAAAAATACAAATATATATATAAGTAATATTATTATTATAAAGGGGGTTTTTACCATTTAATGACCGGTTTGTCGATTTTAAAACTTTAGTCACAGTTAAAACCAAATGTAAAATATTAAAAATAAATACAAGACTTAAATTAAATCGTAAAGTAAATAACGATAATGAAATTGCGAATAATAAAAATGCGATAAAATAAACTTGCGATAATTAAAAAGTACGATAATTAAAAGTGCAATTAAATAAAATAACAATAAAAATGCGATAATTAGAAGTGCAATTAAATATAAAATAAATGAAATTAAATATGAAATAAAAGAATTATGCTTATTTAAACTTCCGTAATCATGATGTTTGACGTGTTGATTTTAGTTTTATGCCCATGGGTTAATTGTCCTTTGTCCTGAATTATTTAATATGTCCATACGGATTTATCCATAATAGTCCATCAGTCATAAATATAAAGAGGGAAAGCCTTCGTCAAATTATTCTTATTCCCGAAGTCAAATATTCCAACTAATTGGGGATTCGAATTGTAACAAGGTTTTAATACTTTGTTTAATGAATACACCAGGTTATCGACTGCGTGTAAACCAATGTTTTACTACTTTGTTAACAATTACACCAATTACCCTTGAATGTAATTCACCCCTGTTTCAACAAGTCTATTAACTATTAATCCAGTTCCGTATCCGGTAAAATGAATAATTCTTGGTATTTATAGATATCCCGCCCACCGTACCCAGTCAAGCGTATGTGGTTATATATAAATACGTCGAATTATAAGTTTGTATATTAAATTAACAAGGTATTGTTTAGTTAATATAAAACCCATTAATAGCCCATAGTCTAATTTCCACAAGTGTCGTTCTTTTAACCAAACCCCAATTATGGTACAAAGCCCAATTACCCAATTTTAGTAATTAGCCCAACATCATGATTACTTCGGATTAAATAAGCATAATAATAACTTAGCTACGAGACATTAAATTAAAAAGGTTGAACATAACTTACAATGATTAAAAATAGCGTAGCGTTACACGGACAGAATTTTGACTTACACCCTTACAACATTCACTAACATACCCTTATTATTAGGATTAAAATTAAAATTAAAATATAAATATATATATTTACGTATATATTGAGAGAGATAGATTAAGAGTGTGAAAAAATGATTAGAATTCGGTTGGCTTTATAGGGACTATCAGAATTTGGGCCTCCGCGACTCGCGGTCCTTTTGGCCTTCAAACTCCGCGAGTCGCGGAGTTTGCTTTTACAGCTCACACAAGTTTGGCTCTTTGTTTACCGACGGTTTTATAAATAAATATAATATATTAAATAATTATAAGAATTATTTTAATATTATATTATATTTATGTGCATAGTTGACTTGTAATTTTTAGTCCGTTGCGTCGAGCGTTGAGAGTTGACTCATGTCCCGGTTCCGGATTTTCGAACGTCCTTGCGTACAATTTAATATCTTGTACTTTGCGTTTTGAATCTTGTACTCTTGTAATTTCGAGACGTTTCTTATCAATAATTGGAACCTCTTTGATTGTCTTTTGTACTTTTGAGCTTTTTGGTCGTTTGCGTCTTCAATTCGTCGAATCTGTCTTTTGTCTTCACCTTTTATTATTTAAACGAATATCACTTGTAAATAGAACAATTGCAACTAAAAGCTTGTCTTTCTTGAGGAATAATGCTATGAAATATATGTTCGTTTTTAGCATTATCATTAATATTAAACTTGATGTAGTAAAAGTAACAATTATATGCTAATTAAACTAATCCGTAATAGCTACTCGATCAAACATAACATATAATATGGTTGACTTATTCAATACATGTTAAATTATCTTTGTTATTCAAGAATCAATTTTTTTTTACCATCGTTAATTACATAAATAATCATTTTACTATAATTTATCATAATAATAATGTTATATTGTTATTCATCATCATATGAAGTAAGTATTATCCATGTATAGAAGTCATAATTTTTTTTATCATATTATCTATCAAAAAATTCTATGATGTAAATGATTGCTAAAAGATTACGTTTAATAATAAAACATAAAAAATATTAAGAATCAAGATAAAAGTCAAATTAAACAAAACGTACATACAATTCAATAGAATAGTAAAAAAAATTTGCATTCTTTAATATTTGTAACCTACATCCATAACAAATATGATAAAAAAAGAAGGCATGATTTCTTTATCCATTATCAAAGAACTATATGATGCAAATAATTGCTAAAGAAAATATTTAATAATACAACGTTAAAAGGAAATATTGAACATTAAGAGAAAAGCTAAATTAAATAAATCATACTTACAATCCAATACAAAAATGAAACAATTTGTGTTCTCTAATATATGTACATATTCACAATAGGAAATACTCCGCGATGCTGTGTCCCTTAATGTTGTAATATCCGAAACTTGTTCGAGTAAGATGTTGACATCACTACATATTAACAATAAAAAACCTAAACAATAATAATAATAATAATAATAATAATAATAATAATAATAATAATAATAATAATAATAATAATAATAATAATAATAATAATAATAATAATAATAATAATAATAATAATAATAATAATAAATAATTAGAAACACAACAAATACATTATTGACGAAGATCTATAATCGACGTAAAAGTAACACCAAAGATAGTATACAAATATATAAATCTAATATATATATATATATATATATATATATATATATATATATATATATATATATATATATATATATATATGTATGTATATATATATGAACTCTAAACAACTATCAAAATGGATAAATTTCACATGATAATAGAAAAATACTCATGTACACCGATAACTTGTTAATAAAGTCATACCGTAGCATAAGTCTAACGTTCGTGTGATAGATGAATATACAACATTACATGAGGAAATAATCTTACTAAATTGATGATGATGATGATTAAGAACTAACATATATAAAACTCTATGAATTATTAGTTAGTATTTGCAATGTATGTGGTGAAATGAAAAATGTGTATTGTGAAAATGAATAATGAGTATTTATATGAAATGTTCCGTTCATATTGATTATAAACGTTCCATATTAATTGATTTCGTTACGAGATTTTGACCTCTATATGAGACGTTTTTCAAAGACTGCATTCATTTTTAAAACAACCATAACCTTTATTTTATCAATAAAGGTTTTAAAAGCATTACGTAGATTATCAAATAATGATAATCTAAAATATACTGTTTACACATGACCATTATATAATGGTTTACAATAGAAATATATTACATCGACATATGTTTCTTGAATGCAGTTTTTACACAATATCATACAAACATGGACTCCAAATCTTATCCTTATTTTAGTATGCAACAGCGGAAGCTCTTAGTATTCACCTGAGAATAAACATGCTTTAAACGTCAACAAAAATGTTGGTGAGTTATAGGTTTAACCTATATATATCAAATCGTAACAATAGACCACAAGATTTCATATTTCAATACACATCCCATACATAGAGATAAAAATCATTCATATGGTGAACACCTGGTAACCGACATTAACAAGATGCATATATAAGAATATCCCCATCATTCCGGGACACCCTTCGGATATGATATAAATTTCGAAGTACTAAAGCATCCGGTACTTTGGATGGGGTTTGTTAGGCCCAATAGATCTATCTTTAGGATTCGCGTCAATTAGGGTGTCTGTTCCCTAATTCTTAGATTACCAGACTTAATAAAAAGGGGCATATTCGATTTCGATAATTCAACCATAGAATGTAGTTTCACGTACTTGTGTCTATTTTGTAAATCATTTATAAAACCTGCATGTATTCTCATCCCAAAAATATTAAATTTTAAAAGTGGGACTATAACTCACTTTCACAGATATTTCCTTCCTCGGAAATAAGACTTGGCCACGGATCGATTCACTAACCTATACAAATATGTACATATATATCAAAGTATGATCAAAATATAATTACAATCATTTTTATTATGTTTTAAAGATTTGAGTGTATTAAGTCAGCTGTCCTCGTTAATAACCTACAACTAGTTGTCCACAGTTAGATGTACAGAAATAAATCGATATATATTATCTTGAATCAATCCACGACCCAGTGTATACATGTATCAGGCTAGATTACAACTCAAAGTATATATATTTTTGGAATCAACCTCAACCCTGTATAGCTAACTCCAATATTACTGCATATAGAGTGTCTATGGTTGTTCCAAATAATATATATACATGGGTCGATATGATATGTCAAAACATTTACATACGTGTCTATGGTATCCCAAGATTACATAATATATTAGAATACATGTATAATACAATATAAGTTAGCTAGGATATGATTTGTATAGATTTGTTAAACATTTCCCGTAGCTAAAAAGATCAAAAATATCCAATCTTTTTTTACCCATAACTTCTTCATTTTAAATCCGTTTTGAGTGAATAAAATTGCTATGGTTTTATATTGAACTCTAATTTAAGAATCCAAACAGAAAAAGTATAGGTTTATAGTTGGAAATTTAAGTTACATGTCAATTACTAAAGAGGTAGTCATTTCCGTCGAAAGAACGACATCTTGATGATCATTTTGAAAAACATACTTTCACTTTGAGTTTAACCAAGATTTTTGGATATAGTTTCATGTTCATATGAAAAATCATTTTCCCAGAAGAACAACTTTTAAATCAAAGTTTATCATAGTTTTTAATTATCCAAACCAAAACAGCCCCCTGTTTCACTACGACGGCGTATATCCGATTTTATGGTGTTCATCGTGTTTCCAGGTTTTAAATCATTAAGTTAGCATATCATATAGATATAGAAAATGTTTTTAGTTGATTTTAAAAGTCAAGTTAGAAGGATTAACTTTTGTTTGCGAACAAGTTTAGAATTAACTAAACTATGTTCTAGTGATTACAAGTTTAAACCTTCGAATAAGATAGCTTTATATGTATGAATCGAATGATGTTATGAACATCACTACTACCTCAAGTTTTCTGGATAAAACTACTGGAAATGAGAAAAATGGTTCTAGCTTCAAAGGATTCTTGGATGGCTTGAAAGTTCTTGAAGCAGAATCATGACACGAAAACAGTTCTAGTAAGATTTGCACTCGAAATAAGATTGTTATAGTTGTAGAAATTGAATCAAAGTTTGAATATGAATATTACCTTGAATTAGAAAGATAACCTACTGTAAATAACAAAGGTTCCTTGATCTTAGATGATTAAACTTGCAAACTTGGAAGTATTCTTGATTTTTATGAAACTATACTTATGGAATTTATGAAGAACACTTAGAAATTGAAGATGGAACTTGAGAGAGATCAATTAGATGAAGAAAACTGAAGAATGAAAGTGTTTGTAGGTGTTTTTGGTCGTTGGTATATGGATTAGATATAAAGGATATGTAATTTTGTTTTCATGTAAATAAGTCATGAATGATTACTAATATTTTTGTAATTTTATGAGATATTTCATGCTAGTTGCCAAATGATAGTTCCCACATATGTTAGATGACTCACATGGGCTGCTAAGAGCTGATAATTGGAGTGTATATACCAATAGTACATACATCTAAAAGCTGTGTATTGTACGAGTACGAATACGGGTGCATACGAGTAGAATTGTTGATGAAACTGAACGAGGATGTAATTGTAAGCATTTTTGTTAAGTAGAAGTACTTTGATATGTGTCTTGAAGTCTTTCAAAAGTGTAAGAATACATATCAAAACACAACATGTATATACATTCTAATGGAGTCGTTAAGTCTTCGTTAGTCGTCACATGTAAGTGTTGTTTTGAAACCTTTAAGTTAACGATCTTAATTAATGTTGTTAACCCAATGTTTATTATATCAAATGCGATGTTAAATTATTATATTATCATGATATTATGATGTATGAATATCTCTTAATATGATATATACATTAAAATATCGTTACAACGATAATCGTTACATATAAGTCTCGTTTCGTAATTCTTGAGTTAGTAGTCTTGTTTTTACATATGTAGTTCATTGTTAACACACTTAATGATATGTTTAAATATCATTTTATCATGTTAAATATAGTGTATCAATATCTTAATATGATACATATGTATTTAGTAGACGTTATCATAACGATAATCGTTATATATATCATTTCGAGTTTCTTAACTTAGTAATCTCATTTCTTATGTATATCACACATTGTTAATATACTTAGTGAGATACTTACTCATAATAATCTCATGTTAAATATATATATATGTCTATATATACCACAACATGTAGTTTTTACAAATTTGTAACATTCGTGAATCGCCGGTCAACTTGGGTGATCAATTGTCTATATGAAACTTATTTTATTTAATCAAGTCTTAACAAGTTTGATTTATTAATATGTTGGAAACATTTAGTCATGTAAATATCAATCTCAATTAATATATATAAACATGGAAAATTTCGGGTCACTACAGTACCTACCCGTTAAATAAATTTCGTCCCGAAATTTTAAGATGTTGAAGGTGTTGACGAATCTTCTGGAAATAGATGCGGGTATTTCTTCTTCATCTGATCTTCACGCTCCCAGGTGAACTCGGGTCCTCTACGAGCATTCCATCGAACCTTAACAATCGGTATCTTGTTTTGCTTAAGTCTCTTAACCTCACGATCCATTATTTCGACGGGTTCTTCAATGAATTGAAGTTTTTCATTGATTTGGATTTCGTCCAATGGAATAGTGAGATATTCTTTAGCAAAACATTTCTTCAAATTCGAGACGTGGAAAGTGTTATGTACAGCCGCGAGTTGTTGAGGTAGCTCTAGTTGGTAAGCTACTGGTCCGACACGATCTATAATCTTGAATGGTCCAATGTACCTTGGATTTAGTTTCTCCCGTTTACCAAATCGAACAACGCCTTTCCAAGGTGAAACCTTAAGCATGACCATTTCTCCAATTTCAAACTCTATATCTTTTCTTTTACTGTCCGCGTAGCTCTTTTGTCAACTCTGGGCAGTTTTCAATCGTTGTTGAATTTGGATGATTTTCTCGGTAGTTTTTTGTATTATCTCCGGACCCGTAATCTGTCTATCCCCTACTTCATTCCAACAAATCGGAGACCTACACTTTCTACCATAAAGTGCCTCAAACGGCGCCATCTCAATACTAGAATGATAACTGTTGTTGTAGGAAAATTCTGCTAACGGTAGGTGTCGATCCCAACTGTTTCCGAAATCAATAACACATGCTAGGAGCATGTCTTCAAGCGTTTGTATCGTCCTTTCGCTCTGCCCATCATTTTGTGGATGATAGGCAGTACTCGTGTCTAGATGAGTCCCCAATGCTTGTTGCAACGTCTGCCAGAACCTTGAAACAAATCTACCATCCCTATCAGAGATAATAGAGACGGGTATTCCATGTCTGGAGACAACCTCCTTCAAATACAATAGCGCCAACTTCTCCATTTTGTCATCTTCTCTCATTGGCAGAAAGTGTGCTGACTTGGTGAGATGATCAACTATTACCCAAATAGTATCATAACCACTTGCAGTCCTTGGCAATTTAGTAATGAAATCCATGGTAATGTTTTCCCATTTCTATTTCGGGATTTCAGGTTGTTGTAGTAGACCTGATGGTTTCTGATGTTCAGCATTGACCTTAGAACACGTCAAACATTCTCCTACATATTTAGCAATATCGGCTTTCATACCCGGCCACCAAAAGTGTTTCTTGAGATCTTTATACATCTTCCCCGCTCCGGGATGTATTGAATATCTGGTTTTATGTGATTCCTTAAGTACCATTTCTCTCACATCTCCAAACCTTGGTACCTAAATTCTATCAGCCCTATATCGGGTTCCATCTTCCAGAATATTAAGATGTTTCTCTGATCCTTTGGGTATCTCATTCTTCAATTTTCCTTCTTTTACAACCCCCTGTTGCGCCTCCTTTATTTGAGTAGTAAGGTTAGTACGAATAATTATATTCATAGCTTTTACCCGTATAGGTTCTCTGTCCTTTCTACTCAAAGCGTCAGCTACCACATTCGCCTTCCCCGGGTGGTATCGAATCTCAAAATCATAATCATTCAACAGTTCAATCCACCTGCGTTGTCTCATATTCAGTTGCTTCTGATTAAATATATGTTGGAGACTTTTGTGGTCGGTATATATAATACTTTTGACCCCATATAAATAATGCCTCCAAGTCTTTAATGCAAAAACAACAGCACCCAATTCCAAATCGTGAGTCGTATAATTTCGCTCGTGAATCTTCAATTGTCTAGACGCATAAGCAATCACCTTCGTTCGTTGCATTAATACACAACCGAGACCTTGCTTTGATGTGTCACAATAAATCACAAAATCATCATTCCTTTCAGGCAATGACAATATAGGTGTCGTAGTTAGCTTTTTCTTCAATAACTGAAACGCCTTCTCTTGTTCATCCTTCCTTCAAATTTCTTCCCTTTATGCGTTAATGCAGTCAAGGGTTTTGCTATTTTGGAGAAATCTTGGATGAATCTTCTGTAGTAACCAGCCAATCCTAAAAATTGACGTATATGCTTCAGAGTTTTTGGGGTTTCCCACTTTTTAACGGTTTCGATCTTTGCCGGGTCCACCTGGATACCTTCTTTGTTCACTATGTGACCGAAGAATTGAACTTCTTCCAACCAAAATGCACACTTTGAAAACTTAGCGTACAGTTTTTCTTTCCTCAATACTTCTAGCACTTTTCTCAAATGTTCTTCGTGCTCTTGATCATTCTTTGAGTAAATAAGTATGTCATCGATGAAAACAATGACAAACTTGTCAAGATATGTCTCACACACTCGGTTCATAAGGTCCATGAACACAGCTGGTGCGTTAGTCAATCCAAACGGCATAACCATAAACTCGTAATGACCATAACGCGTTCTAAAAGCAGTTTTTGGAATATCATCCTCCTTTACTTGCATTTGATGATATCCAGAACGTAAATCAATTTTCGAATAAACCGACGAGCCTTGTAGTTGATCAAATAAGTCGTCAATTCTCGACAGTGGATAACGGTTTTTGATGGTAAGTTTATTCAACTCTCTGTAGTCAATACACAACCTAAATGTACCATCCTTCTTCTTGACAAACAAAACAGGAGCTCCCCATAGTGATGTACTTGGTCGAATGAAACCACGTTCTAGTAGCTCTTGCAGTTGGCTTTGCAGTTCTTTCATCTCGCTGGGTGCGAGTCTGTAAGGAGCACGAGCTATTGGTGCAGCTCCTGGTACAAGATCTATTTGAAATTCAACAGATCGATGTGGAGGTAGTCCCGGTAATTCTTTCGGAAATACATCGGGAATTCTTTTATGACGAGAACATCATTGATGCTCTTTTCTTCGGTTTGTACTTTCTCGACGTTTGCTAGAATAGCATAGCAACCTTTTCTTATTAGTTTTTGTGCCTTCAAATTACTAATAAGATGTAGCTTCGTGTTGCCCTTTTCTGCGTACACCATTAAGGGTTCTCCTTCCTCTCGTACAATGCGAATTGCATTTTTGTAACATACGATCTCTGCTTTCATCTCCTTCAGCCAGTCCATGCCAACTATTACATCAAAACTCCCTAACTCTACTGGTATCAAATCAATCTTAAATATTTCGCTACCCAGTTTAATTTCTCGATTCCGGCATATATAATCTGCTGAAATTAATTTACCGTTTGCTAATTCGAGTAAAAATTTACTATCCAATGGCGTCAATGAACAACTTAATTTAGCACAAAAATCTCTACTCATATAGCTTCTATCCACACCCGAATCAAATAAAACATAAGCAGATTTATTGTCAATAAGAAACGTACCCGTAACAAGTTTTGGGTCTTCCTGTGCCTCTGCCGCATTAATATTGAAAACTCTTCCGCGGCCTTGTCCATTCGTGTTCTCCTGGTTTGGGTAATTTCTAATAATGTGGCCCGGTTTTCCACATTTATAACAAACTACATTGGCATAACTTGTTCCGACACTACTTGATCCGCCATTACTCATTCCGACACCATTTGTTCCTTTCGTTCTGTTAACCCCTGGTCCGTAGACCTCACACTTCACCGCGCTATGATCATTTCTTTTACACTTGTTGCAAAATTTGGTGCAGAACCCCGAGTGATACTTTTCACACCTTTAGCATAGCTGCTTCTGATTGTTGTTGTTGTTGCGGTTGTTATTGTTGTTGGGATGATTGTTGTAGTTGTTGTTGTTGTTGTTGTTGTTGTTGTTGTGCCGTTTGTTGTAGTTGCGATTGATGTTGCGATTGTTGGGATAGTTGTTGTTGTATTGGTGACTCTTATCACCGTTTTCCTCCCAGTTTCTTTTGACTAGCTTCACGTTGGCCTCTTCGGTCGCCTGTTCTTTAATTCTTCCCTCAATCTGGTTCACTAGTTTGTGAGCCATTCTACATGCCTTTTGTATGGAGGCAGGCTCGTGTGAACTTATATCTTCTTGGATTCTCTCCGATAACCCTTTCACAAATGCGTCGATCTTCTCTTCCTCATCTTCGAACGCTCTCGGACACAATAGGCACAATTCTGTGAATCGTCTTTCGTATGAAGTAATATCGAATCCCTGTGTTCGTAACCCTCTAAGTTTTGACTTGAGCTTATTGACCTCGGTTCTGGGGCAGTACTTCTCGTTCATCAAGTGCTTGAATGCTGACCATGGTAGCGTGTAAGCAGCATCTTGTCCCACTTGCTCTAGATAGGTATTCCACCATGTTAACGCAATACCTGTAAAGGTATGCGTAGCGTACTTCACTTTGTCTCCTTCAGCACACTTACTTATAGCAAACACCAATTCAACTTTCTCGGTCCACCGTTTCAATCCGATTGGTCCTTCGGTCCCATCAAATTCTGAAGGTTTGTAGGCAGTGAATTCCTTGTAGGAGCATCCTACACGATTTCTTGCGCCGTTAGCTGTATTGCTAGATTTAGAGTTATTGTTGGTATGTAGCGTGGCCTGTACTGCGGCTATGTTTGAAGCAAGAAAGGCACGAAATTCCTCTTCGCTCATATTCAAGGTGTGTCGAGTAGTCGGTGCCATTTCCTTCAAAATAGTCAAATGAAACAAGTTAATCATACAGAGTTTAAGAGTAGTCAATAGTATCTCGTAGCATAATATGAACTCATTTATAAAAGCTTTTTCTTCATATTAGCGTTTTATAAGTTTAAATTCGGGTACTACCTACCCGTTAAGTTCATACTTAGTAGCTAATATACAATTCAACTACTACAATTCTATATGAAAAACTGATTATAATAATATATCACATACAAATATTCTTCAAACTTACAACTTCGCTATATTACATATAACATGAAATATAGTACACTATGATACAGGACAGTTTTGAAGATAAATCTAGTTAATACGCAAGTTGATCAGCAAAGGAAATAAAGACACGTAATTCATAAGTCCATAAACAAGTCATGCATTCTGGTTTTTCTAAGACGACTTCCCATCCTTGGTCTTGTGGAAAATAACCGTTATGACCATTGGCTAGGCAGCATGTTGTAATGTCGTCAAAAGGACGAGGGTTTCGTAATGTCCAACAGCCCCGTAATAATCTAAAAACCTTGTTTCTCACCCCAACTACTGAATCCGTCACTTGTGGGAAAGTTTTATTTAAAAGCTGCAATCCGATGTTCTTTTTCTCACTTTGGTAAGAAGCGAACATCACTAACCCGTAAGCATAACATGCTTCTTTATGTTGCATGTTAGAAGCTCTTTCTAATTCACGAAATCCTATGTTGGGATATGTTGAGTCAAAATAGGTTCTTAACCCGTAGCATAAAATTTCATTTGGGTTTTCCGCATTTAACGCTTTAAAGAAAACACGGCGTAACTTAAAGTTTCCCCAATGTGATATACCCCACCTATCAAAGGAAAGCCTTTTATAAACTAAGGCAATTCTGGAAAGTCTTTCAATTGTTTGACAAGTTAATTTCGCCATAACTAAATTTGCTGATGAATTCTGACCGACTCTAGACAAGATTTCCTCAATCATATCCTCTGGTAGGTCTTCTAAAATATTTGGTTGTCTACCCTTAACGTCCATTTTGTTTTTATACTGTAAAATAGACAAGGATTAGATTCGTAATAACAAGCAATACAAGAAATTTTTACATAGAACATAAAAGTACAAGCACACTACAATACATTTATTACACAACATGCTCACACCCCTCTAATCTGAATCACTGGTTTCTTCTTCTTCGGACTTGGTTCTTTTTCCTAATTTTCTAGGGATATATGATGTTCCTCTAATAGGAGCCGTCATTTTCCACATTGGTTTAGAAAAACCTGGTGGTTTAGAGGTTCCCAGATTATTGTCACGATATTGAAAATACGGGTGTTGACGGTACATATAAAGTTCATTGGGGTCAGAATCAGATTTCTCTATTTTGATGCCTTTTCCCTTATTATTTTCTTTTGCCTCATTAAATTGGGTCAGGGTAATTTCTATAACATCATCGGAATCCTCATCAGGATCCGATTCATCGGAAAATTGGTAATTTTCCCAATATTTTGCTTCCTTAGCGGAAACACCATTGACCATTATTAACTTTGGTCCATTAGTTGAGGATTTTCTTTTATTTGACCGGTTTTCTGTGGTTCCTACTATTCCCCCCTCCGGAACCTCTTCTTCTTCTGGTTCCTCTTCTTCTGGTTCCTCTTCTTCCGGTTCCGTTTCCTCTTCTTCCGGTTCTTCGGGAACTTGTGAATCTTGCCAATATATATTCGACTCTTCGTTATTATTAGGTGGGTCAATGGGATTTGTGCTAGAGGTAGACATCTATCACACAATATCAAACATGTTAAGAGATTAATATATCACATAATATTTACATGTTAATAATATATAGTTTCCAACAAAAATGTTAAGCAATCATTTTTAAAGAAAACACGGTCGAAGTCCAGACTCACTAATGCATCCTAACAAACTCGATAAGACACACTAATGCAAATTTTTTGGTTCTCTAAGACCAACGCTCTGATACCAACTGAAATGTCCTGTTTATATTGATTATAAACGTTCCATATTAATTGATTTCGTTGCGAGATTTTGACCTCTATATGAGACGTTTTTCAAAGACTGTATTCATTTTTAAAACTACCATAACCTTTATTTTATCAATAAAGGTTTTAAAAGCATTACGTAGATTATCAAATAATGATAATCTAAAATATACTATTTACACATGGCCATTACATAATGGTTTACAATAGAAATATATTACATCGACATATGTTTCTTGAATGCAGTTTTTACACAATATCATACAAACATGGACTCCAAATCTTGTCCTTATTTTAGTATGCAACAGCGAAAGCTCTTAGTATTCACCTGAGAATAAACATGCTTTAAACGTCAACAAAAATGTTGGTGAGTTATAGGTTTAACCTATATATATCAAATCGTAACAATAGACCACACGATTTCATATTTCAGTACACATTCCATACATAGAGATAAAAATCATTCATATGGTGAACACCTGGTAACCGACATTAACAAGATGCATATATAAGAATATCCCCATCATTCCGGGACACCCTTCGGATATGATATAAATTTCGAAGTACTAAAGCATCTGGTACTTTGGATGGGGTTTGTTAGGCCCAATAGATCTATCTTTACGATTCGCGTCAATTAGGGTGTCTGTTCCCTAATTCTTAGATTACCAGACTTAATAAAAAGGGGCATATTCGATTTCGATAATTCAACCATAGAATGTAGTTTCACGTACTTGTATCTATTTCGTAAATTATTTATAAAACCTGCATGTATTCTCATCCCAAAAATATTAGATTTTAAAAGTGGGACTATAACTCACTTTCATAGATATTTCCTTCCTCGAAAATAAGACTTGGCCATGGATCGATTCACGAACCTATACAAATATGTACATATATATCAAAGTATGATCAAAATATAATTACAACCATTTTTATTATGTTTTAAAGATTTGAGTGTATTAAGTCAGCTGTCCTCGTTAATAACCTACAACTAGTTGTCCACAGTTAGATGTACAGAAATAAATCGATATATATATTATCTTGAATCAATCCACGACCCAGTGTATATACGTATCAGGCTAGATCACAACTCAAAGTATATATATTTTTGGAATCAACCTCAACCCTGTATAGCTAACTCCAACATTACTGCATATAGAGTGTCTATGGTTGTTCCAAATAATATATATACATGGGTCGATATGATATGTCAAAACATTTGCATACGTGTCTATGGTATCCCAAGATTACATAATATATTAGAATACATGTATAATACAATATAAGTTAGCTAGGATATGATTTGTATAGATTTGTTAAACATTTCCCGTAGCTAAAAAGATCAAAAATATCCAATCTTGTTTTACCCATAACTTCTTCATTTTAAATCCGTTTTGAGTGAATCAAATTGCTATGGTTTCATATTGAACTCTAATTTAAGAATCCAGACAGAAAAATTATAGGTTTATAGTCAGAAATTTAAGTTACATGTCAATTACTAAAGAGGTAGTCATTTCCGTCGAAAGAACGACATCTTGATGACCGTTTTGAAAAACATACTTTCACTTTGAGTTTAACCAAGATTTTTGGATATAGTTTCATGTTTATATGAAAAATAATTTTCCCAGAAGAACAACTTTTAAATCAAAGTTTATCATAGTTTTAATTATCCAAACCAAAACAGCCCCCGGTTTCACTACGACGGCGTATATCCGATTTTATGGTGTTCATCGTGTTTCCAGGTTTTAAATCATTAAGTTAGCATATCATATAGATATAGAACATGTGTTTAGTTGATTTTAAAAGTCAAGTTTGAAGGATTAACTTTTGTTTGCGAACAAGTTTAGAATTAACTAAACTATGTTCTAGTGATTACAAGTTTAAACCTTCGAATAAGATAGCTTTATATGTATGAATCAAATGATGTTATGAACATCATTACTACCTCAAGTTTTCTGGATAAAACTACTAGAAATGAGAAAAATGGATCTAGCTTCAAAGGATTCTTGGATGGCTTGAAAGTTCTTGAAGCAGAATCATGACACGAAAACAGTTCAAGTAAGATTTTCACTCGAAATAAGATTGTTATAGTTGTAGAAATTGAATCAAAGTTTGAATATGAATATTACCTTGAATTAGAAAGATAACCTACTGTAAATAACAAAGGTTCCTTGATCTTATATGATTACTTGGAATGGATTAGAAAGCTTGGAAGTAGACTTGCAAACTTGGAAGTATTCTTGATTTTTATGAAACTATACTTATGGAATTTATGAAGAACACTTAGAACTTGAAGATGGAACTTGAGAGAGATCAATTAGATGAAGAAAATTGAAGAATTAAAGTGTTTGTAGGTGTTTTTGGTCGTTGGTATATGGATTAGATATAAAGGATATGTAATTTTGTTTTCATGTAAATAAGTCATGAATGATTACTAATATTTTTGTAATTTTATGAGATATTTCATGCTAGTTGCCAAATGATGGTTCCCACATGTGTTAGGTGACTCACATGGGCTGCTAAGAGCTGATCATTGGAGTGTATATACCAATAGTACATACATCTAAAAGCTGTGTATTGTACGAGTACGAATACAGGTGCATACGAGTAGAATTGTTGATGAAACTGAATGAGGATGTAATTGTAAGCATTTTTGTTAAGTAGAAGTACTTTGATATGTGTCTTTAAGTCTTTCAAAATTGTAAGAATACATATCAAAACACAACATGTATATACATTCTAATGGAGTCGTTAAGTCTTCGTTAGTCGTTACATGTAAGTGTTGTTTTGAAACCTTTAAGTTAACGATCTCAATTAATGTTGTTAACCCAATGTTTATTATATCAAATGCGAGGTTAAATTATTATATTATCATGATATTATGATGTATGAATATCTCTTAATATGATATATACATTAAAATATCGTTACAACAATAATCGTTACATATAAGTCTCGTTTCGTAATTCTTGAGTTAGTAGTCTTGTTTTTACATATGTAGTTCATTGTTAATATACTTAATGATATATTTAAATATCATTTTATCATGTTAAATATAGTGTATCAATATCTTAATATGATACATATGTATTTAGTAGACGTTATCATAACGATAATCGTTATATATATCATTTCGAGTTTCTTAACTTAGTAATCTCATTTCTTATGTATATCACACATTGTTAATATACTTAGTGAGATACTTACTTATCATAATTTCATGTCAACCATATATATATGTCTATATATACCACAACATGTAGTTTTTACAAATTTGTAACGTTCGTGAATCGCCGGTCAACTTGGGTGATCAATTGTCTATATGAAACTTATTTCATTTAATCAAGTCTTAACAAGTTTGATTGCTTAACATGTTGAAAACATTTAGTCATGTAAATATCAATCTCAATTAATATATATAAACATGGAAAAGTTCGGGTCACTACATTATAGGCAACATTATAATAACTTATTTAATATAAGGAAAATGAAAAGGTTAAAACTTATTTATTTATTATAAGAATAATGAAAGGATTGAAATTTATCAATTTAATACATGAAAAATGAAAGGATTAAAACTTAGATATTATTATTAATGAGTTTTCTAATTCTTTTATTTTTTTAATTATTACCTTATTATAAAATTAAGTAGGAAATAAGGAAAAATGTTTTTTTTTAATTGTAAATGATTAAATTAAGAGGTTTTAGTACCCTCTTTTATGACTCAAGGAGTCACTTTTATATTATATATAGATGATAATAATATTAATGATTCTATTAATAATAATATTAATGTTAGTTTTAATAATAAATCTTATATTAATGATAATAACAGTAATTTTTAATAAAATGAAAAGTTTATTAGTAATGATAATGAAAATAATAACTTTTATAATAATACATAATACTTAATAATAAGCAATATTAATAACAATACTTATGTTAATCATAATCATAGTCTTCATGTTAAATTTCTAAACTAATAATTAAAGCTGTTATAACATCAATTCGTAATTCTAATCATAATAATAATAGTAATACTTATATTAATAATAATCCCAATAATAATAATATTTAGTGATAATATTAGTACTAATAATGATAATGATATTAATTATTAGTGATAATAATAATAATAATAATAATACTAAATATTAATACTTGGTAAGGATAATAATATTAGTAATAACAGTAATAATAATAATTATACTTACTATAATCATAATAATAATAATAAGTGTTAAATAATAACATTAATAATTATAATACAAATTAGAATAACAATAATAATATTAATAATAATTTTTGGTAATGAGATATACCTTCAAAAACGTTTATAAAAAAATATGCCCTGAACCGGACTAGAGCCCGAGACCTCTCAGTTAAACACAAACGTCCCTAACCATACCTCTGTCTTTGTTTTTCTGATATTATACCCCGTAATAAAGTACATAATCTATATCTTTCTGTTCCCCTCTGTCTTCCTCTTCTTTAACAATTAATCGACCAGAGTTTAAACAAAATCAAACATTGATATTAATTCTTGATTTAAGACCTACTAATGAATTTAAAACATCCTATAATTGTTACAGTTTCAAAAAAAAAAAAAACAACTTGCTGTAACAGTTCACGATGAACACCCATGGTTCAAACTCAAATTTTTATTTCTAGATCGTTTTAGACTATACTTTCAACATGAAATAGGTTACAAAACCTTTTTAGAAACTATTTTTATTATTAATTAAACCTAAAACATCAAATGGAGATCGAATTTCGCGATGAACAAGAAAGTTGACTTTTGAAATTGAAAGTTTGACTCAAAAATTCGAATGGGATTAGAAAAATTGGAAGCTGTAACTTTACAGATAGTTTATATGAACGATTACTAACAACTTTGCGTTATTACATTTTGAAATTGTTTTCGAATTCGATGTTTTGGGATTTTCACTCAAGAACAGAGGTTTCGCTAAAATTTTCTCTCTTTTCTGTTTTAATTCACGACTAGCAGTGGGTAAATTATATAGTATAATTGTGTACGTGATTTAACAGTTTACTTTGATTCCAATTGATTTGTGATATAGACATCTAACGGATTGCAGGACAAAACTGGCAAAGTTATTCGTTCCAGCAGAATAAAACAGAAAATTAATAGGAATTAGATAGAGACATCAAACTGTGACGACCCGGAAATATCCGACCAAATTTAAACTTAATCTTTATATAATTCTGACTTGATAAGCAATGAATTTTAATAAATCTTGAACCTCCGGAAAGACTTTTACACAAGCTTTTAGTCACCCTTTTATTCCGACGATTCGCGAATGTCATAACTTGATTTAATTGTTTAATTGTTTAATTATTGTGTATATATATGGATTTATATATATTTAACTTGAAAATATGATAATTAAATATCTCATTAAGTATATTAACAAAGTATTATATATATATATTCATACTACTAATTTAAAGAGTTTTCAAACAATATATATGTTACTATTTAAACGATGTAATTAACTTATGTTAAAATGTATTTACATATAATGTATTATGAGTGTAAATACATCCTTACAAATATTGAATACACTTTATAATATACCAATACATATAAAGGATAGTTATACTCATATTTCCGTTCAATTTCCTCAAGAATTCTACTCGCATTCATATGGTATTTTTACCCGTATTATACACAGCTTCTAGAAGTATTTACTATTGGTATATACCAACAGAAATATTCAATTATTTGTGTAATATGTCATCCATGACCTAATCAATTTAATATTCATGCATGACTTAATACAATTTAACTTATCTTAGATATTTTCACTAAAAGCCAAAATTATAAGCTTATAAATAAGGACCATTTTAACTCATTTTTACTCTACATTTTCTTAAACTAAAAACACACACTTGAATGCTCTCATATCATACTTTAATCTCAGCAACTTTCCTCTTCTTAATCAAGGTAAAATACTTCTCAAAATCCTTGTTCAATTCCTTGTATAGTTGCTATCTTATTATACTTATAAAACTTGTAAAAACTAGAACTTGTTTTGGTGAACACCAAGCTTGTTTGAAAAACTAATCTAATCTTTCTAGCTTAACTCTAATAACACTTATTTATATGTATTATAATGTTATATTAAGTTAATATAAGAACTT